>NC_073302.1:304090555-304462611 GCF_027595985.1 Sorex araneus | reverse complement strand
ACATTGTTCAGCAGTAGAAAGACTGCAGAGGTCTTGCAATCTGGCTGTAATCAGAGGGTAATGTGAGTGCTGAGATCATTTCATTACAGAGAGAATAAGAGGTGGGCAGCAAGAGAGCCTGTGTGTATATTCTTAATCTTATCTGTTGACTTTTGTTTTCTTCCTTCCTTTTCTCTCTCTCTCCCACCCTCTCCCTCCCTATCTCCTTCTCTTTTCTCCTTCCTTCCTTCCTTCCTTCCTTCCTTCCTTCCTTCCTTCCTTCCTTCCTTCCTTCCTTCTTTCTTTCTTTCTTTCTTCTTTCTTTCTTTCTTTCTTCTTTTCTCTCCCTCCCTCCCTCCCTCCCTCCCTCCCTCCCTCCCTCCTTTCTTTCTTTCCTTTCTTTCTTTCTTTCTTTCTTTCTTTCTTTCTTTCTTTCTCTTCTTTCTTTCTTTCTTTCTTTCTTTCTTTCTTTCTTTTCTTTCCTTTCTCTTCTTTCTTTCTCTCCTCCCTCCCTCCCTCCCTCCCTCTCTTCCTTTCTTTCTTTCTTTCTTTCTTTCTTTCTTTCTTTCTTTCTTCTTTCTTTCTTTCTTTCTTCTTTCTTTCTTTCTTCTTTCTTTCTTTCTTTCTCTTCTCTCTCCTTCTCCTCCCTCCCCTCCCTCCTTTCTTTCTTTCTTTCTTTCTTCTTTCTTTCTTTCTTCTTTCTTTCTTTCTCTTTCTTTCTTTCTTTCTTCTCTCTCTCTCTTTCTCTTCTCTCTTTCTTCTTTCTCTCTTTCTTTCTTTCTCTCTTTCTTTCTTTCTTTCTTTCTTTCTTTCTCTTTCTTTCTTTCTTTCTCTTCTTTCTTTTCTTTTCTTTCTTTCTTTCCTTCCTCTTTCTTTCTTCTTTCTTCTCTCTTCTCTCTCTCTCTCTCCCTCCCTCACCTTCCCTCCCTCCCTCCCTCCCTCCTTTCTTTCTTCTTTCTTTTCTTTCTTTCTTTCATTCCTTTCTTTCTTCTTTCTTTCTTTTCTTTCTTTTCTTCTTTCTTTCTTTCTTTCTTTCTTTCTCTCTCTCTCTCTTTCTTTCTTTCTTTCTCTCTCTTTCTTTCTTTTCTTCTTTCTTTGTCTTACTTTCTTTTCTTTTTTCCCTTCCTTCCTTCTTCCTTCCTTCCTTCCTTCCTTCCTTCCTTCCTTCCTTCCTTCCTTCCTTCCTTCCTTCCTTCCTTCCTTCCTTCCTTCCTTCCAATTTCCCTTTTTCCTCCTCTCTCTCCTTCTATTCTTTTGGCTTATATAACAACCAACTACAAAGTATTTTATTTCAAAACTATTATTACAGGACCAGACTATTGTACAATGGGTCATTCACTTACCTGCATGGGGCTAACCCGGGTTCAATCCCAGACATCCTATATGGTCCCCCAAGCACCACCAGGAATAATTCCTGAGTGCAATGTCAGGACTAATCAGTGAGCATCAGGTGTGAGCTACCAAAACAAAAACAACGACAAAAGAATGCCTACCAACTACTACAGTTTTTTGAAATATTTCAAATTCTCTTAGATTCAGATGAAAAAAAAAAAACTGTTAGTGAGAAGAGTTACTAATTGCATGAGGGGTAACAGTGTGTGTGTGTGTGAGGGTGGGGTGTTGTTTTAAGAGTTACTTATAGAAGTACATATTGATAAGTACTCTAATTCTTAAACAAAAAACCCCCTCTTTTTCCAAAAAATACATTCAAACTTAGTCTCATTTGGGGACTGTAACAAATAACAGAGCGAGTATAGTTTACAAACAACAGTAATGCTTTTCTGACACTCTGGAGGCTGGATAGTCAAGATTAATTTTATTATTGAGTTACTAGCACACTTCACTCAGCATTGCCATCTGGGATAGGGGTTAAAAATCTCTCTGAAGCCCCTTTTATAACGGCACTAATATCAACTTTCCAAGGCCAAATATTCTCATACATTATTGTTGGCCATTATTAATTCAGCTTACTGATTTGGAGGGATACATTCAGATTATTATCCAACATCATGTGTTAGAGAAGAAGCTTGGGGGAAGGACGATATAAAGGAATCCAGTGCAATTTTAACTAATGGGAGAAATAGCACCCTTCAATTTAGAGAGTGGTTTTGTTTTGACTATGCAATTCAAACAATCCTTACTCAGGCTTGTTCAAGATTTATAGGTTTAGATTGAGATGCTAAACTTGTTTTTCTCCTACGTGTTCTCATGGCCAAGTAAATTTATTAGTTATTATGTTCTATACAATCTTGATTGGACCTATATAGTTTTTTATCACACTCAAAGAAAACAAATAGTAATTCACTGTATCACTGTATCACTGTCATCCTGTTGTACATCGATTTGCTCGAGCAAGCACCAGTAACATCTCCATTCATCCCAGCCCTGAGATTTTAGCAGCCTCTCCTTACTTATCTTTCCCAATGATTGGAGGTTCTTTCAAGGTCAGGGGAATTAGACCTGTTATTGTTATTGTACTTGGCATATCGAATGCACCACGGGCTCTTTCTAGGCTCTTCTGTGTGGACGGGATACTCTCAGTAGCTTTCCTGGCACTCTAGGGGACGGAGAATGTATATAAGAGAATACAAGCAAGTATGTTAAAACCAAACACATGTGTGATGCATTAGGCACATCAGTGGACTAGACTATAAGAGGTCACGCTTCTGGGAGCTTTGTCTTATATAGTTTCTGGATCTTGGCCATTGATGGGATTACATGATAATAATAATTATTGCTCATTAAATGGAAATTATTTAATAATAATTATGGGAATAAGTTAAATATGGAATTAAATAATAATTAGCACTAAAAGAATTCTTAGAGAAATGATCAGATGGTGAAATGAGCATTCTTATTCTGCCATAAGTCTTTTTTCTTTATTTTAAGGATTTTGTACTAAGTTGAATGGAAACAGCTATTTTTTAGTATTAATCATAAACTGTTTTTGATAAGAAAGTCATTAACTCATAACAGCTATAAGTGTAAACATGTAACCTTTTGGATTTCACAAAGAGTAAATAGCTTGAGTCACAACTGAATCTAATCTAAACACTATCATTTGGAATATCTCCCCAATTTTGGGTCTGCTTTCTTCTCTTTTGTCATGTTTCTCATTTCTGATGGGGCCAACTTGAGCTTCAGGAATTGAGGTTTACAAATTAAGTAATAAATCAATATCTCATTCTATAGTCATGCAAATTCCATACTCACCAACACTGAAGATTCTGATTTACCTCTCATATACTAAGGACATCCTTAGGCAATATACTGTATCTGTTACCCATCCTGATTGGCTGCTCCAGACCACATTTTAGAATGGGAATGCTACTAAGGAAAGTTAAGGTGCATCTAAGATAAGTTGGAAGGATGGCTATTGGTCAGAAAAAAAGTGGTAGATTTCTAAAAGAATCAGCCAGCACTGAATATATGTTCATTTAACTGAAATGTTGAGATGCTATATTGATCTTTTACCATAAATTATGCTTCTGTCTTAATCTCAACTTACTAGCGTATTCATTAGTTTCTGTCTATTTGGAATTCATGGAAATGTAACAGCTTAGTAGAAAATGATAAATTTTATAGGCCAGGGATGTGGCTCAATGCAGAGCTTTTGCCTTATATGCATGAGACTGCTGATGGATCCCTGGCACCATCACTTTCCTGGTGACATCTCTAGTCCCACAGCAAGTGTGCGTGCCCAATGGAGTAGAACCAAGTATATGTAAGAACCACAACCGAGTAAGTGAACACTGCAACAGTGACCATGGAAATGAGAGCAACGAGAAGGAAAAATATTCATTTGCATTGTGTCCATAGATAAATAATGAATGTGTCAGGTAATTTGAGATTATACGCTAATGTCTTATTAAGTATAAATTATCAACAGTGCATTGTTGCTGTTGTATTTTTTTTTTTTTTGGCTTTTTGGGTCACACTCAAAAAAAGGCAATGCACAGGAGTTTACTCCTAGCTCTGCACTCAGGAATTAACTCCTGGTGGTGCTCCAGGCACCATATGGGATGCTGGGAATCAAACCTAGATCTGCTGCATGCAAGGCAAATGCCCTGCCCACTGTGCTGTTGCTCCAGCCCCAATAGTGCATTGTTGTTAAATCAGTCCACATCTGTCTTCTCTGACTTGTCAAGAGCTATTCAGAGAGTGCAATTCAACTTGCATCTGTTGTGGAGATAAATAGGAGCAAAATTGAGTGCATTATAATTAAATTCAAAATTTACTAAAGTTGTGTACTCCCTTTTTTGATGTGATAGAGAACTAAATGTGTTCCCAGCTCAGAATGTCCCTCCTCTGAGGCCCTTCCAGAAAGCTATAATCTTTTCTGTCATCTAGAATGTCTTGTCTTCTCTGACTTGTCAAGTGTCTATATCTCTTTAGGCAATTTGATCTATCGAGTGCTTAGAATATCTTTTGTATCCCCATGTTAAACTGCCATTTATCTTAGTGTCCAGAATTATAGAGAGATATGTCTCATTGGATCATAGTGTTGAAACAAAAAAAGGTGAAAATATGAACAAAGATTGTCAAATGTATAAAAGCAGGGTGTTCAATTTCAGATGTATTTTCTCTGTCCATGCTATTCTCTGTAGCTTTCTCGATAATGTCAGACCACTAAATAAATTAAGTTTCCTGATATAATTTTGTCAATTCCTCATTCAACTCAAAAACTTTTCCTTGGCCTCCATTGCTTCCAACATAAAGTAAAAGCACTATACTTAGGTCAGTAGTTACCACCCTCAATGAATGTTTAACAATTCCACTATCCACTGCCATTACATATTACTTGTTCAAGAGTTAGAGGACTTACAGACTATGTCCCTTTGTTCTTGCTATAATGCACTAGTGAACTATTTTTTAAAAATCCATTCTTAAGTTCATAGATAAGTCCTAACTATTCATAGTTCATCTCAGGGTCTTCTTCCTCCATTAATACTTATGATACTCACAAACCATCAGTTTTTTCCATTGTTTGACATATTTCTTTTTTAACATATATTGGCAGTCCTGGTAATTTGTTAAATCCTGATGATAGGTCTAACTTTCTGAATTCCTAAGACTTAGCTGATAATGAGTACTCATTAAATTTTGCTGATGCTAATGACAGTGATGATTATGATGAGAATTATGACTTAGAATATGTATTGGCTTTGAATAAGAAAGAGGTCATGTTCTCAGAAGAAATACAGCATGGAAGCAGAATAATATAGCATACCAATGGGAAATTTATTTTAGAAGTATGAATTATTACTTTTGTATTTTATGTATTTGTATTGATATTTATCATAATATTTCTTTACACATGTTAAGAATCAAATAAAAGGATGCATGACATACAGGTCACTTGTCTTATAATTCAATATATTTTTAATTTAACCTAACCAGGATAATCATGTTCTTAACATTTCTGTAGCAAATTTGTTCTTATGATAGCTGTGCTTAAAATATCATAAGATATAATTGCATGTATGCCATGGATCCTTGTATGAAGGAATATGAAAAAATTACTGTTATTGTTAGATTTTTTTGAGTGCTCAGAGTGTGGGATGGCCCAGTTCTTTTGTGCTAAATCTTTTAGAAATTATTCAACTCCACTGAGGTAGAATCTATTTCTCTTTCTCCTCTAATCTAACCCCCAGGGCCACTGCTATATGAACATCGTATCCTGCTAAATTAAGAAGCCCATCCTTGTTTTGTGTGTACCTTATTTAGGCCATCAGCAGACAAAATGGAAATTGTATTTTCTAACCCACAGCGTGGTCCACAGGGGAAATGAACAGTTGATAAGTATATATCTAGTACACTTACTCTAAGTGATAATTAAAACTTGAGCAAAGAACCACAGAAGGGACTTTGGAATGAAATTGTCAATCTCAAAATTGTCAATTTAAAAATCTCTTATAAGTTTTCTGCAAATAACGGGAATAATTCTAAGAATCTTATCACGAAACCACTTCTGCCCTCCCAGGTTCATTGTAAAGGGGAGAAAAAAATAGGAAAGTATCTCTTGTTTGTATAACAGGGAGACCTTTTAGTGGCCCAGTAGTTAAGATGGTGTTGATAGTGCCGTTATAGTCTGGTATGTAATATACCATAAAATGTCAAAGACATTTTATCACCAGATGTTATCATTTTATCATCAGATATTATCATTTTATAATCAGATATTATACTTAAGTGCAGTCTAACATATTTCCCTAGAGAACAAAACCTAAAGGTTTGAGTGCAACAAATCTTTGTTTTCAGTTTTTGTGCCTTAGCATTCTACTTTAGGAATAATGGTTGAACTAAGAAAGAAATCAAGAGAATGTATATTGACCCATTTAATATGTATGTATTTTTATTTCCTGACTGAGGATTCAGTTTTCTTTCAATGTTGTGTAATGAATGGTTAGGAACTAAACTCCATTATATCATCCCCAGTGTTTAAGTTGCATGCCTATACTGTAAGTATCTACCAATTTTTAGACTAAAAAGTAATTTAGATGCAGAGCTCTGGGTTAGAAACTTCTAATTTACTGAGAGGCTACAGATAGCTTACATAATTGTCTTAGTTGTAACTTCTTGTCTGTAAAATGGGAATTTAATTCAATAGAACACTGGTGCTTTTGTGAAAGTAAGTATATGGATAAAATTTAGAACAGAATATACGTTACAAAGGAAGAGCTAAATAATTACTATTTTATACTATATACTATAATTATAATAATACATAGCTACTAATGAATGGAACTCCCAAAATTAAAATTGTAATAAATTTCAAATATTAAAATATATAAAACAAATGATGTCAATAGACTGCGTAGTGTCAGACATGTTTGGAAATGATTTTCTGGTTGTCCTCTATTGTTGTCTAAGGTATAGAATTCAAAATTAGCTTTGGGTCAGGTGGTCAAGGTTTGATTCCTAGTACCACATGGTCCCTAAGAAACTCCAGGTGAGGAACTTGAGGCCACTGGACACTGTCATAGTGTCACAGGTGGTCCCCAATATCTCAGGGCAGCACAATATCCTTGAGCCCTCACATTAAATCTCCCTGGTTGGATATCTCTGGAAGTTCCTCTGGTTCTCTGGTCAGCATTTGGAAGGCTGAACTTAGGGAGCTCAGAGAAGCTGGGTCCTTGGTAGAGCACTTGACTTACATGTGTGAGACCCTGGGTTTGATTCCAGGAACTACCCCTCAAGAAAACTGTGACCATAATAGAAGCAAAATGGCTAAACTTCATTTAAATAATCATGTACTATGGTAGACTTGTGCAACACCCAAAGCCAGGTGACAAGAAGTAAGAGGAAGAAGGACAGTGAGTGGGAGACAGAAAGAGAGAGAAGCAACAAGAGAGCAATTTCAGCATCTCTGCTTGGTGGATGGAGCACTGTGTTATCTTTGTATTGAAATCTTTTGAGCTACACACTTACCTACCTGTGTTGCATGCCTCTGATCCTTTTTGATCTCTAGTAAAAGATCTTCTCCTTCACTGAGAGAAGAGAGTTGGCGCAGAATTTAACTGTCTTTGCAGGAGAATCCTATGTTTCATTTATGTTCTCCTGGTAAACCAACAGCAACAAAATCTTCGAATGATCCCCACGGGTGATCATAGTATTCATCATAATCACAAACCCGCTTCCCTTCTCAGGCCTCTACTTAGCATTCGTGTATTTCAAATCACTCTAGTGGAGGTTTCTTATCTGTCACAGAGTGCCCACTACCTGGGTTCTTTAGGCACTCTCCCTGATGCAGAGAACATACATGTGCATATATATGAAGTATACCCATGAGTCAGTTATAGTCAATGCACTGACCCTACTGCTGTAATAAATAATTCTATGTGGTTCCTATGATTGTTCTCAAATTTTCAAATTTGCATTTTGAGTGATCTCAGTATTTCATGGGTTTATTGAGAATATACACAAAAAAAACATTTTTTTTGTTTTTTCTTCTCTCAAAAGAGAGAAATGATGTTGAAAATTCATAATGTGCCAAGTATTGTGCTACATGTTTTGACTGAATTGCCTGATAATAGTTATCAAATAAAATTCCAGAAATTATCAACCTAACATCTAAATACTAAAAGGAGTTGTTTCAGGTGTAATACTTGTACAAATAGCTATAGCTATTATTTCTAGCTGGGTGGCTCTCTATTCTACTGAAGTTTGGAAGCCAGGTGTATCTGCCTTAACACTTATCTGTTCATACTGCCTTTCATTTTCAAATTGTGAGTTGTAGATATTTACAAAACTCTCAAATTTAGTACACATATGGCTCTCTCCCAAAAAGCATATTCTGAAAACTAAATAGTCTCCCTGTAATACCTCTTTTATACATATCGATGTTATTATAAATAAAGTACAAATACACCTAAAACATGTCTGCAGTATAGTATATTTTGTCAATATTTTTGTTGCACTCCCCATGTAATAAAAGTACGAGTACTAAAATGGGAGTTGCATAAGATTCTTGACATTTAAAGTGATATTTATTTTCAAAATAGGGGAGCCTATTAAGCCATATGTCCATGGAGACACGTTTGTGAAGATAGAACCTTCCGACATATGAAGTAAACACAAAAACATCCTGTTTTAGCACAGCTATTCAATGATGGTCACATGACTGCATGTGGTGAACTTGCTAAGCTTCCCACAGGCTCCAGCATTAAAAGGAGTCTTGGAACTGGGCCCATAAAGAACATTTGTAGCTGTCAATTCCATGACAGTCTGCACAGGCGTCATTAATTGAGAAAATGCCTTGTCAGGCTTTGCTATCACATTAGAATGTGGGCAATGAGAGGAAGTGATAATGCTGTAATATGCGTGCTAAAATACAATATTTCACCTACACAACCTCTGTTTCTACTTCTGGGGTCTTCCAATCTTTATTTTCCCTGTGTCTCAAACTGACACACTCTAATATCCTGTTACTGGGAGCTGGTTTTAATGGTTTCATGGCAGGGTTGAATTCCTTCATGATTATGGCATTATTGTGACTCTGTATTGACAACAGCATTTGCATGGCCTTAAATAGTTCATCGGACTAGCATAGATCCTGTTGTAAGAATAATGACACAAGGACTGAGCAGAGATAGGGGCAATATGTTTAGTAGCTGTTTCTTGTTTGTTTCTTTTTTAAAATTTCAATTATTGTTTTTATTTTCTTTTCTGACATCTACCATGCAGCTAATTAAGTTGGTGATTTGGGGTCTGGCCAACTATTTTTTGCTTGACAGACTATTGAAATTATTAAAATGTCTTGGTTTATACTACTTTTCATGGAGTTACTTGGAGCTTAAACTTTTCCTATGTGAGACTGAAAGTGTTAATCCTTCAAGAACCACTTTGGTCTAAATTGGGAGCAAATTCTCCACTAGGCTTAAATTTAATAGTCTGATTGGAATCGGGACATTGGTGGAAGGTCACAGGCAATTAAATAGTGGTGAGGTTCACTTATTTTGTACATTAATGCTATAAACTCTAAAACTATTGTAACCTTATGATCTATGCTATAGCAAAAAACCCTAACAATAAAACAGTGGTATGATGTTTGATGCATCCGAAAGATTATTTCTCCCAATATCTCCATAGGAATTTTATTGGTGGTGTTTCCAATACTTGCTGTGCTGTTCAGTACTTCTCCATCCTATAAACCCTCTGTCCTCTTCCCTCTGGGCATCAGTCATTGAGAATTAGAAATGCCAAATGTGAATCCTTCCCATTCATTTGATCAGATGAGCAGAAACTCTAGCAACTTGTAGCGGCTAGAGAGAAAGAGATTTATCACTTACTATTCCCTACAAGTGAGTTTACGTGATTTCAGAAATAGCTTCTCGTGTAGTTTTGAGACGCTAACCATACTCAGTAACAGGTGTCTGAGGTAAGAAATGAGATTTGATGTATTGCACAACCACTCTCTTTATGTTCTCTTTGTCGTTACTCCAGAGGTCTGTGCCTAGACCCCACATGCCTTCTTTCTCGTTAAACACAAATTCGGTTTGACTGTAGGCCTTTTCAGCTGTCCTTCACTTTCAAATCCCCTCTCTTTTAAGTGAAATCGACTGCCACATTATCTAAATTTAAACCTACATTTAATATAATTTTAGAACTGCTTTTATCTGAGAGCATAATTTCCATTTTTTAGTACATCACTTTAAGATACACACATGAAGGAGTCTTTATAAATGTGGATGATTGATAGCTGGATAATGAAAGTCTGTTCACTATTTGTTATATGTGTAACACCCATTTCAGGTGAGAAGCATTAAATGTGTGTAACAAAGTCAGAGAAACACTCTTGTGTTAGTCCATTGGCTGGCAGAGTTTTAAGTCTCACAAAGAAAAAAAAACTGATGCACAGATAAGCAGACTTCAAAATATGTATCAATTGCCTTTGCAAATAGCACAGTCTAAAATACATTATCAAAATTCGTTTGGTGGGCAGAGGTAACTATCTAATTTATCTGCGAACTTTTATTTTGTCCTGTGTGTGTGTATGTGTGTGTGTGTGAGAGAGAGAGAGAGTGAGAGAGAGAGAGCGAGCGAGCGAGAGAGAGAGAGAGAGAGAGAGAGAGAGAGAGAGGAGAGAGAGAGCATGTGTGAACTAACATTGATTCTGGATATTCAAAAGCCTAAGTCAAATGCCAAAGATCCACTTCCTGTTGCTAGAGATCTAATTTCTTATCTTTGTAATTCTGCCTCAAAGGTATTTGAATTTATTCAAATAATTTTGAAAGATGGAAAAAAAACCTGCTAATGCTTTCCAGTGTCTTGATGTTTGTCAAAACCCAGCTCTCTGAAGGTACTTGTAAAACTTGACAAAGAAAGTTATAATTATTGCTTATGGCAATCAGGGATCACCAAATTTAAAGAATCTTAGTTGTATCTTGGAGGGAGGAGGGAAAGAAATATATTGTTGGAATTTAGAAACTTTTTGAGCAGGCACTTGATAAGTATTGGACACATTTCTAATAGTGCTGTGGGTGGGTAGACAGCCTGGTGAATTATATAAAACTTGATGAGCCTGGTAGAACATGTTACAAAGCCTGTTATCTTGTGTCACATGTTACATACTTTTGGGAGTTCTCTAAAGCATATATAAAATAAAGTCCTTTGACTTTCCATGTCTTCTGGTGAAGAGTTTGCTAAAATAGTCAAAACATATTAATCCAAACAGGAAAGCAAGGATTGTGCAGGGTTTGGGTTACAAGTGGAAAAACAGCAAGAGCAACAGTGAACATCTCACACAGTCATGATTCCTATGTTTTCTTGTTATGCAAGCTGCTCCAGGCAGAAATGTAGGGTTCCATTAGTGAGTTTAGACAATTATAAGTAGTTAGATAACAATAAGCATTTTGTTAGTGATGTCTTTGTAAAACAATCAGCATACATGTAAAACATTTACAAAATATAACTAGCATCTATGAGCCATTGTCTTACACTGTATAATCATTTGTTACATTAAACAATAATCCTATTCTAGACAGTATCTGGGAAACTGGAAATACAGCCATATTAAAAAAAGAGAGAGAAAATCAGCATGCTTGAAGTATACATAATTTTTAAATTGCTCTAGGATCAAGATATCCTAATGGGAATTAAATATAGGCAGCAAAGAGAAATATAATGTATGTTCTCCATTTTTACTTCTTGCAAAATCAGCACATAAGTGTCATATGTCTGTTTTATTACTTGACTTATAACTAATATCTGCATGAATATTTTTCCACTTCTTTTTCATTAACCTCTCACTTTCCTACCTGATTTCTACAAAATCCTAGGAGGTATGCCTCGAAGCCGTATACATCATCTTGATTGGGCAGATGAAGAGTTACTTTTTAGAGGCCATTGGTGGGCTGGGAAATAGGTAAATAATAAGGTAGAGATGAGTCTTGAACCCATGTTATGTGGCTTGGAATTCTTTCTTTCTAAAAGACTTAATTTTTTCCTGCACTTCACTTGCTGTTTAGCCTTCTAATTGTGTGATTAGGAAGTTCTGTATACGATACTAGGAGATGTTTCCATTATTCCATTACATATTTTTTTTTTTGCCAGTAGGCAATTTAAACAGAATCTGAACTAGTTGAAAACGTGAAATAGACCTGAAAGATTTTCCCAGCCCCCAGTACTCATGGATTCCTTTATCCCTTCTCATTGCCTTCTATTATCTTTCAGAGGAAAATTTCCTCTAGAGGAAACCATCTGAAATTCATTGATATTAATTTTTAAAGGGGCAATAATGACCATTAAAAGTATTAAGGTCTGACCTTTCTCCCTTCCACTGGGATTTTTTGTGTTCCTAGTAATTAGGTAGAGGAATGCAGTTTTAATTGTCAGTATGAGCTTGTGCTTGTTTGTGATTTTGTTTGTTTGTGTTTTTTTTAATTTTAGCCAAGAGGTCGATCATTTTTTAGCTCTTCTGCATTGAGTTGGGGGAGGGGAGGGAGGATGGGGGTGTCATTCTCTTCTCTCCTTGGAGTAAAAGAATTTCTTATGTGATCAGATGCAAAAGGACCCAATTAGAGGCACTTCCTCCCCGCCCCTCCCCCCCACACACATACTCACACACTTTTAGATGCTGTGAAGTGGCAATAAAGCATAGAACTGCTCAGAGGAAGTTCAAGCTCTTTTCCTCTTGACCGCACATCTGGATTTTTTTTTTTATCTGTCCAGACGTTTCATTCATTCCTTCCGAGAGCACTGTTGAGCCCCCCACTCCCCCTCCCCCCCGCAACATAGTTCTAACACACGAGTTTGTTGTGAATAAAACGAAACTAGTTCTTGATCATAGAACTTATATTGTGTGCTTTCCAAAGAATCAAATATCTAAGAATGAGTCTCTGATTTTTTTCTGTAAGGAGGGAGAGGGTATTTCAATCAGTTCTTGGGGGTTGCTCTCAGCTTGGTACTCATAGTAGAGGGGGAGTCACTTCTGGCCGTGCTTATGGAATGAGATGAGGCCAGACATGGACAGCCTAGACCAACCAGGCTCTAACCCTCCAGTTTTTAGGGATTAGTGGTTAGTGAAGGAGGCCTGAAAATAAAAGGACCAGGAGGATTGCCCCATAGCTGGAAGCCTCCTTCATGAGCAGAGGGGAGAAGGCAGATTGAATAGAGAAGGGATCACTAAGAAAATGATGGCTGGAGGAATCAGTCATGATCGGAGATGCATGCCGAAAGTAAATAATGGACCACTGAGGATGACCTCTCAGTGTCTGTGTTGCAAGCTATAATGCCCCAAAGTAGAGAGTATGGGGAATATTGTCTGCCATGGAGTCAGGAGGAGTGGGGGAAGTGGGTGTGGTATACCGGGGATATTGGTGGTGAGGAATGTGCACTGGTGGAGGGATGGGTGTTTGATCATTGTGTGATTGTAACACAAACATGAAAGCTTGTAACTGTCTCATGGTGATTCATTAAAATTTTTAAAAAATAATTAAAAAATAAAAGGCACCATATAATTAATTGATGTCCCTTAAGTATTATCATGCATTTGAGATGCAAAGATAGGTAAAGATAGTGACTTTTCCTCAGAGTGGGACAATGAAAGATACCCACTGAAAGTGGCCAATGCTATTTTTTGAATAGTCTCAGGAAGTCTCCAGGTCATTCTTGCTGAAGTGCACTTCCCTCTCTTTAGCACAGCCCCATCCTCATTTCCTTTTTCACCTTTCTCTTTAGCATGAATCACACCCAGATATAGCACTGCACTGTAGCAGTGTCTTCCCGTTGTTCATCAATTTGCAGGAGCGGGCACCAGTAATGTCTCCATTATGAGACTTGTTACTGTTTTTGGCATATTGAATACGCCTCGGGGAGCTTGCCAGGCTCTGCCAGGATACTCTCGGTAGCTTGCTGATCTATCCAAGAGGGACAGATATATACCACATTTTGTTTTTTTAAACAATTTTATTGATTCTGTGTTAGGGGTAAGTCACATAAAATGCACACGTGTCTGTTGGACCTCCCTGGGGTACCCGCAGACCCTAGGATACACATGCCTGATACACAGTGATACATAGAAAGTAGATCGCCCCATTCCCAAATGCATATAAGAATTGTTGTGGGAATTATTGTCTTAATGAATTTAGTCTTTATACTGTAGAGAATAAGAGACCATGAGGGTTTTTTTAAAGAATTGTTTCATGATTTCTTTTATTATAAAATGTATTTTCTATTGAAGTAGCATTGCATTATAATTGTGACTGTCAACTGTCATCCCATTGCTCATAGATTTGCTCAAGCGGGCACCAGTAATGTCTCCATTGTGAGACTTGTTATTACTGTTTTGGCATATTGAATTTGCCAGGCTCTGCCGTTCGGGCAGAATACTCTCAGTAGCTTGCTGGACTCTCCACGAGGGAATTTGAACCTGGGTCAGCCTCATGCAAGGCAAATGCCCTACCTGCTGTGCTATCTCTCCAGCACAATTATAGTTCATTATTTTTTTTGGGGGGGCAGGGGGTTCTCTTTTAGCTTCCTTTGAGTGAAATCATGGATTTTGGTTTGGGTTTTGGTTTTTGATTGAGAGGGGCGCACCTAGCAAGTGCTCAGGGCTTACTCTTGACCCTTTGCTCAGGGATCATTCCTGGCAGGCCTAGGGAACTATATGGGATGCCAGGGATTGAACTTGTGATCTTGGGACAGCCTTGTGCAAGGCAAACACCTTCCCCACTGCACTATCACTCTGGCCCCTAAAATCATTTTTACTCATTTGTTTTTGTTTTGGCCATCTAACTTAGTTCACTTAGCATATTACTCTCTGGGTTCTTTGCTGTTGCAAACAGCAGGATTCCTTTTTTTCTTTTCTGGAGCTAAGCAGTATTTCACTGTGCATATATACTACTTTTTCTTGATCAAATCAGCTTTCTATGCATTTGAGTTGTTATAAGTTTGGGGCTATTGTAATGAATATGCCAATTAATATACCACTCTCTCAATTAGTGTTTTTCACATACAGATAAAAGTAACTTGATTGTATAGTTTTTCTCTTTATTTCCTTCTTCCTTTCCTTCTTCCTCTTTCTTTCTTTCTTTCTTTCTTTCTTTCTTTCTTTCTTTCTTTCTTTCTTTCTTTCTTTCTTTCTTTCTTTCTTTCTTTCTCTCTCTTTCTCTCTTTCTTTCTTTTTTCTTTCTATCTTCTTTCTTACTTACTTTCTATTTTTCCCTTTCTTCCTTTCTTTTTTATTTTTCTTTCTTTTCTCTCTCTTTCATTTTTCCTTTCCTTTCATTCCTCGTTTTCTTTTCTTACTTTGATTTATTTCACTATACCTATTAACCAACATCTGTGTTGTAGAGAAATGTGCCAGTAGCAAGGTTGAGCAAAAATGGGAACCCAGGATTTCAGGGGATATAGCCATTCAAAGTAAAAAAATAACAGAACCAATGTGCCCAGTTTTGCTGATTTTGGTCAGTTGGAAAAATGATCTCTATATCAGTTAATAAAATTGATTATAATGGGACTATAAATACAGACATCTACTCTGGGGTGCATGGTTCATCTAAGTGTTAATTGTTGAACATAATATATTGGGGAGAGATACCTGATACCCCTGAAGATGAGCTCAAATTCTCGGAGTCTGGCTCAAATGGCACAGAACTGGGTTGAGAGAATCTGTAAATCTTAAAAAAAATGGAATCATAGAATTCATCATAAAAAGGACTGTTAGATCATATTGTCTGTCTTCCGCCAAGTCAAGTTGTTGCTGACAATATATTATAGCTTTATTTTTTGCAGTAGATTTTCACAGACTTCCCAGGGGAGGTTTCTCATCTGTCCAGAATAATGAATGGGGTGATTTTTTTTCAGTATCTCACCACTACAACGAATGTTTTCTCTAACTGGCAAAAATCATTTTGTGGGGAGCACATTGAGGGCCAGCATCAATTTCTATTAGCTCTGTACCTTTGCAGGTAAATAAAAAATGAGTTTGTATGCTGCAAAAAGAAGCTTAGGCTTCCTCTCCACTTTGTTTTTTTAGCTTCTTTTTGTTCATTCTTTTTAAGATGCATTCTCTGCCAAATATTTAAGGTGATGTTCATAATTGAAAAATCATTAAAAGCTTAAAGATGTAAAGCTCCTTAGATAACTATTCTCCGTATTTTATCCTATCAAAATTTTGTCTATAAAGTGCCAGAACAATCAGTAGTTTTATGCAGCTTACTTAAGTTTATTCATAGCTTTATTTTCATTGATTTAATTTGATGCTTATATCATTCAGATGGCCCCCAAGAGTGCTTTTCTGGGGTTCGCATTGTTCTTGGTTGGTTAGGTTTGGGGTGGGGGTTGGGGGTGGCACATCAGCAATGCTCAGGGTCTTTCCTTGACTCTACTCAAGGATCGCTCCTGGCAATGCTCAAAGGACCCATATGCAGATCCAGGATTGAGCCAAGGTCAGTTGCATGCCAGACAAGAGCATTTTTCTCATGCTGTCTCTGGTTTACAGAGGATTCTGCAAGTCCTGCATAGGTTCAACATGTGCCCAGATTTATAACAACAACAACCACGCTTGAACGTGGAGCTCCAGCTCTTTCTTCCTCTACTTCTCTCTCCTACCCATTTCGTTGAGTATGAGAGAACCTATGAAGCACTACTTTGGATAATGAATTATGGTTATAATTGTAGTCACCTTTAATGGTTTTTGAATTTGAACAGTTGCACTCTTATCAGAGCATCAAATGTGTTATGTTGTTTTCAACATGAAACATTTCTTTCAGATCTGATTCTTTTAAAAAAGACAAATATCCTCATTCAACTCCCACAGTTTCACAACTAAATCTTTAAAAAGCAAAATGGTAAACAAAAATCTTGCCTTGTCACTCGAATGCTATTTCTGTATCTGGTGAAACATGATTCTCAATTTTTTTTAATCTGGCTGTCTTGGGCAGATAACTTAATTATAGAACACCTAACTGGCTCTTCACATGGTAAATTAGATATTTTAGCAATTTGTAGGCTTTTGGCTTTTTCTCGAAAAACTTTACAAAATAAACATTTTTTGAATAAATATTATTAGAGTCTATGGTTAGTTTCTATTCACCATTTAATTTGCAATAAAAATGGTGATGCTTCTGGTGAAAATGCAAGGGAAGTTAAAATTTAAGAAGAGTTTAAAAATGAGATAAAGAATTTAAGATTCGAGTTCTCCAAATTTTGATTAAATGAGGCAGACGGGTTTAGGAGCTGACTGAGAATCAATGACCCAAAGGCAATGGAATTGCTGCTCCTTCTGGTGATAATTGTGGATCAGGCACACTTCCGCATAGTTGACATTTGTTCAGTCTCTACCATAACCTGAGGGAGGAGGTATAATCATCATGTTCATTTTAAAGACAGGAAAACTGAGGCAGCATGGTTGGTAACTTCCCTAAGGAGCACAGCCAGGATTGGGCAGAACCAGGAAGTAAAACCCAGAGTACTTTTATGAGATTGACGCTCTACCTACTGCACTAAGGAGGCACCTCCAGAGTTCTTTTACATAAACATAGGATCCTATCCCCTGAACCTTGAAGATATTGGCAATCTCTGATCTTTCATTTGTTTATTTGGCCGAACTACACCCAAAAGTACTCAGGGCTTTATTCCAAGCTCTACACTCAGGAATCACTCCTGGGGTTCCCTAAAGGACTCTGTGTGGTACAGTTGTTGGGTTTGTGCAAGGCGAGTGGCCTCCTTGCTGTACTATGGCTTTGGCCCCACCTCTGACATTTTTAAGGAAAGTCAGACACCCACATTTGTTGACGACATTTCTTCATCTTGATATGTGAGAAGCAATTTGAACATTTTAAAAGCCCAGTCTGAGTTTCCCTGGAGCCCTAGCATGACACTCCTAATTTATGGCCTCTACTTTATGCCTTAAGAGCACCTGATGAAGACAGGCAGGTTTTCTGGAAATTTCCCAGACAGGCAGATTTTCATCTGTCACCTTTCCAGGCATTCCCCACTGAATCTCACCCCCTGAACACACACACACACACACACACACACACACACACACACACTCACACACTCACATGGTTCTGTTCTGCCACTGAATATACATTACTGAGATGCTCACTGTTCAGAGATTTAGAGAATACTGATTGGGCATCTTTCTGGGTTGTGTCACCAACACCAGAATCTAAACGGAAGAAAATTTGAACCAATATAGCCAAGGTGGCTTGTTTCCATCCGGAATAATCAAAGGGGCTCTTTTCTTAGGAGGGACTTATTCTGGTGCTCTGAAAAACAACTTCTTTAGAACAGCTGAAAATATTGTCTGGAAATCACCGCCAATTTGAGGCAGACACTTGAAATCGAGATCAGACTCTATGTTCCATTATACTCTCTCTGTCAGTTAATGAGGCCCTGATTTGAATAAGATGGGTCCTCGATGGGTAGGGTTTTTTCCTCAGCTCAGTGTTCCTTTAAAAAAATATATTTTTGAGACTGACAAGCCGTATATTTAAATGATAAAATTGCAGCTTAAGTCTTAAATGGATTTCCTTACTAAGAATCAGTGCTGTAAATATCTAAGCTTTTCAATGAGTATTAAGAAATGCATGTTAAAAAAAATTCAAGCTGGTTCTAATAGTACTTAACATAAATTCATTTATTACTTATTCAATTCTGGGGTCAGCTAATGGATTTACATTCACCAGTCACTTAATTCTTATGATAGCGCTAAGAGGACAGAAAGAATTTTCCTTAATTTACAGAAGTATGGAGAGGGGAAGCAGTATCTAAATCTAGACAATCTGAGAGCAAGGACTGGACCTCAGTAAGGAAGTACATTCTTTGCATGCATGAGACCTGTGTTTGATTCCTGGCACTGCAAAAACATACATTTAAAAATAAATAAATCTAGGTCTTTTGACACTAGATTTCATGCATGGAATTATATCAAGTTCTCCAATCTGAACATCATTTCCCTAAATAAAAGAGTTCCAAACAGTACATGACCTTAAGCCTGGAAGAAGCACCGGTGAGCATTTATTGATTTGAACTAAAAATCTACGTAATATTTTCTTTTATTAAGATAGTCAATGGAAGAATAAGAAACTTTGTTTTAAGCAATAATATCTTTATTCTGTGATGTACTGAGTACTAAGAGTGAATTTGAATGAAAACTCTGAGCAGAGATTTTTTTGTCATTTAAGTAATTATTGTAGCTGGATAATGCTATTTTATAAGTTAAGGCATAGTGATTAACAAAGTTGTTCATAACAGTTTTAGAACACACAACATTCTTAGTGAGGTCCGCACATCTTAAGCAAGCTAGTTTCCCCGGGGGAGGTGTTCTTTATAACATTTAAAAATGTACAATGATTCAATCAATTTGAATTTCACCAATATCAACTAAAAAGATGCTTCTCTACAAATAAATGATTTTTCTACTTTATCCTCCTTTTTTTCAAGGGTTAGTTTTAAGTTGTGTTTGTTGTATTGACTCTGTGAGATAGAAGCGAGGTGTATAAAGAAGGTGTATAAAGGTTGTAGGATGTAGAGATAGCAAAACTCATTGTAATGGTCCACAGATGTGTTTTCAGATGTTTCTTGCTCAAGGTCTAGGATCATGCATTATGAGATGTTTTATTTACAGAGAATCTATCTATTTATCTATCTATCTACCCATCTGTCTGTCTGTTTATCATAATGACTGGTTATGTCCTCTGGCTTCATAGAAGAGAATAACTCAAAATATAATTACATAATTTTTTTCTACTTAGTCTATTTCTCTTTCTAGAATTACCTTGAAAATAGGATCTAAGTCTTATTTTCTCTGTATTCCCACGCTCACCTCCTGCCACAATGCTTTATACTTTCATGCTTATTAATGATGAATGAGTGAATCAATAAATAAATGAAGTTTAAACCAAGTTGACTATTGAGGAAATAGCTCTAAATGAGTATTTCACTTCTGAATAATTCTTCTAGCTGTAATAGAGGCTTTTTTCCTTCTCCAAAGATCCAGTAACAACAACAACAACAAAAAGATCCATCCAGTCGCTTTCTCTTTATTCCACGCCTTGTTACTACTAAGGCCAAATTCCTTAAGACACTTAAAAACGGTTTAATGAGAGAAAGAAAGAGGGTCAAAAATGTTGGTCTCAAAGATTTTCTCCCAATATTTGGGTGGGGGGGTGTAGTAGGGGTCCCTAGAGAATTCAGATGAGAAATTGAATGACCATCCTACCCAGAGAATACAGTGGCTATCTTAAGACAAGGAGATGGTAGTTGAAAAGTAAGAGGTGAAGAAATAGGATACAATGTAGTACTCTAGCACTGTCATCCTGTTTTTTGCTTGAGCAGGCACCAGTAACATCCCCATTGTGAGACTTGTTGTTATTGTTTTGGGCATATGCTCTGCCGCTCGGGCGGGATATTCTCGGTAGCTTGCCAGGCTCTCTGAAAGGGACAGAAGAATCGAACCCAGGTCGGCAGGACACAATGTACTATCTATTAACATATTGACTCCTTTAGTCTACTGACTATAGCAAGCAGATATCAAAAAAGTACTTATTTTATATTCATTATAGTTTTTATTTTGAAAAGTGAAAGAGTTTAAAATAATTTAACCTCTGGGACCAGAGGGATAGCACAGCAGGTAGGGCATTTGTCTTGGCACTCACCTTGCCTTGTCTCCGGGTTCCATCTCCAGCACCCCATATTGTCCTGTGAACATAGTCAGGAGTCATTCCTGAGCAATGAGCTTTCCACCCTCACCCTAGGTGTGTCCTCAAACCAAAATCAAAACCGAAAAGAAAAAAAAAAGAAAGAAATTTAGCTTCTCTTGTCACTTAGCAAGGCATTAGATGGTATTTACAAATTTGCTTCAGAGATTATTGTCAGAGAAAAAGGATCCCAAGTGTTTAAATAGCTCTATTTAAGGGGACAGAGTGACAATATGGCCTCCTGGGTTCATCTCCACCATATGATCCCCCCCAGCCCCACCAGAGTGATTTCTGAATGCATAGTCAGGAGTAAGCCCTGAGCACTGCTGGGTATCACCCCAAACACAGCCCCCCACAAAAATAATGCTGCATCGAAGAGTAAAATTTAACTTAAAGCTTTTTCTTTTTTATTTCCTTTTTAGTGAAGCAAGGGGATTTTGTTTTGCTTTGGATTGGTTTTCTGGTCTACACCCAGAAGTGCTCTGAGGAACACTTACATAGTGCCTGACTACATGGAAGTTACTCCCTCCCCACTCTCTAACCGGAGAGAGAGACAGAGACAGAGAGGACAGAAACAGAGAGAGACAGACAGACAGGGACAGACAGACAGACACAGAGAGACACAGAGAGAGCCAGAAAAAGAGACAGACAAAGAGAGTGACAAAGAGACAGAAAGAGAGAGAGAGAGAGAGAGAGAGAGAGAGAGAGAGAGAGAAGAGAGAGAGAGATCCACATTCAAGGGAGCACATGGGCTTAATGGAGCAAGCTAACAAAGACACATGTGCAAAAGAGAACTCAGGCCCCGAAGAGCAAGCAAGCAAGCAATGAGAAGAGAGAGATACTGCTAAAGAGAGAGCCAGGGATTGAATCAGCCTGGATGGCTTCCTGGAGGTGGTTGCATACAATTCCTCTAAATGGTTCATGTTGGAGGCATTATCAAGGAGACCCTGGCATGGTGGATGGTCTTTTCATACTCTCAGATGACCTTTAGATGCTTCTTCAGCTTTTCTCCTCTTAAAATATTTTCTTTAATTGAATCTCCCTGAGGTATACAAAGTTGTTAGTGATTGTTTCATACAATGATTTCATGCAAAAACACCCCCCAAGCCCATTCCTTCACCAGTGCACATGTCCCGCCACCTTTGTTCTCAATTTACCTGGGCACCCCAAAACCCCTCTTCAGTAGCCTGACCCCATGGCAGACACATTTCTTCTCTCTCCCTTGTTTTCCAAGCTTGCCACAAAGGGGGGAGTGGGGGACTGCCGGTGGGACAGAGAAGGGCCACTATGACATTGATAGGGGGAAATGTTCAGTCTTAACAAAATCTGAGTGTCAGAAGGTGATACAGTGATAAGTACTGTGCCCTTTCACGACAGTGTTGCAAACTGCAACACCTGAAAGGAAAATGTAGCTTTTCTCATTTTTGAAGTGTTCTTCTTTCTCTGCATGGGGCTTTGAATTTTGGTCTCTGGGGAAATGACTCCGATTCTCACCTCCAAAGAGTTCAGGATTTGCATTTCAAAGGGATGTGGTCTTCCTGCCTTTGTGCTACTTCAGAGCTAGGCACACACCTAGTGAGGCTCAGAGGTTACTCAGGGCTTTGCACTCAGCCCTCAGGAATTACTCCTGGAGGTGCTTGGGGGACCATACCGGATGCTGGGGATAGAACCGGGTTAGCCACATGCAAGGCAAATACCCTACTAGTTGTACTATCTCTCTGGCCCAGGAATTTCTTCTTAAATTTTATTATTTCCCAAAGGTAGTTACCAGGGTCCCTTCTCTACCTGTAATCACTTGTATCACTTGTCATCCCCTTGCTCATGATTTGCTCCAGCGGGTGCCAGTAATGTCTCCATTCATCCCTGTCCTGTGCCAGTGTAGTCCAATGGCACCTGCTTGCTCCAGGAACATGAAGAGCCTCAAACCATTCCTTCAGGGTCTTGACAAAGAAGTCTGACTACTTCATAGGTGGGCCTGTAATAGATGCCTGCAATACTTCCTCCCTAGAAGCTTCCTGTATGTCTTTAAGGGGTACACTGGTAAAGGTCTGTATTCATGTTAACAAATGGGTTCAGACCCTGCCTATGTTAGGGAGTGAAATTTCTGCTAACTTGGTATTAATGGGGCCTAAGCAATGGTTTATAGGTTTTCAGAGTTGTTAATCTAAAAGACAAATCAAATAGATTAGACACCTTTTACAAACTTTAGACCCTAGAGAACAAAAATTTTCTCTGGCTCAGAGAGGGCAAAAGTTTAAGGAAAAAAGGTTCATTTAAGAGAAAAACAATCCTGAAGTTTATCTTAAGAAAATGAAGCTACAAGAGCAATTATAATTACTTTGCTGTTGATCCAGTGAATAGCATACTGAAATGCACCCAAACAGTTTCTTCTATAAGCAAATCTACTTTGTATGAATGGTCTTCCAATAGTTTTTGGCTAATGTCTACATTTAAATGAAAATGTATACCTCACCACCCATCTATTCAGCCGATTGCATTTTCTCTTTGTGCAGTCTTTTATGATTCAGCGGCTCTGGGAGAAACTGAATGAAATAAGTCATATTACTTGTATATTTTATCGCCTGACTTCAGAGTCCCTGCTTTGACTCCTTAAAGATGGCCACAGTCTATAATGCTGTCCCTGAGTGACACGGAGATTGAAATCCCCAGGTGAAGGTATATGGGAATCAAATAAGAAGATATGGACCTGCTGAAAACGACTTGAAATTTCTGTCCAGAAGTGAGGCTTATGGAAACTGCAACAATAGTAGAGGAGCAATGTGAACTGGTAACATAGACCTCTGTCTTTACTAGAACTTTTTATTCCCCACTATCCTGGAAGGGACCCCTCCTCCCAGGAAATTACTCTTTGCAAACACCTTGTGACCTTTCTCACACTTGTCTTGTGTAAGGGTTGATTACAGCTTAGTGAATCTCTTCATGATCTGGCACATGTTCCTGTACGTTGGTTGTGTATATTTTTTCTAAATGTCTCCATCAGTTCTTTATGAGTAGCTAATGAACTGTTATGTGAATCCTTAGCACAATGGAATTATGTCTTCTTTAAGGAATAAAGCAGTCTGTAAAATAAAATCTGGTGTTATATTCCCCACCCCCGCCCTGCCCTGAATGATTGCTTAAAAATTTAACAAAATTCAGAAATCACAAAAGGGGTTTGGTCTGGTTTATTCCAGTAGAGTTCAATCCCATTGCTAAAGTTTGTAGATGGTAGTATAAAACCAAAGCAAAACACATGAAAGTAACTGGGAAAGACATTTAGTGTCACCAAATAGATTGATAGATTTCCTTGAGAAGGACACACCCAACTCCCCGCAAAATTGTACTCGTTATTTTTTTTTTATTGTGCACCAAGAGAAACTGCATTCCAGGATACTTGATCATCTATAAGATGTGGGCAACCAGTCATACAATAAAAATATACTTGAAGATTACTAACTTTCAGTGACCCAGTTATGACCCCTTTATAATACCATTGATGGTATTATATTTTTCCCCCTCCCTAAGGTCAGTCTAGGCAGTATGGAACTCTTTAGGAAGCATATCCATGGTAGAATTTCAAATACCAGACTAAGAGTGGAAGAGGTGAAGGAGTTAAGGCAGACTTTCTTTTTATCTGTGAGTTATGTCCCTTCTGTTGCATATAGAGAAAGTGTACTTTTGAACCCAATTGTAAAGGACTCGAAAGGGTGCAGAGTATCCCTCATCAAATAAGAGGTTATCGTTCTGGAAGGCAGAAAGCCATAATGCAAATTTTAAATTAGTATTAGAAGAAGCACCTATAATGGCTTTGATTATCCAGTCAGCTATGAATGGAATATTACTCGTTGGCTTTTATCAGTGTGTTATTTTGTTATTGCATTAAATTATTCATAATGTATAGTAATAAACCTACAGCCTTTGATATGCAGTGCATCTTTTGTCTTCTGGAGACTGCGGGGTTGGAAGTAACTATTGATAAAAGAGCAGAGAACAAAAATGGTCAGTTCACACCTCAGCAGACCTCCTCACTAGAGCCTAATAGCAATTTATTATGTATCTTTAAAATGCAATTACAGTACCTGAAATTTTTCAAAGAAATGCTTCACTAAGAGGAGGCAAAGCATGACTTGGCTGCTATGGGGTCTAACCTCATGAATAATACCCCTTAAACAGGCACGGCGCTTGCTGCTGCTCTCTGCCTCACCGTACTTTCTCAGTGGTGGGGTGGTGGAAGAGCAAAGAATCTAGCACACTGAGAAAAGTAATTCAACACCTGTGTCAGTCTCGCCGTTAATGGCTCTGCTCCCTCTTCTTGCATGAAGCAATCAGGGACTCCGTGGTTCCTCTTCAGGCTGGCTGCAGAGCTAACAGGCAGGCGGTCACAAATGGCAAAGTGGCACCTGCTTCTGCTGAAAACTCTTGAAAGCCTGCCCCAGCAGCCGATGTTCATGCACTTGTCTTATTGAAGGAATTGCCAGTCTGTACCTGCCCCGACCTGCCATATGCATGCATGGAAAGAGGTCAAGTGTAAGGACCTCCATGGAGACCAAGGGGCATCTGGGGTATTCTGGGGGTTCAGGTGTACTAGGTAAGGGTGAGGACCTGGATTGAGAGAGAGGAACAGAGGAGCCATAGGTGAGGACCATCGTCCAGAAGGTGACCGGTTATGTTGCAAAGACTTTGCACATTATTGTAGAAGAAAGCATCCAATCATTTATGTAAAATAGTGAGAACATATAGATATTGACGCACGAGAATGTTTTAAATGTCATTCTTTCCCATGCTTGGGCATTGTCTGCCAAACATTTTATATTTTTTACCACTGCATCTCTTGCTCTAGCTGTTCTCTCCTGGAATTTTTCTCTCTTCTCTTCTGCAGTCATATACTCAAAGCATCGAAAGAGAACTCCAGATTCACCCCTTTTCGAAGCTGCTTCTTAACATCCCATTAAAAAGTCCTTTTTAGGCTTTAATGACCATTGTAAATGGATTATGGTTGTCTGATTAGTCCCCTTATGACGTCTCTGCTCTGTAGATATCCCTTACAATGGATTGAGCAGAGTGCTGAGGTCAAGGTCTCCCCTTGGGTCTCTGTTGGCTTGGTCATAACTGCTAGTCCTTTGATTTCTTCTACTAAGTTTTCTACCTAGTTAACACTAAGCATGTGAAGGTTAATAGCCATTTAAAATGCATTGAAGACGCTGCAGGATGTTTTGTACTGAAACACAGTTATTGTGGAGACAAAAACACAGAAAAACAATCAAAGGTCATACATCAGATATGAAAGAAGCAAATATCTAAAAGTAACATTCAGGTATCGCATAGAAACTCCAAGAACAAAATCAACCACAATTAGATGAAGCTTGTTGTTTTATTGTTGGGATTTTTGCAACAGGCTCATTCTAGTGTACCAGGCTGTGCAGCTTGAGGCAGGAGCACAACAAATCCCCAGGGAAGTGTGAAGGGAATTTTAAAGCAGGCAGAAGCTGATAGCCTAGATTCTCATATTCACAGACCTAACACTAAGGTATTTAATAATGCAAATGGAAGTATGCCTATTGTTTCTTTTCTCCACAGGCTCTATACAATGCCCAAATTACAGTGTATCTTATGATATAGTCTATCAGAGGTTATTTTGTCATATTTTGAGTGATAATCATTTAATTCATTATCTGTATTTTCCTTTTAAGATTTGTCAAAGTAACAACCAGATTGCATGCTCCCTGAAGGCAGGGCATTTTTTTCAAAAACTGCTTTTTCTGTTCCTTTTACCATTTGTCCTAGTTAAACATGCTTCAGTAGAATTGTTCTGTGTTAGAAAGAGACTCTTTGGGGCTGTAGATTTTGCACAAGGATAAAGACAGTCAATAGAGAAGAGGTTGAAGAGAGATATTTAGTAAGGTTAGTGCCATTGAATTTGAAGTATTTATGTCAGCTCTGAAATCAACCTGAGTTCTTAGGATTCCATCGATTAATCCATTCCACAGCCAAGAAAATAACCAAATCTCTAAGCCAAGTATGCCAATTGTAGCACAGACATTAGGGTAACAGTTACAGGAATGTTTGCATGAGGGGAAATGTTTGGAACCACCTGTGAATACATTATGTACCCTCAGCCAGTGTAAGGTCCTTTCTCATTCTGTTTCTCTTCATTACTGATCTGCATTCACACACACACACATACACACACACACACACACGCACACGCACACTCGCACACACAGACAACACAAGTGCACACACACACACATCGGGATGTTGCAAGAATGATGTTTGCATGTCTATCAACTGATAAAGTTTTGGTTTCTGTGTTTTGTTTGGGGCCCCACTGGGCAGTGCTTAGAAGCTATTCCTTGCTCTGTGCTCACACCAAGTGGTTCTCAGAAGACCATACCTGGGTCCAGGGGTGGGATAGGAGCCGATCACATGTGTGGCAAGTGCTCTACCCACTCTATCATCTCTATGACCCTGTGCAACCCCTTGTTTTGTATTTTAATAAGGGTGCATGTTGGGATACTTCTTTAGAAGAGGGAATTACTGTTCTAGAACTACCCTAATATGTATTGTAATTTAAGTATTTGATGAAACTATGGAATTAGGGGGAAAGAGGGACCATGCAGACAGCCACTGAAAAGTTCCCTCTTTGAAACAGTTTCTTGGACGACTTTGTTGAACTAGGAAAAACCAAGAATTTTAGTGTCCTATATTCCCTTTAGGGTCATATAGTATTTAGTGATAATTTTTTGAAGTTGTATGCTAAAATGCCGTCTCTTGATTCACACTAAAATTAATGGTTACTGCTTAGTCTTTAAATATTTAAGATAAAATCTGCTCAGACAAATCCTTATCCTGTCCTTCCTATAAATCCTGGCCACTAAAGACTATTATCTCTTCCAAACACCGTGGTAGTATTATAATCATTAATGTGGACACAGACAACTCAGATTATTCAAACGGACACAGGGATGAGGGCTAACAAAGAAAAAGGAACAATAATTATTTAAAGCAGCTTTGGTGTTTGATTTCTGAGACTATCATCATTAAGTGCCTCTTGATGGTAAAACATATATATGATGACACAGCAGCTAAAGACATTAGTAATCATTGCTTTTTTGAGGGGAGGCAGAGGCCCATTCCAATCAATGCTTAGGATTTACCCCTGGCTCTGTGCTCAGGGATCTGCCCTGAGAGTTTGGAGGGAACATGTGTGAAGCTTGGAATTTGAATAGTCATTGGGACACATGCAAAGCAAATGCCTTAGCCCTTAGACTATATCTCTAGCCCAGATCGTGTATTTGGATCATTTTTCTTTGTTTAGTTTAGAAATTCACACCCAGAGATGCTTAAGTCTTTCTCCTGACTCTGTGATCAAATCTGGTCCATCTTCTATGTGGTGCCCATGATCAAACTTGGGTCAGTCACATGCAAACCTTACCCACTGTGTGATCTCTCTAGCCTCAGAGAAATTGCTTTGGAAAGCTCCTTCACCAAGAGACCGTACATGCCTTTGAACCAGGTTACCAAGGAGAAAAAAGGAAAGGTGTCATTTATTAAGTTCTTTTTAATGCCATTCAAGAATCAGAATCTGGGGGCCTGGAGTGATAGCACAGCGGGTAGGGTGTATGCCTTGCACACTGCGGATCCGGGTTCTATTCCCAGCATTCCATATGGTCCCCCAAGCACCACCAGGAGTAATTCCTGAGTGCAGAGCCAGGAGTAACCCCTGTGCATAGCCAGGTTTGACCCAAAAAGAAAAAAAGAGAGAGAGAATAAGAATCTGCTAAAAAAAATGGCAAGGAGAAGAGAGTATATTTGGTTTCAGTCCTACAAAATTTAAATTCATTAGGAGACCCATCTTCTCTCCCCTTCTTTCATACCACCTTCTCTCCCTAAACAAATATGGTGTCGAAACAATATTGACGCACAGGATTCTGGGCTTACCTATATACACAATGGGAGGTGGAAGGTGAGTGGGGGGAGGACGCTGAGAAGGTTCTTGCACCCACTACTTTCTCCCCTCTCTGCTTTCATTGAAAAAAAGAGTATCCTGGGCTTCACCTATTGGCAAGAAGATTAGTCCCTCTTCATATTCTCTTCCCATCCCCGCCCAGGACACTTTAGACATGGTCATCAGCCATTCACAGTTTCATTTTGACCTGGGGATTACAGGAGGAAAGGAAGCAGAGGATCCAGGCTGAGGAGAGGCACTTACACTGTCAGCCCTTTGTTCATCGATTTGCTCCAGCGGGCACCAGTAACATCCCCACTGTGAAACTTGTTGCTACTGTTTTTGGCATATTGAATATGCCATGGGTTGCTTGCCAGGCTCTGCCATGCGGGCGGGATACTCTCTGTAGCTTGCTGGGCTCTCCGAGAAGGGCAGAGGAATCAAACCCGGGTCGGCCGCGTGCAAGGCCAATGCCCTACCTGCTGTGCTATCGCTCCAAGTATTTATTTTTTAAGAATTGTTATTTTTTAAACATTTTTATTAATTGATTCCATGTTAGGGGTAAGCCACATAAGATGCACACCTGTCTGTTGGGCTTCGCTGGGGTACCTTTAGAACCCTAGGACAGGCCTGATACACAGTGATACACAGAAAGGAGATCCCTCTACCCCCTAAAGCACATAGGAATTGTTGTGGGAATTATTGTCTTAATGAATTTAGTCTTTATACTATAGAGAATAAAAGATCCTAAGAGGTTTTTTTAGAAATAATTTATTTCGTGATTTCTTTTATTGTAAAATGTATTTTCGATTGAAGTAGAATTGCATTATAAATTATTATTTACATATTAACTTTAACATTTTAAAACATTTAAAATTGAAAAACATTATTTAAACATTAGGTGTGGATCATTATAAAGCAATAGGCTTCATTAATTTCACCACTGAAAGTTCAGTTTTTAGCTCGAGAAAATTGACCCCTTTTTACCTGATTTCCCTTTTATCTCCCCCCTTTTTTTCTGACAACCACAAATTGACCTTATATTCTAGAATTTTATTTTTAATATAGTTCATCTTTTTCTTTTTTGTGTGGGTGGGGCTCTCTTTTAGCTTGGACTGGAGTGATAGCAAAGCAGGTAGAGCATTTTCCTTGCATGCTGCTGACCCAGGTTCGATTCCTCCATCCCTCTTGAAGATCCCGGCAAGCTACCGAGAGTATCCCGCCTGCACGGCAGAGCCTGGCAACCTACCCGTGACATATTTGATATGCCAAAAACAGTAACAAGTCTCACAATGGGGACATTACTGGTGCCTGCTCGAACAAATCAATGAACAACAGAATGACAGTGCTATAGTGCTACTGACTTACTAAAGCACTGGAGAGAAGAAGTCCCCCAAATAGACCAGCTCCTTCCCTCCCTAGCCTGAAGGTGGTCTCAGGCACAGCACTCTACAAAACCAGATGTGAAAGACAATTTTGATGAAACATGAACTTCTTGTCCCAGATCCAAGAAGTTATTCCCCTCACCCCTCACACAAACCCAGAAGCCTTATCAAATCTGAGCTACACTATTTATTCTATTTATACATTCTATCTATATATGTAAATGCTTCTATCATTTGTCCATCTGTCCATGGAAATTGTTCAAAGATTAATAATAATAATAGTAGTAGTTGTTGTTGTTGTTGTGTTACTGGGAGTAATATTTCAGAAAGGAAAACTTCCCCAAGTGCCTCCCTTTGAGAAATGCATTGTGCCACTTATAGTTGGGGTTCAGTGGATCAAGTCTGTCCACTGCTGCTCACCCCATTTACTGGCTCAGTTTCAAATGTCTTGCTGGTCACAAAGGTGGAAGACCAGGGCGTTTTGATGGTGGTCACCTGAGAGGAGCACCTTCGTGTTGAGATTTTTCTGTCTTGAGAGAACTGTGGGAGGCCAATTAGGTCACTACATGATTTGCCATGGAAGCTACCTACAAAGTGTTTCCATGGACAGTTTCCACTATTGAATTGTTAAGGGGGGGGGAGTTAGGAAAGGAGGGAGGGAAGATGCAATTTCTGAGAGGAGCGATAAAGTGATGCTGAGGTTGGCTGGCTGCTTGTGGCCACCTGCCTTCATCCAGAAATGGACAGAGGCCATAATATTTAGTGGCCGGACTCTGTCTGGAAGTCTGAGTTGATATTTATTCCACCTCACTCTGCCCTATCTTTGTAATTCTCAGGGCCAGCCTGGAAAGATAGACACGCACAATTAAGAACGTGTGATGTTCTGTTTTTTTTTTTTTTTTTTTAATTCAGAGATCAAACGGGTTTGAAGGAAAAGAGAGCCCCATATAGGAAAAATGGAGCTCTGCATTTTTTTTAGTGATTTTCCCATAATTAATGGTAATAATAAACTGAGCACTTGGGAGAGGGTGTGTGGGTACCTGCATGACTGTGAAACATGTCCCTTTGGGAGAATAATCTAGGAACTTTAGCCTTTATTGAATGTTCTTTGTTAAGACTCCTTGATAGTAGTACAGACAATTTAGTCATAATGAAAGTTTCTCTCCTTAAAAGGGGAGAAAAATAAAATTAAAGCTAAACATATACAATTGTGGTAACTGCCAAAAATGTGAAACCATTTGTGATTTGAGCTGTCAGATAATAGAAAATGAGTGATATCCAGACCCATTAGAAATGTTGGAATAGGGAGGTATATTTCTGGATATTTTATTTTCTTTATTTTTCAAATTACAAATAAATTTTGACATTGCTTTTAGAAGTTAAAAAAAATATTTAAGAGGGCTGGAGTGGAGTGATAGCACAGCAGATAGGGCCTTTGCCTTGCACACGGCCGACCCGGGTTCGATTCCCATCATCCCATATGGTCCCCCAGCACTGCCAGGAATAATTCCTGAGTGCAGAGCCAGGAGTAACCCCTGTGCGCTGCTGGGTGTGACCCGAAAAGCAAAAAAAAAAAAAAAAATTAAGAGACCAGAGAGATCGTAGACTGAGTACGGCGCATGCTTTGTCCACACCTACTCTGGGTGGATCCCCAAAACACATATACATCCCAGATCACCTCTAGATGTGATTTCTGAGTACAGAGATGAAAGTAAGCTGTAGACCCCAACCCCTTACCCCCCAAAAAGTTTTAAAATTCACACTCAGAAAGAATGATCATGTTGACTTCTTGTTAGCCCATTGAAATGCTGTATTTATTTTTCAGTCACTCAAATTCAGTTAATCTGGTTCTTTTTTCCTCATTAAGAGAAATTGGTGAAGGGATCATTTAAACTAGGAGGGAATAAGGTAATTATTTTCTGCTTAAACTGAAATAAACTGCGTCTACTTCTGAGCGGCATTTATTCTCCTGGGGTTTTAGAAACTTTTCCTGACATTGAATATTGCAGAAGCAAATAGTTCACAAAGTTAATGTGTTCTAGAAGGCTAAAGAGGAAGCTGTGAAGATATGATTTCTATCTTCCGTTTTCATTTTTGTCTTTTGCATTTTTCCTTTGTTCCTTTTCCCTTCCCACTCATTTTGACCTTGGACTATGAATCGCATTCATACTGTTCTAAGACATCTGGTATATATGAAAAAAAAAAAACGCAGTTGCAAGAAGTTACAGCTACAAGAGCAACCTTGTTACAAGGGCTGCCATCGTTCTCTGTGGGTTTAATTAAAGTGTAGCTTGTTTCCACCTGGTCTTTGTACACCTCCCTCTCAGAAACCAGGGAGAGGAGCTACATTCAGGTGGGTGTCTAGGCTTGTACCTGACCAACCCTTCTCCTTACAGAAGTAGAATACACGATAAATCATGCCACCAATCTAAGACTGTGATAGTTTTCAAACTACAGGACACTGTTGAATGATCCATGCTAGTAACAAATAACACACAGAGTGAAACTGTGTGATTAGAGTATCAGATCACTATTCCACAAGTCATCTATGAATCTGAATTTGTCTTAGGTTTGCTCCGCTATATGCTCCCAACAAGGCAGCAGTGTCTCAAAAGTTACAGAGTTCAGGCACCTAAGATAGAGATTGGCAGTTGTTCGGGTCCTGGGGAGCAGGAAGAGAACAAGGAGAAAGAGAAAAGACTGACGCCCCAGTCTTTCTCCAAGAAAACCTCATGACAGTGTTTCTTTGGTGGGATGATTCTGCTATTGTTCAGCATTACCTTGACCTGCTCTAATGCCCCAAACGCTCTAAACAAACACATACATGCTATCCATGCAATCAAATTGGTATATCTGCAGTCCTGAAAATCCGCTCAGGACATAGGTTCTGAGTAGAACCATAATATTTTGTCTCTCAAATAGGTTGATTTTTTACTCCTAATTCTTAAAGAGCATGTGAAAAAATCAGAAATATACTAAGACTAAGGGGATGAGATCAGTGTCCCTCCAAACACACATGGCATTGCCATTAAAAAAATGCTGTTCGTAGAGTCAAGGTTTTATAGGTTAAAATAAAATGCTGACTCAGTGCCGAGAACTATACTAAGCATCCGCCCATATCTCCTCAATCCAGAACTTGTACGAATCCTAAGGGTCTTGCTTCTTTATTTCACACAAGCTATTCAAAGTTGGACTCACACAGCCAGGAGAAGAAAGTGCCGAGATGCCAGTTTAGACCTGGCTGATTCAGAAATCCACGCTCTCGACCTCTGCATAACTCTCACCTCTCAGGTTCAAAGCAATTTGCAGGAAAGTGAAATATATGTTTGCAAGAGATTCTATCTCTGTTTTACAAGCAAAAAAAATGAGGTTTTGATCATCCTGGTGGAAAAGAATGGAACTGCCTTGATGTTTTCATAACCAAGGGCAACTCCAGCTGTGAATGCAAGAGTGAGTTTAGGGTGTCATCATACATAGCCTGTTGGCCCTGGAAAAGGTGATGTGCACTTGGGAAATTTTTGTCTGATCCATGATGGTCCCCATTTTCCTTTGCTTTTATTTTCCCCTGTCCTATTTATACTATTATGCTTTTACAATTATATGATAGTATAACATCGTCATGCATTTTTATTTTATGTGCTAAGAAAACCTCATTCTTGTCATTTGGGCTTGAAGATGATGAACATCAACACTTGAAGTTTCCTTTGGGTGTTTTCCTGACAGACTGTGGTCAAGAACAGTAGTTTAGGCTTGGAGCACTTGAATGGCAGTCCCTATTCTTTTTTGTTTGATTTTTCTGGGGTGAGACCAGAAATGCTCTGACAATGCTTATTCCTGGTTTCTGTGCTCAGGGCTCGTTCCTGGTGGTGCTGTGTATCAAATGGGGGTTGGCTGTGTGCAAGGCAAGGGCCTTGACCTCTATATCTCTCTCGCCCAACAATGCTTGTTCCGACAGCTTAGAAGAGTTGAAGAAGTGAACCAGGGAAGCACTTCAGAACACTGAAGCGTTTGAGTGAGGAGTCCCTTAGCTCTCTGTGGTGGAAGATAAGGTGGGGACCTCCTTATTCTCAGCCCAGCCTTCCTGCCTGTCTCCAAGCCTTGCCCAATCCACAGATTGCTATGTCATGGAAGAGTTAACCTACTCTCCAATAATTTCTAAGTAATTAAGAGAAAAGTCTATTTTTTAAAGATGTCTGACTTTCATAGATAAGATTATGAGCTACATAACAGCTTATCAGGAAAAGTTAAAATAATATACTTTGCCCAAGTCAATTCCTCCATTAGGGTGTAATTTGTCAATAAGGCAAAGTTTCCTTCTTCCTCATCATGGCATTTTTAATCCTTTTAGCGTAATATGCTACAACGAGGTTCATAAAACTTCAAACTTTAAAATGATTAATGTATCTACTAAGATGACCTTCTGCACAGGCTCCTTGGCAAAAAATTGATTAGATCCACATTTTTGTGCATTTAACCCTTGGATGAAATGAGAATCATATGGTATAAAATGAAAATAAATCCTCAGATTCATATTTTTATTTTTGTTTGACCAGGGTTTGATTTAAATACTTTATTAGGCAATTTTGGGAACTAATAAACATCATCAGATAGAAACTTAGATTTTTTTAAGTGTCAAAAATCATCTGCTTCAATTATAAATTGGTAAAGCCAAATTTAAAAATAAGTATAGCACTCAAAAATATGCCTTTTCCAGCCTTTCTCTCTGTCATAACACAGGAATTCTGGCTTCCATTTATCCAATCTTCATGACAATTATAAGTTGTCAGCTTGTTAAACTATTAAATTGAAACCAAAATTCTCTGTTTTTTTTTTAACTAATATTCTGTCTAAATTACTTCAGAGCTTCAAACTCAACATGTTTGAAAGAAACCTCTCCGTCATTCAATACTTCACTTCCCCAGTAATTTTCCTTCTCTTGGGAAGACAAATTGGTCTCACAAGCTGACTTTGTTCCCTCTTTGCCTTGCCTGCTAGAAACCTCATCCGTGTGACGAATGAGTGCAAGTCAAGGAGACGTTTGCTTTATCAGCCTCACTCCAGGCTGTCTAGTTTTCCTGCCCCGCTGTTCCCATAAATCTACATCGCTGACTCAGTATACTTTGTAAATTGCATTTTATTATACTCTATCTGTCACATTTGTTCGATTTTTAAATATTTAGGTGTGAAGAGATTTCAAAACAAGTCAACCCTGCTAAACTGGATGTTCTCCTCAACTCTGTGGCTCACTCAGTCATTCTGAAAACTGCTATTCTGAGTTTTCCTGCCCTTTCTTCCACACCCATTCCTGTATTCAGTGCTTCATGCCTTCCTGGAGTTTCAAACACCTCCATTTCTCTAAAACCTCTCTCCTTCTCTCCAATGGCAGTTCCAGGTCTTTCTTTCGAAGTTCAAAGAGCTTCCTACTCAGTCAGACAGAATCCCTATGGCTTCAAACCATCTCTTTAGGTTGTTGCCAAAATAGCCTTCGTAATTGAAAACCTGGTCCTCCATTTCAGCGGGACAAACAACAAAGTATTTGAGTCCCAGATACTGCCTACCAATTGGTTCTCCTTTCTGTTCCATTAAGCAGCAACGCTGGTAAATTTTCATCCACATGTTCTCCTACAAAGGAATGTTTGTGAAAAACAACAACAACAACAACAACTACAAAGACTAAGTTTGCAGCTGTGAACTAGGAAATGCCCTGGATGTTTAAGGAGATGATTTTATTTAGGCTACTCAAATAGCACTGGCCTCCCGTTGTTCATCCTTTGCTCGAGTGGGCACCAGTAACATCTCCATTGTGAGACTTGTTACTGTTTTTGGCATATTGTATATGCCATGGGTAGCTTGCCATGCTCTGCCGTGTGGGCAGGATGCTCTCCTAGAGGGACTGAGGAATCAAATCGGACTCAGCCGTGTGCAGGGCAAACACCCTACCTGCTATGCTATCGCTCCAGTCCTTAATAGGGGGAAGAAATTTATTTGTAAGGAAGGTCTCAAAAAGCAGAGCTAGGGAAGCCTGCTGAGGCTTCGTAGAGACCAGTGGGCCAACAATTCATCCTGAAATCATAAAGGAGTTCTGGAGATGGCTAAGCCAGAGTCTTGTCTAAGTCACCGAGAGGAGGAGGTGGGACTGTGCCAATGTCCTTAGCAGCTGTGCCTTTCTGGGAACTCATTAAGGGAGGAACACAATTTGAAGTTTCAAGAAAGGCAAGGAGAGATCATTTAATTATCTCAGATTTCCTGGAACACAGAGTGAAGTTTGATGTTGTCACTTCCCACCTTTTCAACAAAATTATCTGGCCTGGCATTTAGATTCAAATTGTGCACGCAAATGAGGACCAAGAAATACCCATTTCCTGAATGGCCCCTCTGATTCCTTTGATGTACCTTCGATTGCTGTGTTTTGCTCAAATGAGAAAGGAAATATGTCTGTATACACATAATCACTCTCAGAGTGACAGGGAGACAGGAGCTCTCGCTCTGCCCCAGTCCCAGGTGAGACCTTGAGCATCACTGTCCAAGGATATCAACTAGTTTCCTCTGGGTCTAAGGAATTTTCTGCTAGTCTTCACTGACCAGCCCTGACCACCTCCAGCTCCTACCACCCAGGCAATGAGGATGGATTCCCCAAAGCAGAGGAAGGAATCTCTTGTTTCAGAGCTCCCAAATGATAAGAGATACAGCCATGCCTTGAGCGTCTGGCTTCCAAGAGTAAGTTCTGCTTTCATTTCATAGACCATAACTCACCCTGAAATCCTCCTCTTCACGGCCTGTTGGAAACCCAGTCCCAGCTCACTGGAGAACAGATTTGCCTCAGCTGCTCCTGCCCAGCGAGGTGGTGGGAGGGAGAGGAAATGTGCTTACCTGTGAAAACAGGTTGCCTATAAATCAAAGGGGGTCAAGTTAGGTCCACCAGATGGAGGTTTTAAAATCTTAATGTGTAAGTTAAGATATAATGGATTACTAGAGGTGAACTTTTAGGAAGGTTGAATCATTTTGTTGCCTTCTGGGATCTGTGGGGGGGGGGAGCAAAAGGTTAGTGTTACAGTGAACAAGAGCAAAACCCATTTTTATCTTAGGTGACCTAATTACAGAGGATGTGATTCTCATCCATTAAGTTTTGAAATTATGTGTAATTATCTGTTGATTCCGCTTACTGGGGCTCTTGGGTTTCCTCTGCAAAGTACAATTTTGTTGTTTAGTTGTTTTTTATTTTCTTTTAAGTTTATTTATTTATTTATTTATTTATTTATTTATTTTGGTCAACGTACTGGAGTTTGTCATGCTGTGATTTTATCTCACAAATGATTTTGGTTTCGGAGGGGGTTGAAAGAGACAGGATGTCTTTCTTTCTCCTTGTCTTTACCCTCTTTTTGCCTCTACGTCTTTTTCTTCACCATCTCCTTAAACCCGGAAATGTAAAATGAACAAGAACAAGAGGAATCCCAGTCAGACTGATTTCTCTTCTCGGACCATTAGGAGTTGGAGTGCTGCTCTATGGAAAGCTTTCATTGGCCGAAAACCTCACTTCCCATGCCCTGTCTCTGTCTATGGACGGATTTACATGCAATGATTTTTTTCTATTGTTATGAAATGGACAGTCATACACAAAGCTGAATTACTTTGAGGGATGAATGCAGTCATCAAGAATGCTTTTTTGTCCCTGTGTATGAATGTGGTATGGAATAAATGACTTTAGGTCATTTTACAGTTTAATTTCAAATAGAAATTATGAAGATCTTCTTTTCTCACTTGGGCTTGTTTTTATCTTTACATATCACAGTGCACTCTTTCCTCAACATTCTAAGGAAAATACATTAAAATCTATATATTAACAGTCGTCTTGTGAGTGTGTACGATGATGATGATTGTAGGTCAGGGATCAAGGGATTTTTTGGTTATTGTTTTTTTTTTTTTTTGGCATATCCAATACACACAGGTAGCTTGCCAGGCTCTGCCGTGAGGTCTCAGTAGCTTGCTGGGCTCTCCGAGAGCTACTGAGAGTATGGAGCCCGCACGGCAGAACCTGGCAAGCTACCTGTGTGTATTGGATATGCCAAAAAAAAAAAAAAAAGCAAACCCAGTAACAATAACTCTCTCAATGAGAGACGTTACTGGTGCCCGCTCGAACAAATTGATGAGCAACAGGATGGCAGTGACAGTGTTTTTTTTTTTTTAATTTTTATTCTGTCTGTTGACAGAAGAACTCAACCTCTCAACCTCTTGCTACCTTGAAACATTCTGTGGACTTTTTCCTCCTCCTTAGGGGAGGACATACGGGGAAGTTGAGGTGCAATACTGCATCCTCTCTGATCTTGTACAAGGTCTTTTTCCTCTTAGATATTCCCTGACTTTACAAATTTCACCACATTCACATTTCAGATCATTGTGTATATGTTTTCTTATGACTTTGAATTTTGAACTTTGACTTTTTCCTTTTTTTTAAATTTTTATTAAATCACCATGTGGAAAGTTACAAAGTTCTCAGGTTTATATGTCAGTTATACAATATTCAAACACCCATCCCTTCACCAGTGCCCATATTCCACCACCAGAAACCCCAGTATACCCCCCGCCCCCACCCCCTACCCCCTACTGTATAACTTACTGTATAACTAATGAATTTCACTTCATTTTTTCTTTACCTTGATTACATTCCATAATTCAACACAAAACTCACTATAGTTGTTGGAGTTTCCAACCAAGAGAGACAGACCTACTACATTTGATAATTAGTTTTTCATTGCTGGAAATGAAGAGATATGTAGCCCCACTGCTACAAGTACATAACTCTCTCTCTCTCTTTTTTTTTTGCTTTTTGCTTTTCCCTTTTTTTTTTTTCTTTTTCCCCCTCATCCCCCTTCCTGCGCCTCATAGTATGGTGTACGCCACGCCGCGTCGGCCAGCGTGGGGCTTTTGCTTAGTTCACAGTCCAGAGAGGTGGCTGCTACATTAAAAACCTTCAATATTTCAACAAAAACTTACTGTTATTATTTGGAGTTTCCCCCCCAAGTCAGACCTGTTCAAATGGAACCGTTTCACATTGCTGACAATTATAAATGTTAAGTCGTGCAGACGCGGCAGCGTCCGTGCGGTTTTGGATTTCTGTATAAAGTCCAGGGAAAATTCTGCCAGAAATTACATAGCCCAGCTCACAGTCCCAGTGCATTGCTGTAAGAAGTCTCTGAGTTCAAAGTCTTTAGGCGCAGAGTGTCCGATTCGCGCTCAGCGGCTCCGGATTTATCTGGGCCGAGGGCGTGCCGGTTATGCCCCCTTCCCATGAGTTCCTGGGAGCCCCAAAAGTAAAAACCGAATACCTGTGGGTTTGGAGTCACAGAAGATGGCGCCTGCCACATGGGTGCCACCAGCCCGCCGCTTTCCGTGCAGGAAGACAGGGTGGGGAGGACAAAAGATCCACCCCCGGCAGCACAGAGTTGTAGCCCAGTTTGGTGTCCCAGTGCATCGCTATCGGATGCTGCGCTGGATGCCCGAATGTGTTACATCTTTGGAATCAAAGTCTTTAGGCGCAGAGGGTCCGATTCGCGCTCAGTGGCTCCGGATTTATCTGGGCGACATTTTCCTTTGACTTTTTTTTTCTTATGACTTTGAACTTGGAAGTGCTACCTAAAACACAGTCTATTTTAATATAACTAAATTTTTAAGACATGCTTTACATTATTTGCTAGCTACTCTTCTAACACCATTTGCTAGATCTTCTTGATATAAAGGAAGAGGGACAATACACATGTCTAATTTTCTTGACAAAGTGGCTTGGAATCAGAATGGAGAGGAGGATAGTGGTTAGAGGTGTTAGTCCTGCTTTAACACAGATTTCTGAGGTAAAGTTATTTGTTCACATGTGCTTTTATTCATGTGGACAGGGTAACAATGCATACAAGCTATGTAAAAAAGTAATTTATAAAGTTGAGTTGAATTTTTGTTTTTATTTAAATTTACTCCTTCTGGGCTGGAGCGATAGCACAGTGGGTAGGGCATTTGCCTTGCACATAGCTGACACAGGTTGGATTCCTCCATCCCTCTCAGAGAGCCCAGCAAACTACTGAGAGTATCCCGCCTGCACAGTAGAGCCTGACAAGCTCCCTGTGGCGTATTCGATATGCCAAAAACAGTAACAACAAGACTCACAATGGAAATGTTACTGCTGCCAGCTCCAGCAAAACGATTAGCATGGGATGATAGTGACAATGATAGTTAGTTACTTCTGGGGGGACACATCCTGTGGTGCTCAGGGTTTATTCTTGGTTCTGTACTCAGGGATGCACTTGGCAATGTTCGAGGGAACATATATGTTGCCAGGGATCAAACCATGGTCAGCTACATGGCAGTCTAGTGCCTTAACGCCTGTACTGTCTAGTCCTTTCATTTATATTTTAATTAGTATGTTTCTTCTTTTGAAAGAAGTCTTAAGTCTTTTTGACTTAAGTCTTAAAAAAGCCTTAAGTCTTTTGAAATTTATTTTTTCCAGTTTTATTGAGAAATAATGGTCATGTTATCATATAAGTTGGATGTACAATGTGATAGTTTGATTGATATATAGTGAAATGATTACCAAAATAAGTTCAGCTAACGTCTATCATATCATGTAGATGCTAACTTGGGAAAAGAAAGAAAGATTTATGAGTTTTCTTTGTGATGAGAAGTCAAAGCTTACTTTCTCTGATTTTTCTCGATGGGATCATGGAGAGTGAGACTTCTGGGGATTACTTGCAGCACCCCTGAGGGGACTTCAACACTCTGCAGTAACTCCCTGATTCTTTATTATTACCATCTGCTTAGGTCTACGGACATGAGAGCTAAATTGAATTTTAGTAAGTTCCTGCAACAATCTATTATCATCCAGGGCAAGCTATTCCTGGAAATTAAATTTATGTTACTGTTGATAGTGAAGCTTGTCATTGAAGATGGTTCTAGTTTTCAATATTCTGCTTGAAGTCAAATAACTTCATGATAATTGAATACAAATGATTCACCCCAGTGGGAGTTAATATCTACCCAGTTAATTATTTTTATCTACTTAGGCAAATGCGTACCTAGTTGTGATCTAAATAAAATAATCTGTGAGTACCAAGAATATAGATAATTGGCAATATAATCTCTCTTGCATATGTGAGGTTTTGAGTTTGATCTCCAGTAACATAATCAAAGGGAAAAAAACAAACAAACAAAAAAAAAACAGCTAAAAAACAGCTTTTCTTTCTGAGGTCTGGAGCTCATGGTTTGGAGCTCAAAGAATTAAAGTATGTGTTTACAGTTGGGATGGGAAATGCATGCCGAAAGTAGATAATGGACCAAACATGATGACCTCTCAGTGTCTGTGTTGCAAGCTATAATGACCAAAAGTATAGAGAGGGTATGGGGAATATTGTCTGCCATGGAGGCAGGGGGAGGGTGGGAAACGAGGGGTATACTGGGGATATTGGTGATGGGGAATGTGCACTGGTGGAGGGATGGGTGTTTGATCATTGTGAGATTGTAACCCAAACATGAAAGCTTGTAACTATCTCACAGTGATTCAATAAAATTTTAAAAATTTAAAAAAAGAAAAAAAATGAAAGTATGTTTTTAGGGTCCAGATACAATCCTCTATATTATGTGGCCTCTGAGTTCTATGGGTTGGGAGGCTTCTAGTATGAAGAAGCAAATATAGACATATGTTCTGCTATAATTTCTCTGAAAATAACTATACATAACTTCCCCGAAATAATGGCAATTATGCTAATTATCCAGTTCCATTACTAGAATAAACTGTTGACTCTGCCAGATGATAGACACTTTTAATGCTCTCCACCTTTGTTCTTCCAGAATTTGGACAACTCAAGAGACACAAAAGACTTGATTTCTCACTTAACCACACTCCAAAGCATGTATCTCTGATGTGTCATAGAAACTAGTTCACTCTCATGAATGTCTTCATAAAATCACTGTATCACTGTAAAAAACTAAGGCACGCCGAGGGGCGAGTGCACTCAAGGGCTCTCCGGGCAGCTCTGTCTCACCGCCCACGTTTGGTGCTTTGGAACTGCTGTGTATGGGCTGGATCGGGACGGCCATTGGCCAAGGACAGGCGAAGGAAGAACGAGGACCAAGGTGGTTGTTGATTAGTTACCGTTTATTCAATCTTCCATCTTTCATATCTCCTGCACTTCCAGCTCCGGCCCTCTCTCTGGATCAACTACCGTCTCTCTCCTTCTCTAGTCTCTCCTCCTCTTCTCTCTCCCACCTTGCCCTCTAAGGCTACACCCAGCCAGGTAGCAAAATAAACATAAGAAAGCCCTTCCTGAGGGCAGGGCATTCTAAAGCCCTTCCTGACTCTTAAGGTTTTTTTCCTTTCCTTAGTCCAAATGCTTATTAACATCTTAATACTAGTTATTTTTGTATGGACATAGCAAGAGATACATTGAGGCTTGCAAGGCAGCTCTCCTGACAACATCTTGCCACAGGCTCAGATCACAGCACTCAGGCCAGATTTATCACTCCTAACCCTAGCAGGGTCCAAATTTAGTTATCACTGTTTGGATCATGACAACATTTGCCCATGATCAAGCTCTTAACTTATAGTTAAGCATTAGGCACTTTGGCCAGGACCATCTCGATGCCAGGGTAGCACACAACTCACCGCTTGCCCTGGGTTCATCTCGTCCCTCATTGGGACCCTGCTTTTGGGGGTGCTAGGAAGTCAGGGCAGCTGAGGCTTAGGTCGAGAGAACAGATGCCCAGGAGGAAAATATCATGTAGAGTCAAATGACTCCCAGGTTACAAAAGCATAACATTTGCTAAGTCTTCCTGTCTCCATACAAAAAGGACATTGCTCTGAATAAACTATGAAAAGGACTCAAGAAGAGAAAAACAATATTTACAAGTCAACAGAACACTAAGAAAGAAGCTACAAATAAACAAAGAGGAATGGGAGCACTGTAATGGGAATAACCCAATAAACCTAAAATACCTGAGGCTATGTTATCCTACATATCACTGTCACTGTCATCCCATTGCTCATTGATTTGCTTCAACAGTTACCAGTAACATCTCCATTGTGAGTCTTGTTGTTATTGTTTTTAGCATATCAAATACACCACAGGTAGCTTGCCAGGCTCTGCCATGCGGGCTCAATACTCTCGGTAGCTTGCCGGGCTCTCTGAGAGGGGCAGAGGAATTGAACTTGGGTCGGCCCCATGAAAGACAAACACCCTACCTGCTGTGCTATCGCTCCAGCCCGTTTTCATAAAAAGAGATTTTTTAAAAACCAATTGGATAATCCAAAACTAATGCTGTTGCATTGCCACTAAAATGATTGCAGACATTCTCATTTCAATGTACCTTATATTTTTCTTCATTTTATGATCCACAAGCATAAGACTAAATATTCTCATGATAATCTTCCATGCTAAGAATATTCTGTGGTCTTATTTGTTTATGATTGATGTATATAGTTCAGACATTTATAATTTTTAGCTCCCTTGCTACTATTGGTGATCACCTCATTGAGGTTATCAGAGAGAAACTAACAAGGAAAGACAGAACTTCCCAGAAGTATTTTGTCTAGTTTCTCCATTAATCATGGTAGGAATGACCAGTATTTTATTGCAGAAACAAGAATAAATGATTATACTTGTTCTTCTTTGAAAATATAAAATAATATAATGTAAGCCTTTAGCTCAGGGTGACACATAAATCCTGGGCCAGATATCTTGAGGGAGATGAATCAAATTCTGGTGATTATTTTAATCTATGATGATAATCACATTAAAGTTAATAATGCCATGAAGCCCAGTAACACCTAGTTAGCAGGTAAGGAAGAGTTTTAAACATGTATAAATTAACTAATATAGTTATTAGAAATGTTCTATGAAATTGGCATCATTATTATTCCCATTTATATCTGGGTAAGATCAATATGGTACAAAACAGTCAACTTTCAACAGTGACTTTCCTGCAGGAAATCATTAAAATTCTGTGCTCCATTATTCTGAAGTGAATCAACTTCTACACATAAGATGTAAGATTCAGTGCCTAGCTTAGTCTTGTCTAGCAGAAAGGTACAAAAACAGAACTTTTGCTGACCAAGTTGGTTGGCTTGCTAGCTAAAATGTTTAGGATGTGGCAACACAAAGTTCTTTCCCCCCCAAGAGACATATATTATGTTCTGGGGTGAAGAGAATCTTTCCAGTGATGAGAAACTACAATTTCACTGGTGGTGGTGACCTTCCACAAACACATACCACGTTTCCTGGTAAGGCATCACCCAAATGTGATGTTGTGTGTGATAAGACACACATTGTTGGGGCTGGAGTGATAGCAGAGCGGATACGGTGTTTGCCTTGCACACGACCTACCCGGGTTTGAATCCCAGCATCCCATATGGTCCCCTGATCACCGCCAAGGGTAATTCCTGGGTGCATGAGCCAGGAGTGACCTCTGTGCATTGCCAGAAAGCAAAACCAAAAAGCAAAAACAAAACAAAACAAAGACACACATTGTTACCTCACACATCTGAAGGGCGTAACTTAATCTCTTGTAGACTTCTCAGGGTCAGTGATCAAGAATCTGCCAGACTCTCAGTCCAAGCACCAGGAGGCCACATTTTAAGAAACAAGAATGAAGCAATTATTGCCAATATTTAATTCAGTCTTTAACACATTCCAAACCAGACACCATCCTTGGGATCGACATATCTAGGTTCAATATGTCTGGCTTCATCTGGAGTAAAAGAACATCATCTGGACCAATAATCAAACTTTAATAAAAGGGTAGATCCACAGATTAACAGGGCATTGGAAATATAATAGGGAAGAACAATAAAATAACCATTATCAATCTGTTAAGTGGGACAACGGTGATCAAAAGTTTTAAGAGTAAATTAGACTCAATTTTCAAAATTAGCATTTGTTCTTATTAAGAAACGTATTAACTGGTATGGCAGCTCTTGAGTCCAAAAAATGAAGTGAGGAGATTGAAAAATATAAGGAAGAGAATGAAAATCTCTGAAGCCCTATGTACTGGAGACATATGCTAAGCATTACATCATATCTATCAATTATGCTATAAAGTGGTTTATACTTTATTTATTTATTTATATTTTGCTTTTTTGGGTCACACCCGGTGATGCTCAGGGGTTACTCCTGGATTTGCACTCAGGAATCACTCTCGGTGGTACTCTAGGGACCATATGGGATGCTGAGAATCAAACCCAGGTCAGCTGCGTGCAAGGCAAACACCCTACCCGCTGTGCTATTGCTCCAGCCCCAGTTTATACTTTAATGATCAAATTTTACCTGGATTCTTCAAAATTATAGCCCCATGGGCATACAAACTTCTATGATGTTTTTTGATCATGTACACAGCTTCCAAACACTCCGGAAAAGTTATAAATGAAGGGAAACCATGGGAGGCTCATATTGTTGTGAGTGTGTGAGAACAATGTCGCAGAAGTTTGGCAAAACATCCACGTACATATACTAAGCAAAGATAGTTTTCATGGAAGGAGGCTGGCACACATTTTAAAAGGGATAGAGGGTTTAATCAAGAATGGAAAATGGGTAATTTTGGCTTATGCTTTCACTTTTTTGTGCTTATTACCTTGAGTTGAATCACACAGCCTATCGTAAGTACCATGAGTAGAAACAGTCCAGAAACTGAAGATTGTAAATCTTATTTTTAAGGACTGGGTCTGTAACTCCAGCTTGGTTATTGATGGCGAATTGTGTGCACATGCCCGATCTTTGAGTTAGTAAAAAATACCACTAGAAACTGCATCCCCAGGAACAATGGAATCCCTTGTGAAGTGTTTCCTCCCTGAAGAATAGTAAAATGTCAAACAGACAAAAGTAGGAAAAATTATGTCTCCAGACAGCTGCATTGCCAGTGTACCTTCAGAGTGTACTATTTTATACCATGCCCCAAATCTGCAATCCATCAGTTACTCTACAAAACTGCTACTCCACAAAAAGTTATTATTTTGGTAGATAAGGAAGGAGATCTTAGTTAATCACTGACCCTTAAAATCCTGAATAACTAATGACTTAATAAAATAATGCCTCTTTTGAATATCTGTAAGGCAAATTCTTTACATACGTATCTCCATTCCTGTTTAAACATTACTAGTTTCTTATTAGAGTTTTAAAAAAAGGTTTTAACCATAATAATTTCTTTCCAAAACACTCAGACATTAAGCAAAACAACTAGATTTAAACAAAATTTTATATGAGGCTCGGTTAATTCATTTTTCACTATGGTAGACTGCCTTGGCAATTACTGTACATAATTATGATGATAATACCTTGTTTACCTACACCTTTTTACGAGTGTTGAAATCCTACACAAGAGCATGCAACTGATTTTCTCTCCGAGCCCATGAGGTTGGAATATGTATATTATTACTATAGGCATCCCATGCATATATTGCATTGAAATTGGACTGTAGCTTAAGACTCTTAATGCAAAAATGTGTTTTACTCTTGAACAGATTTCCAAAACAAATTAAATGGAAAGAACAGGAGTCCAAAAATGAGATTGCCTCCTAACCTTGTTGCTTTTTTTTTTTTAAATGTGTTTGGCTTGGTGCCTGTGAACATTTTTTTCATCAAGAAATCATTTCTCTGGAATTCCTTCTCCGCCCACATCTGTATCCACTACTCATTCCTCCCATGTCTAAAACATAACATTCACTCACACCACCATACCTGCCTGGAGAAGAAACACATTTGTTTTATAGAAAATACACAGCACATCAAGAAGAAAATCAAAACCACCTAATTTTCTTTCCTGCAAGAAAAAAAGTATCTCTGCTAAGATTTTTTGCATCCGTTTTACATTTATATCTATCCATCTTGATTTCTGTTTATATCTTTCTGTCACTTTCTTTTTGTTTTAAACATACTCTTTTGCTCTGCATGTGTAGTTTTGTGAGATACTCAATTTCAAATGATATATCTCTTCATTCAGGCCAAAAGGAGGCAGAGAGAGCTAACAAAAGTGAAGACAGTGTGCAGTAAAAAGAGTGTCAGTGCTATCCAGCTGTTCTGGAATCAGGATGCCCTAACAGATGAGTACAAGGTAATCACCTGAAAAATCGAGGTGAATTTAAAAAATCAAAATATGATTTGTTTCCTATGTATCGAGGGTTGACCTCAGATTTGAGATTCCTGAGCAGACTCAGTGTTAGTACAGAAAAATCAGCAATACTCTAGTGAGAAGAAAGAATAGTAAACTATTTAAAACAGTGTATAGAAGAACAAGCACATACTCTTTCGAGGTTGGATTCAGTCGGGAAAATTTATGATCTGTGAAAAGAGCAAGTTTGTGATCATTTGTAGAGATCAGCGTGCCTATATGAACTTGGCAAAGAGATTTCACTCTGGCTTGGAAGTAAAACTTCTATAGTTGAATAGTTCTCAATATCCTATGAGTGTGTTATTATTATTCAGTAGTAGTAGTAGTAGTAGTAATAATAATTTTACAAAAGTGAATCCTCCACTTTTTTTTTAAAGCCCTGGAACAAATCTAGGCCTCATGGAGAAAGAGGATAAAAAAGAGGGAAGCCCATCCATCTGCTCTCAGCACCTTTTCCATTATAAATGTTTGCAGATGTGGATTCAACCATAATCTCTGACCACTAGCCCTATTGTCTAGATCAGCAGTTCTCAACTGGAAGACATGAAGATCTTCAGGATAATCCATTGGGGGCCACAAGTGAAAATCACATAAATGAGGGGAGAGACTAACGCAGTAGGAGAGGGGGACCATAGGGAGTAAACACGATCAGAAGGACAGAGCCTGGTTTATAATGTTCTAAATATTATAATGGTGTAAATGTTATATTTCTCATAGTCAGACATGTATGCACAAATTATATCTTTCCTTTCTTTGTAATTAAAACACTATCTACTAATCAATAGCACTGTAGCACTGGCGTCACATTCATTGATTTGCTTGAGCGGGCACCAGTGATGTTGTTACTGTGACTAATCAGTATTCCAATCAAAATCAGAGGGCTAAGATTTTAGAACAATAAGCATCGTTGCTGGAAAACAAAATAATTTGGTCAAATAATTTGTAGGCATTCCATAATAGACATCTACTGTGTTCTCTCTATGATCCTAGATGCCAGGCTCACAATGCAAAGTATTAAAGCAAAATTTTTATCAAGGCATACTAATTTAAATGTGCATCAGTCGCAATGGATCATTTTAATCTAGTTTTTAATTGAGATTGTTAACATGAGTATGAGTCTAAGGATAGCTCCTCTGAAGCGGTTCCCTTGTTTTTGTTTTAGTTCATTTTTGGTCTTTTTCCTGCTTGTATTTTTTTTCACATACATTTGAATTTTGTGAATCTTGTAGTCCCTATAGAATTCATTAACTCAATATGTAGAGTAAGAAGGGGCCAATTTAGCCATAGTGGTGGTTGGTGATTCTCATTTTGAGCACAAATGTGTAATCAACACCTGGGGTCTGGGTGTGCTTTAGTTAGCTTTCTCTCTGAGCTGCCTGGAGGCTGACCTAACAATGCTTCTGATAGACTAAACATTTGCAAATGAGCTCTCTAGTGCCTGTGTTACCCTGACTGTAAAAAACAAGGAGGACTGGTTTGCAGCCCTTTACCTACTCATATGTATTTTGACAAATATGTTATAGTGATATTATTAAAACACACAGCCACCCAGGCATCTGTCCTTAAACGTGAGACCCATTTGTGTAACTGAAAAAAAGGTGACAGAATAGCACTGGTTGAATAACCTGGCATACTTTTTTTTTTCCCCATTTCAACTCTACTTTCCACTAATTAGTATGATGTCTTCCAATAATGTGAATAATATGGTAATAATTCGTTAAAAAATGTATTTGGTCTCTTGAATTGGCCTTTGAAATAATAATAATATAGCAGTAGTGTTAAGAATAGAAAACTGAGAGGCTGAAGTGATAGCACAGCGGGTAGGGCATTTGCCTTGCACACTGCCGACCTGGGTTCTATTCCCAGCATCCCGTATGGTCCACTGAGCACGGCCAGGGGTAATTCCTGAGTGCAGAACCAGGAGTGACCCCTGAGCATCGCTGGGTATGACCCAAAAAGCAAAAAATAAAAGAATAGAAAACTGAATCAAACTGCCTTAAATGAGAAAAAAATAGGACTGGAGTGATAGCACAGCGAATAGTGTGTTTGCCTTACACACAGCAGAACCAAGTTGGATTCCTCTGAACCTCTTGGAGAGCTTGGCAAGCTATCCAGAGTATCCCGTCTGCAGGGCAGAGCTTGGAAAGCTCCCTGTGGCATATTCAATATGCCAAAAACAGTAACAAGTCTCACAATGGAGACATTACTGGTGCCCGCTCCAGCAAATTGATGAACAATGGGACGACAGTGCTACAGTGCTACTCTGAAAACAATAGAATTGTATGTGACTTTTCTCTAAAAAATATGCCCTAAGCTGTTAATATTTAGTATATACTATAAGATAAGATGTTTCATGCATTCATTTCATATACAAAGGAAATATCAAATTGTTTTACACCAAACTCAACACTCTATTTTTTCTCCAGAGATTAAAGGGCAGAATTACAATATGATTTTCCCGAACACTTATATTTTTCTGCCCTGTGATTGGAGTCAGATCTCTCTGGAGTAATGGGACCCATGGGTGCTTTCTGAAGACTGAGCTGGATGAGCTCAAAGACTAAGCTGGCTTGAGTCTGCAAAAGATTATGAGCACCAATAACTTACCTAAGCATCACAGTTTTAATCCACCATTGGTAATGCACTGTTTTATAATAGTTCATGAAGAAACAATATTCTTTGTTGAAAGTTGAAAATTTTTCCAGTCATCTAAAAATTCCCTCCAGGATCTAAGTTAAGGGACAATTTATTTTGCAAGCAGTAGGTCAAATAAGGTTGGTTATGCTGAGCCAAGAAACTCAGTAGACATTTATGATTTATTACAACACCCTTGGATCAGCTAACAATACCCACTGAATGGGGCACTTTTCAGAATCGGATTTAGAATTTCTCTAACAGATACAGAGTCCCTAATAAGTGAATTTCCTGTTAAAGAAGGGGAAGGGGTCATGAAGAGCTTATTAGCAAGTTTTTCATCAGATGGGATACTTAGCTGCTATAGACAGCCCTCAGGACAGGTGACTTGAGAATCTTGCTTTTCCCCCATCTACCTTTTTCTGGTAATACTTTAAGGATGGAGTGATAGCACAGCAGATAGGGCGTTTGCCTTGCATGTAGCCGACAGGGGTTTGTTTGGTGTTCAATTCCTCCACCCCTCTCAGAGAGCTTGGCAAGCTACTAAGAGTATTCCGCCCCATGGCAGAGCCTGGCAAGCCACTCATAGTGAATAATTTGATATGCCAAAAACAGTAACAACAAGTCTCACAATAGAAACATTACTGGTGTCCGCTCAAGCAAATCAATAGACAGTGCTACAGTGCTACCTTTTCTGGTACCGTTGACACCCCATCACATTCATGACCCTGTGTCAGCTCTATCTAAATCCAAACACACTATTGAACGAGCAAGCAAAATTAGCATGTTGAGCTCAAGATTATTTTTTGAAAGTCTAAGTTCTTGTTAAATATAATCATTGTGCTGTATTTTAGACCCCAGAACTTGTTCAGCTTATAGCTAGACATTGTTATTCTTTGATAAACATCTTAACCCTTTCCCCCAACCCATACTGGAAGCCCTGACAACCACCATTCTATTTCCATGAGTTCAACTTCGTGAAATAAGTGAGAGCACACAGCATCTTTCCTTCTCAGCTGATTTTCACTTAGTATAATGCCCTCAAGGACTATACATATTGTCACAGAGGACAAGGTATTCATTTTTAATGGCTGGGAAGATTTATATTATTCTTTATATTAATAATATAATATTATATATGTTATATACTTTATTATTGGACTGGAGTGATAGCACAGCAGGTAGAGCATTTTCTTTGCATGCTGCCGACCCAGGTTCAATTCCTCTGTCCTTCTCGGAGAGCCTGGCGAGCTACTGAGAGTATCCCGCCCTCATGGCAGAGCCTGGCAAGCTACCCATGGCGTATTCAGTATGCCAAAAACAGTAATAACAAGTCTCACGGTGGAGACGTTACTGGTCCTCGCTCAAGCAAATTGATGAGCAATGGGATGACAGTGATACAGTGACAGTGAAGTTCATGTTAAAAACGTGTAAAAAGAGAGACCAATGGACTTTATAGAGATTGAGATGGATGGGTTCACAAGAGCTTAAAGCCCCGTTTCAGTGGATCAGGTATAAGCAGCATAATAACAGAGTATTAAGAAACAAAGATAGAGAAGGATGCAGAATGGAATGTCCTGGGGGCCAAAATGAATTTAGCCACAGTCAAATCAAGGGCTGTAGATTTTCTGTTCATTTTTTTAAAAAGTAAAATGCTTCTATTTTATCCCCAATTTACTTAGGGAAATGGGGGAAGTGAAAGAGAGAGGTTACGTGTTCAAGGGAGACTACAGGCTTCTCCTGATTGAAACAAGTAGAGGGATGTGGGACTTGTGTTTATATTTACTGGTTTATTCCAGGGTAGACCAGAGTCTTTTGCAAAGAGAATGATTTGGTACTGTTTTCAAAGCTCAGCGTAGCTACTTCTACTCTTTTTTGCTCACTCTTCTTTTTCTCTGTCATCTGATTACCTTTCCCATCAGAAGCTGTGTACATGCCTATAGATTGTCTTCATATTACACCTTGGCTATTATACCCCTGATGGACATAGGGATTTGTCCTTAATTTGCTAAAGCCTAACACAGGGAATCAATAGTGAGTGTTGGTTCATTTGTGGAATATAAAATAATATAATATGAGACTGACAACCAAAGACAATAGAGATAGGGCCAGGAATATTGCTCCATGGTTGGCAGGCTGCCTCATGACCTGGGGGAGAAGGCAGCTGGAATAGAAAAGGGATCACTAAGTCAATGATGGTTGGAAGGATCGCTCAGGATGGGAGATGTGTGCTGAAAGTAGATAAAGGACCAAATGTGATACTCTCTCAGTATCTGTGTTGCAAACCATAATGCCCCAAAGCAGAGAGAGAGCATGGGGGAAATTGTCATAGAGGCAGGGGGAGGGTTGGAAAGGTGGGGGCTGTACTGTGGTCATTGGTGGTGGAGACTGTGCACTGGTGGAAGGATGGGCCTCCTATCATTGTATGACTGAAACTCAAACATGAAAGCTTTGTAACTGTATCTCATGGTGATTGAAGAAATAAATAAATAATAGTGAGTGTTGGAAGCTATCATTAGTCTTGGTGGTCCTACCTCTGGAGTTTGAGATCTCAGCAATAGTCACAGCAACTGCAGAGACAGGTTTAGCTCTACCTCAGCACAGGGAATCTCAACCTTCCTTGATAAAGCCGCCACAGTCTATACCAACAGAGAGTTAAGAACCTGAAATATTAATTGGATTATTCTTTAATATTATTATTATTATACAAATTAGTGAAGATTGTTATGATAGCTCTTTTTAACAACTCTGTAATTCCAAACTATCCATTGATACCATTTCACAAATCTTCATTTTCTTCCAATAAAACTGTTCCTCAGGAGCTAGGATTTCTTATGCTTTTCTTTATTGATAAGGTGGTTTTTCATCTCAGTTATTTCTACAGGAAAGGCCATTTGGTGAACTAAAAACAATAAGGAAAAAAATTTTCAATGAGAAAAACCTCACAGGACTGGGGATACGGCTCAGTGGTAGAGCACTCGCCTTGCATGTTTGAGTCCCTGGGTTTAATCTCCATGCTGCAATAAATAAAGAGAAAAGAAAAGAAAGAGGAAAAAAAGAAAAATCTCCTGACTCAGTCATTCAGAGATCTCATAGAACACAATTTCACTCCACTTGAGAGTGGTTGCTATGAGCAAAGCCATTCCCTTGGAGTTTGAGGAATTAGAAAGGGCTTGTGGGAAAAGCCACTATAAAGTAGGGTTCCCTCTGACACTATGCTTTACACTTGAAGTCACAATCGCAATTGGGACAATTTAAGCTTTTATTAATAAAATTTCATAATAAAATCATGCATATTATGAAAACACATCATCTGCTATGCCCTCTGGTTATGTTGGTTATGTCTTTGCTAGCATCTATATCCTGCAAGAGTTTTAATCTGCAACCACAGTTTGGCAAGAAGGAAATAGCAGAAGTGTACACTGGTGGTTGGGCTTGTTTATAATTACTAAATAGTTTGAGAAATGTATCCGACATGTTCTAATATGACTTCTTGGTCATGTACTGGTAATATATTTTCAAATGCCACTGAATAAGATTCTTCAAGCTAACTGGTAATCCACTGACCAAAATTTGGAAAAAGCTTAAAGGCATTTTACTTTTTGGCACTTACAATATAATGCCCCATGATTTCAGTGATTGTTATCAGAACTGCAAAACATATGAATCTCATATCCACTTTAATTGATACCACACATAGATTCTCAGTGTGCATATGCCCTAAACCTCCCTTCCAAACATCATGTTTACACATGCCACAGTACATGTAACATATTTATGAAAACTTATAAAGTCAAAAGAAATCAGTGTACTCTTTGACCAAAGAGATCACTGTATCACTGTCATTCCGTTGCTCATCGATTTGCTTGAGTGGACACCAGTAAGGTCTCCATTGTGAGACTTGTTGTTCCTGTTTTTGGCATATCAAATACACCACGAGTAACTTGCCAGGCTTTGCCATGCGGGCAGGATATTCTCGGTAGCTTGCCAGGCTCTTTGAGAGGAACAAAGGATTGGAACCCAGGTCGGCCATGTGCAAGGCAAATGCCCTACCCGCTCTGAGCTATCGCTCCAGCCCAGCAAAGAGATAGATATTATTAATACTCAGAATTGGCCCTCATCTGCTCACAAGCTTCTTTCTTCCCGAGTTCTCATTTCCCTGCATTTTTTTTATAGCTTTACCCTATATCTATTATTGTGCATCTTGTTGTTTTATTTGTAATATATATGTGTTCCTAATAGTATTCACATTTTGACTCAATGTTAATCTTAGAGATCCAGGGGCTGGAGAAATAGTACAGCAAGGTAAGGTGCTTGCCTTAAACACGGCTAACCTGAATGAGATCCCCAACCTGCCCTGAGGTCCCCAAAACCCTTCCAGGAGCGATGCCTGAGTACAGAGGTTGATGTAAGCTCTGAGGACTGCCAGGTATAACCCCCAAATCAAAACCTCCTTAGTAAGGAAAGAAAACTCAAAATTGCAATGTGTGCAGCTTTTGCTAATTTCTAGATCTAGTGCACTATATTAATATCTTTACCTATATTGGACATTGAGTTAGTTATTTGACTTTTTGTTATTAAAAACTATGTAAGTATGATCATTGTAATATGTATCTCCTGCCACATGTACTAGAATCTAGAAAAGCATTTGTCTAACTTTAGGCTGTAACTTATTACTGGACTGTGATTTTAAAATGCTGAACTAAAACCTGTTTTTTTTCTTAATGATTTTGAAGAAAATAGTAAATATTAGTTATTCTACATGTATTAGAATTAATACTATGTAACATAAAAAACTTTTTAAAAATGTTTTGTTTTAGTATGTGTAACAAATATCATACTTGTGGAGGGTAACAAAGAAATATGAAAATGATAATAGTTACACTAATGTGAAAGTCTGAAATATAGGAACACTGAGTTTCTAATATAAATCCAATTTTTTTTTCCAAATTCACTTTCAGAAAATTAACATTTCCACAATGAGTTTCCAAGTTTCCATTGCAGCACGCCTTTAGCAGCAGCTATTTTGGCAGACTTCTAAATTTTTCCTAATGCGATGAATGCAAAATGGCACATGATTGAGTTTTGCCATGTGTGATTACCAACAATGTCCGTCTCATCTATAGGGCCTTCAGGAATTCCTCATTAGATGGGGGCTGTTCACTTCTCACCCTCATTTACCTTTATGGACTGTTTGTATCTTTGCATATAAATTTATATATATACTTTAAAGTTAAAATATCTACTACTAACCTATGGGTCAAATTTTCATTCATCTGTTATCTCTTGGTTAACAGAATAGTTCATTTATATGTATTCAAATAGTCAGTTCTTTTTTTCAAAACTACTTTGTAAATTTTGTGTTACATTGAATCATTTGCTTTTGATCCTAATTCATTAGCTATCATTATGTAATATTCATCTTATAACTTTGGATAGTTTTCATATTTTTCCAGGGGGTGGCTTGGGTATTGTGGGTAAAACTATTTCATGTGCAAAAATGGCCATTTCTTTCTTTCTTTCTAATCCTTGTGCATATTTATTGTACTTGACTTACTCCTTTGAGCAGGATATTCAGTGAAGACAATTTTTTCCTAGCCCTGATTTGAGTGAGAATGCTGTTAAACATTTTATAATGAAATCTAATATTTGCTATAGGGCTTTTGTAGTAACCTTCATCTCCTCTTCTATTTGTACTTTTTTAAAAGCAGATTTAGTCATGAATACATATTGAATCTTACTAAATATCTTTCTTCATTTATTGACATACATGTATATCTTCTCTTGAGTCTTTTCATGTGGGATATAACTCATATACTTTCTGTAAGTCAATATTTGAATATATTTTTGTATTTCTTTCTTTCTGAGAGAAACTCAAATTTTCTATCATGCAATTTTTGTTTTAATAGTTCTATTATGATGCTGTTTTCAATGTTTACATTTATATTCATGAGTAAGATCAGGCTCTAATTTTCAATGAAAAGTGAATTGAGTTCTGAAGCCTTTTTACATCAAGGAGCTGTAGGGAGGGGAAGTTTTTTTCCTGGATTAAGGAAATATTAGCTATGATGGGAAAATAAGCACCTATTTTTTGAAGTGTTATTTTAAAGTGATTTCACACTGAATATTCATTAACTTAAGAAACATATTGAGTATTTATATGATAACATAGTAATCATTAGGTAGGAATTTAGGCAAACATATTTTGAATCCTGATGATATCCCTTGATGATTCTTTATTTGCTTTATCTTTGCCTAGTTACCTTCCCTGAAATGTAGACATTATTTTGCCTAATTTATAGGGATGTTTAAAACTGAGTCACCTATAAATAACTAAAGCAATAATTGACTGCAGTTAATGCTCGATATGTGTTGGATACCCCAGTTGTTTGAATTTAATTGGAGTATTTTAATTTCTCTGAAGTTTATCACACTTTAATCATAAGTAAATGATGCATAATTCTGGTTTAATTCAGATTTTTATGGTTAATTTCAAATGTGATCAGTTATGTCTCTCCTAAACTTTTACTGAACGATATATTCACTTTATTTACTTATATATTTTTGGAGACCCCCAGAAGTGCTATTGGGGGCACTCCTGTGTCTGGAGACTTTGTAATGGGGGCCTCAATCCTGACACCCCCATATTCAAAGCAGGCACTACAGTTCTACGCTCTTTCTCCTTGGCCTCACGCTATTGCTTTGCAAGGACATTTGTTGTGTTGCTGCTTGTCATTGCCATTCTTGGATTGTTCTTTCCTCAACTGTGCACAGGAGGGGAATTTGGGGGGTTGCTTTGAGTTTGTGTCATTTGCCAATCCAGAGCACCTATCTTCATTTTGAAGCTGGAGCTACCTCAAACTCAGGTCCTGAGGAGGCTGATGGCTGCTCATCACTAGCTACTCACTGCAGTCTCTGAGACTCTCAGAAGAAAGCATCCCCAGTGTGCAGTGGTGCCTCGGGCATCCATTACCATGGGATGGAGGATATTTCGCAATCACTTTCAGTGGTTACTCCCACTTGTATCAATTGTGTCATATTTCCACTGTATCGCTGTCTGTCACTGTCATCCCGTTATTTTGTTGTTTTTCAATTTACTCGAGAGGGCACCAGTTATGTCTCTATTCCTCCCAGCCCTGAGATTTTAGCAGCCTCTCCTTACTTGTCTTTCCCAATGATTAGAGGCTCTTTCAGGGTCAGGGGAATGAGACCTAGTGTTACTTTTTTTGCATATCGAATATGCCACAGGTCGCTTGCCAGGCTCTGCCTGTGCGGCAGGAGTGGTGTGGTGGTGGTGGTGGTGGTGGCGTGTGTGTGTGTGTGTGTGTGTGTGTGTGTGTGTGTGTGTGTGTATTTCTGCGGGACTTCACTCATGCTTGAGGCTCAGCCATAGCAGAATCTGGAAATCGGCCTGGAGCATGGTGGTGGTTGGGTAGTGGAGGTCAGCTGCCAGGGCTGGGACCCTTGGGGCGGGGAGGGTTCTCACCCGCTCCCCGCTGGGATGTCTCAAGTGAAAATAGCCTGGTGCAAAGTCCTCAGTCATATTTTCTTAAAAAAAAAAGACACAGGAAAGGAGAAGAGAAGCTTCAATTAAATGAACCTATGTTCATTTTCAGGTTGTGGAAATTTTTTATTTCTAACCCAGAAGACAGGAATACTGGTATTTCATTAAGGATCCCAGGCAGTGCTTGTAATATTTTATATTAGTTTATTCTCATTTTTATTTCTGATTATATGAGGTATTTTATTTTTTATCCTATTGAAATTGTTACTGAATTCTGATCATTTTTCTGACGAGAGCTAAGAAGTGATTATTTGAGCTTGTTTATTTGATTTGTAACTTATTTTTCCATGTTACAAAAAGAGTAAACTAACATAATATGTTTGTGCATGGATTCTATTTTAATGTGCACACAAACTTATGTACAAGGAGAAGAAAGAGTGATTACATAGAATGTCTCTGTATGTATGTGCAATGATGCAATTTGGATAAATAAGTGGTGTTTAATAAAAGGTTCTTTCATGTTGGGAAAAAAAATTCCCTAATGGATGTGCAGACACTTAGAGGTATAGAAGTAAAACAAAGCAAAACAACAACAGAAATGTGAGGTTTGAATGAGAATCTGAGGCTGGGGGATAGTTGAGCAGTTAGGCAAGCACCCAGCACAGGTTCAATTTTGGACACCACATGGTCCTCCCAGAGCATCAGCAAGTGCAGCCCTAGAAGAATCCGAACACCACCAATTGCACATGAGTATCTCCTGAATCCACTGTTCCTTCCTGCAATCACATCCTGAGTCCTTTGCATTGGCCAAGAAACACCAGTAAGGGACCTGGAGCTCCTGAGAATTGCTTGTGAGTTCCACACCCTAGTTCTCTCTCTCTCTCTCTCTCTCTCTCTCTCTCTCTCTCTCTCTCTCTCTCTCTCTCTCTCTTTTTCTTTCTCTCTCTCCCCCCTGCTTCTCTCTCTCTCCCCCCTGCTTCTCTCTCTCTCCCCCTGCTTCTCTCTCTCTTGGGTTAATTGTTTTTTTTGGGGAACACCCCAGAAATGCTCAGGGTTTACTCTTGTCTGTGTTCAGGGATCATTCCTAGCAGTGTTCAGACTTCTGTACAGGGTGCCAGGGATGGAACCCTGGTCAGGCATATGCAAGGCAAGAACCTCACCCATCATGTTATCTCTCCAGCTCTCCCCCTATTATCTTTTAAAGAAAAAGAATCCAACAGCTAGACAGCAGGGTACAAATCCTCCACTGACACCCAAGATGAATGATTGAAACTGGGTCTTGAAACATGTCCAAGGAGGATGATATTGTGTGGGGAAGAAATGACTTAATGGGCTCACATTAGGTGGAATGTGTGTAAAAGGGATCACCTGCACTCAGGTGGTGCCTGTCATGATCTTTATAACAAGGGAGTGGGAGCGTTGTGGTTAGTTTTATTGACAATGGGTTTGAACTTGCTTCAAATGTTCTATTTAATTAGTGACTTTTCATTAGCCAAATCAAATCTGTTGTGATTTGATTTTAAGTCATGTGTTTCACTAATTCCATAATTACATATCATGCTTAAACACCAGATTATTAACTCATTATACCTGGTCTCAAAATTAGTCTTAATTTCTTTATATGTATTTTGTCCATGATTATAAAAGCCTATTTTTCAAAGTGTATATTTTTTTAAATATAAGGATCATACCAAAATATTCTTTTATAGAATTCATATATTGTGTTTTTAATATTTTCAGCTTGATAAGTACCTGCCAACTTAGAAATTTATACTCGGTATCCAAATGAATTAGGTATATTGCATCTTGCTAGAAGCAATGCATCTCTATCAATGTCAAAATACTATGGACAACCATCATTATTCCGAGTCAAATTTTTATCCTTAAACCCACCACATAACTATATATTTCAAATAAATGCACTGCTTCAATCCCCAGTAAATATATTTTTTAGAGGAAATGAAAGTCAGTTCAATAATACCTATGGGCACCTAATGCCCTTGCATAATCATTCGGACTTGGTTGAGAAGAGTTTTGAATGAACATTACCTACCACTTAGGGATGCTGGGGGGATTAGAGCACTATTTGAAAAAGTGATTTGAGCCTCTTTGGGAAAGATGTTATTAATATGAGATGGTATTTTTATTGGAATAAGCAGGAGATGGAAAGAGGATTATATTTTAGAGAGGAAGGGAGACATGATGATGTTGGGTATTGGCGTGGGGAGGGTGTCCAGAGCACCTGGACTAAAATGGACAGCAGTGATACCCCTGGGTGCTGACCTGGAGGACAAGAAATCCTCCATCTGACCAGCGTGGGCTGTCCTGAATAGATACACTCTCAAGGAAAAAAAATGCAGCAATGGGGAGTTAAGCTCAGTGGCTATAGAGTGAGCATCAGTTTTTTTTCTCCCTTGTCATGAATGAGGTGCTGTCTGATCAATTATGTGAGATTGTGGGAAGGGGAGACATGGCCATGGTGAGTACTAGGATGGAGCCAGATTTGATGGAAGCAGATGGCAATACCAGAGGCCTCTGAGAGAACATCACGGCATCTCTAGAGACATAGATGAATGTCTGTTAAAGTATCTCACCCAAGAAATCCAACTCAGTGATCTTAGAACAATTCCACTGGTCCCATCAGCCTCCTCAAATCAAATAAGCAAGCATAGAACTATACTGACTAGCTAATAAACCCAGAAGAAAATATTACATTTGCAATGTATTCACTGGATTTTGTTCACCCTTCCTTTGCTCTCGCTTCCATTGTCATTTCACTCCTGTATTATTACATTTACATCTGCTTCCTTTTCCTGTAGAATGTGTTATAATTTTAGCATCTGGGCTGCAAAAATAATGTATGATTCCTCCAGAATAGAGGGGTGCAGATAACATTTGTTCGTATAATTGAATATCCAGTCTAAGTTAGAAAGTTACACAGTTCAGTTTGTCTCGGGTACAAACTGAACAGTATGGCTAATAGAAAACCAGTTCAGAAATTGAAATTCTTGGTTATTGGAGACTGAACAAACTCCTCAAATCTTTAACTGGTTAAAGATAAGAAGTGTACAAACTTGAAAGTAATCTGAGGCTGGAGCGATAGCACAGTGAGTAGGGCATTTACCTTGCATGCGGCCAACCCAGGTTCGATTCCCATCATCTCATATGGTCCCCTGAGCACCACCAGCAGTAATTCCTGAGTGCAAAGCTGGGAGTAACCCTTGTGCATCACTGGGTGTGACCCAGAAAGGCAAAAAAAAATAATCTGAGATTCTTAATATATATATTTTTTCTGATTGGGAGCCACACCACACAGTGCTCTGGGATCACTCTTGGCTCTGTATTGCTCGTGGGGCTAAAGGCACCAAATGTGGTGCCAGGGATTGAATCAGGGTTGGGCACATGCAAGGCAAGAGGCCTCCCCTCTTCCCCCATTGTATGTACTATCACTTTTCCCCATGATGTTGAACTCACTTATTTAAGTGGATATAAGTGGATTGTTTCTTAATCCATCCAATGGCATTGTTATCATGAGAGTCTGTATTTTCTTTCAAAGGTTGAGAGATGAAACAACAGTTAGCATGGAGCCATGGATGGCATGAAGTATTCCAAGTGTGCTGTTAGTACAGATAATCTCTAAGGTCTACCTGGAGATTCCAGAGCTATTACAGTGTCACTAGCTGCCTCAAGCTATATAGTGACAACTCTGAATAGTTCTGGGTGTTGTTAAAGGTAGTAGTGATAAAGTCAAGCATTTTGAGGATACAATCTCAGGCAACAACCAGGGATGCTCTCAGCATCCCAAAGCCCATATGACCACTCGGGCACTGTCACATGGTCCCTACTGAACCTGTTCAGACCATATGGGGTAGCAGCACCCAGACTTTGACATACAATTCACAGAAGGAACTAGAACAAAGGAGTGAGAAGTGAAAGTCCAAATAGAGAATATTGAGGCAAGTCAGAGATTAGTGATGACAGAAAACACACCTCCCTTGGCAGAGCCTGAAGGGGCAGAGGAGGAGGTGGGTATGTATCCCGACCATGGATCCACACAGCCAGCACCCACATGGGGACCAGATCTGATCTTTGCTTGAGACAGAATCCAAGAGCAGAATCCAGACGATGCTTCTCCCCTGCATGCTTCTCCCCTGCCCATACCCTCTCATCTTCTGCTCCTGTTGTTCATCTTAGCAAACGATCTAAAAGCTGGTGAGCAGGAAGTCTTGAAAATACAGTTTCCAGGAGGCTAGTCCAGTTTGAAGAAAGAAAATTAACCGTGAATCTTTTCAGAAAAAAAAGAGAGTTCACTATCTAAAAGTGTCCACGGCTACTGTTTAAGAAGTGTCACATGATCAAGAAAACACCGGCAATTGCTCTGACTGATTCATGGTATGGTTGAATTCAATACTCTGTCACATATTAAGTAAATTATATTCATTTCAAATTAATCTTTGGGGGCCATTGCTGCCAATGATTAATACATCATTATATGAGTGGTTGTGATTGTGATGTTCTAGCGGGACAATTAAAGATGTTCGTTGTGTCTAAGTTAAGAGCTTGAAGCCCAAAATTCTTTATTCTCTTAATAAGTCTCATGATGAAACATTTATTTTTAAGGATAAAGGACAGATAGGAAAACAAGATAAAATCTCCTTCCAGGGATCTCATTTTTATCCTTCATAATTTACCCATGAAATATCAACAGGAGTCCTCCTCACCCCACCCCACAAATGAGGATATTACAGCATCCTTTTTAATATCTTCTGGAAATAGCAAACCCCAGTGAGTGTTGAAGTTCCTCAAACTCTCGGGGTCCAGGGTGGGGGTTGATGGCACAACCCCCAGATCATTATCCAGAAGAATTCTAGTTGTGCTTTCTAGGTTTTTGAAATTGTTCCATTTTGTAGATGCCTCGTCCCCACAACCCCACTTTTCTGCAGGAATATGTGGTCCTTTTCCACTGTAAACCTGGTTTTCTCTGTTAACAAGTACTTTTACTTTGTATAGATTGTGTGCTCTGTAACGCTTTTCTGGATCACCCTCACAATGTATCTTCCTTTTTACATTATTCCACTCTCTGAAGATACCTTAGAGAGAGGGGGGAGGGTAGAATGCTATATAGAGAAAGGGACCAATGCAAATAAATTTTTGCTCAGAAGTTTCGCACAAATTCTGCACTCATGAAAAATGTCTCCATGGAAATCTGGAGTTAGGAGAAAATTAATATTGAGAAAATAAATACTTTTTTGGTTTAGGGGCCACACCCAACAGTGCTCATGGCAGACTCCTGGCTCTGCTCTCAGAAATTATACCTGGTGGGGCTCTGGGAACTCTAAGGGATGCCAGGAATCAAACCGTGGTTGGCCACAGGCAAGGCAAGTGTACTTGCCTACTACCTGCTGTACTATTGCTCTAGCCCACAATAATTCTTAAAATGTTTTTGATCATTTTCTTAAGGAATTCATAGTATTCCTGATTATGAACCAAGTAAAACTTTTAAGTGCACTTTTAAAAAGTTGGAGAGATAGTGCGAATAGTGCTCCTTAATCCTTGCAGATTTTTATAATTTTTTAAAAACACACTTTTTTATATTTTCTCCTTGGTTACCTAACACAGCATAGTATCAAATGGTACTGTCATGTTTGAAAGTTTCCTTTCCTTGAGGTTGAAACCGTTCTTCTGGCATGACATCACTAGTGGAAGGATGGATCCCATTGGTTCAGAGGAACATTAAAATCTATTATCTTGTGTCATTTCTTGATGTATAATTATTTATCTGTGTCTGTATGCGTAGGAATTGGGGGAGATGTTAGAAAAATAGAAGTATGTCTTATAGGAAACCTTTTGATAAAAATCCATATATTTTAAAGGAAATAAGATAAAAAAATTTTAATTTTTAGCCCAATTTTTCCCATTCCTGTACTTCTTTTCTCTTTGCAATTGAGCACGTAGGTTTAGATGCACATGTCAAAATTGCCCCCAAAATGTGTTGTACTTTCATTTCAGTGTGACAGTACATCTCAGAAGAAACAGTTTCTGAGGTGGTCTGAGATGGGGTTCCAATGCTAATCTCACAGCCTGTCTCTCTAGCTCTCTGTGCTCATAAATCATGTGGTCTGTAATAAGAGAAGTAAGTTTGAGAGGTTAGAAATCTTAAGGAAATTGTGACAGAGGTGATAGATGATATGAAATGACTACATTCTAAAGATGTTATATGAAAGGGAATGTGTTACATTTGAGATAAGTACCTCCTCGATTTTTTTTTCCAGCAGAAGGAATATTAGGGAGAGAATCCACGCCATGGCGCAGCCCCATTTGATGCATCTTAAGCACTTGTCTAATAAAGGCTCTTAGAAGGAAACTAATATCATATTACCTGGAAGTCTTCAAGTTGTTCTTATTATTTTGGAGATTTTTGTTTCCCACAAAGCTGCCTTGTGTTGTCGAGGGTGCCATGTACTGTGGAAATTTTTCTCTTTTGAAATAATACTGAATTCACTAGCCAATCTGGAAAATATTGGGGGGAAATAAGAGGCATGAGAAATGGAAATTCTGAAAACTGAGCCATGGTAACGGAGACCTATTCCTATTTGGGCCAGACCATGAGAGCACTGGAACAGTCCAGAAGGTGCAAGGTGACCTTGAACAGGATGGTATAACCACCATCATGCTCTACTCTTTGTAAATAACGGGAACACGAGTGAGTTTGCACAAAATTTCCTCTTTGGAAGGATTCACTGGATTTTAATTAGAAAATATCCCAGCTTTTTAAATAATTGGTATCACCTATCTACCTTAACGGCACAGAGAAACACTGTTGAATGTCCTTGTTAAACAAACTTTTCATTCCCTGCATCATATATTGAGTTTCCTCTGCAGAGCCTGTGAATGAACCAGGCGATTAACTGAAGAAATAGAAATGACTCACTGAGGAACTTCTAACTTGGACCTATTTTATTTGCTCTTAGTGCTTTATGAGATAATAAAGAACTTGTATATGGCTAATAGTTTAGTCCATCTTTATGAAATTTACAAATGCTTACATATTATCAGTGGTTTGAACAGTGCTATTTTTTGTCAATACACTTGATGAGTTACCAAATCTAATCTGTTAGTGAATATATACACACAGATAATGTATATGAAAAGGTTAAAACTTATTTTGTTCAGAATAGGCTCTTCCCAACTTACTGGGATTCCAAACACAAGTGGTTTCTATTGCTACTAAAAAAGTGTAATTCTCATATACCCTACTCACAGTGCCAGCAATTATTAATATCTTAAGGAATTTTCAGTATAAACACTGCCCATTTTGAACTCTCTCAGACTTTATATTTCTTGAGTTTTTCCCTAACTTCTCCATGTGTGGTTCCTTAATTGCTTCTAAAAGACTGCATTTCATTTAGTTGTCCTGCTTTCTAAAGCCCTTCTAGGTTCTAACAGTTTCTCTGACCCTCCTTATTGTAGATGATCTTTACAGCTTTGAAGAATTCTAGCCAGGCACTTTGTAAAATGTTCTTTTTTTTTTTTTTTTTTTTTTTTAATTTTAAATTTATTTATTTTTAATTAGAGAATCACCGTGAGGGTACAGTTACAGATTTATACACTTTTGTGCTTATACTTCCCTCATACAAAGTTTGGGAACCCATCCCTTCACCAGTGCCCATTCTCCACCACCTGTAAACCCAGTGTCCCTCCCACCCTCCCCAATCCCATCTCCCCCCCACCCCACCCTGCCACTGTGGCAAGGCATTCCCTTCTGTTTTCTCTCTCTAATTAGCTGTTGTGGTTTGCAATAAAGGTGTTGAGTGGCCGCTGTGCTCAGTCTCTAGCCCTCATTCAGCCCGCAACTCCCTTCCCCCACATGGCCTTCGACTACAATGTAGTTGGTGATCGATTCTCTGTGTTGACCTTTCCCCGGAACGTGAGGGCAGCCTCGAAGCCATGGAGTCAACCTCCTGGTACTTATTTCTACAGTTCTTGGGTGTTAGTCTCCCACTCTGTTATTCTAAATACCATAGATGAGTGCAATCTTTCTATGTCTGTCTCTCTCTTTCTGACTCATTTCACTCAGCATGAAACTTTTCATGCCCATCCACTTAACTACAAAATTCTTGACCTCCTTTTTTCTAACAGCTGCATAGTATTCCATTGTATAGATGTACCAAAGTTTCCTCAACCAGTCATCCGTTCTGGGGCATTCGGGTTTTTTCCAGATTCTGGCTATTGTAAACAGTGCTGCGATGAACATACATGTGCAGATGTTGTTTCGATTGTACTTTTTTGCCTCTCTGGGATATATTCCCAGCAGTGGTATTGCTGGGTCAAATGGGAATTCAATATCTAATTTTTTGAGAGTCGTCCAAATTGTTTTCCAGAAGGGCTGAACCAGTCGGCATTCCCACCAGCAGTGAAGAAGGGTCCCTTTCTCCCCACATCCTCTCCAACAGCGGTTGCTTTTGTTCTTTTGGATGTGTGCTAGTCTCTGTGGTGTGAGGTGGTATCTCAAAGTTGTTTTGATCTGCATCTCTCTGATGATTAGTGATGCAGAGCACTTTTTCATGTGCCTTTTGGGTAAAATGTTCTTCATTTGAAATTCATCTAGATCTTTCTCCTGATTGGTCCTGGGTTATGAGTTTTTGTGAGAAAGATCACAGAGATAAAGGGTCATTCTTATCACATTATGTCAAAAGTGTGTACTGTCCTCATAACTTCACACCTTTGCTTTGATACCCAGATTGAGGTACCATTTGTGAGTGTGGAGTTACTTCATCCCTCTACTTCACATTCTGTTCTCTATGAGATAATGTTGCTATGCACACAATACACTTAAGAAGTAGGAAGTTTCATTCGTCTCCTTTAGGAAGGAATATCCACATAAATCATCCTGAATTCTGCACATGAGATTCAATATTTTGTCCACCTTCTATCAATATTGACTGATGAATATATATGTGTGTATATGCATATATGTATATACATATATATTAAACTTATTATTGTAATCCAATGCTATCTTACTAAGTTATGTGCTCAAACTATTCTAGCTTTGTCCTTGGGAAGCTCTTTTTCTTGGTTTTCATTTTCTTTCAATATATGTGATTAGATTTCTCCTAATGATGAAAATCATGACTCACCATAGATTTTGAGCCATTGGAACTCCTGATTTCCAAAAGTGATTTTTAGAATCTTACTTTCCAGAAAGTCAATGAAACAATAAAGAAATGTGATTTTGAGAAGCTAGGTATGTGTGGTGAAGCATCAGTGGTAAAGCATTCACTTTGTGTATGTAAGACCCTAGGTTCAATCCTGGGAATATAGACAAAAGAGAAAAAGACCCTGGGCCAAAACATCAGTACAGCAGATAGGATTGTTGCCTTGCATGTGGCCAACCTGGGTTCAATCCCCATCACTCCCAGTGGGTTCTCTGAGCCCTCCAGGGCAGATTCCTGAGTGAGGAACCAGGAGTAAGCCCTGAGCACCACTGGGTGTACCTGCCTCCCACACAAAAAAATTAAAATAAGACTTTGACCTATAATGTTGTAGTATACTAGCTCTTTGAGCTTGAGCAAAGTCTCTAACGCCTATGTAAATATAGACATATATGTAAATAGGTTTATATTTTTAAGGCAAAAATTTTAAATGACCAGAAATTGCTACGACATGACTTTGACCTCCAAAGTACTAAACATGGATTGAATTTAGTTAAGCCAAAGTCAGGAGATTGTCATAAGACAGCGTGAAAGCTCCTCTGTCCTTTGTACAAATATCAATGCCCTTTACCTGAATCTCTTAGAAAGGATAGTTGGCTGTTGGCTCTTGACATTAAGGACCTATGCCAAAAATAAACTGCTGTTAATTATTCCATACTGGGAAGAGAATCCTAGGCATCTGAGACACTAAAGTCCATCTTTCTCCCAGATCTCCTAATTAGATGAAGGGCATATTTTCCTAATAAGTTTCTCATTATTGAAGCTTATTTTTAATTCGCTTCCCAGTCTAGGTACTTGAAAAAAAATGAAGACTCATATACTAGTATCATATCAGATACTAAAAACAGTATGATACTAGTTTTCTTAGCACACTCAAATTCCTCATTCTTGAATCAAAAAAAATTGCCCCAGAAATCATTGCATTCCTTCAATATAATGAGATACATTAGGCAAAGTAACCCCAACCCCAACCCATTATACTGAATGAAGGTTCTTTAAATGCAGTGAAGCACCTGGTTGCCCAACTAAAGTGGAACAAGTGAGATTGCTTCCCTGCTTCAAATTAGTTGTGCTTTGCCAGTCATTCATAATTTATTTTGTGCCAATGACAAAAACTATACATCATATTCTTTATAAAATGCTATGTGGGAAAGCTTTCCTATGTCCCCTATGTTTATGACATCAAAAGTCAAACTTGCACGATAATTACCAGTTCTAACTGGTACCCACATGTTTATGGGAATGAAGCAACCTACAGGTCATATGACTGCTTTCAGAAATGAATCAGAATGTAAATTGCTGATTGATTTGGTTTTTATGTATTTGTTTTGATTGGAACTCACAAAGGGACCCTCCCTGTGATTCTCAGCTGGCTAGGCAGGTTTTTGATGCAGGACCTGAAGACACAGTGCTCCTAACGACCATGCAGAGATGAGGATTAGCCAGGCAAGCCAGTGTTCCTGGAGGTAGGGGGAGGGGATGGGGTTCCAGAGCTTTGCTCAGTGATGCTCAGGGACTGGGTGGTGCTGAGTATTGAACCCAGGGCAGCTGCATGCAAGACAACACACTCTATTCCTGGACTGTCTCTCCAGTCCCTGTTATTACTTCTTTTTAAATTAAAATTAATCTGGCCAAAGACAGACTTCTGAAGTGACATCTAAAGCCTAGTCGAGATCTTAAGACAAAGTGTGTGTTTGTCCACTTACTCAATTTTTTTTTAAATTTAGTTTCATTTTTATTGAGCCACTGTGAGATAATTACAAGCTTTCATGTTTGGGGAATGTGCACTGGTGGAGGGATGGGTGCTTGATCATTGTGTGATTGTAACCCAAATATCACCCAAATATTTTATTTGTTTTCTTCCTGTGACCTTGTGTTGACCTTCCAAAAAGGTTCACTATGAGACTTGGCATCAATATGATCTTTCATTGAGAAAATGGTTGCTTGTGCTTATCTTTTTAAAAAGAGATGATGGTTTTAACTAATAGTGAAAAAGGAAACGAAGAAATGGAGAAACATTTGAGAAAGTGTTTGGAATAGAATCATAAAATTGGACATGATAATACCCCAAGAGGGCTTTTCACCCTTTCAGCTGTGTGAACCAGCAGCCACAGCTGTGTGTCGGTTTGGTTGACAAGTGACCAGGAGGTGTCTGGAACACACCCTCCTCCCCACCAGTTTCAACGAGACTTCACTATTAGGGAATCACTCTCTAGGAGCAGTGTAGCATATTTCCTTGTGAAATCGCACTTACACCTACAAGTGTGAAGGTGTTGAGCTACAGTCAGCCTGGGTGTTAATCATACCACATCTCTTTTCTTTCTTCCCAAGTAATTCAGAGAAAGCAGAGCCCCCTTCACCCTTATTCTCCCATTGGCCATCTCTAACTTCTGTTTCCAAGCCCGAATTCACGTGGAAATAATGAGCACAAAATGTCTCGGATTTCTCACTTGCAAATTCTTGCTATTTTCGCTCTGTCAAAGAACAATTATTCTATTAGAATGATGCCCTGTGTCTTTAGGTCAGTAGCAGAGGTTTTAGTGCAGTTCACATCCTGTCTTTTTTTTTTCCCTGATAGGAGTTGGGTAGGGCCAGAGGCACTCAAACAGTGGTCAGGAAGTCTTTGAGCCATTTTCCATTATATTGGCCCACCAAGTCAAAGGGATCAATGTCAGAATCCTCAGATGTGGTACTGCTCAGACCCATTGGTACCAGGGACCAGCAAGGTGGGATGCAGGGTATGCAGTACAGGGCAAGGAACTCGGGGCTTTGGGCACACAGAACACGCACTCCAACCCATTCAGTGTGACATATATGAGCATATTTAGTCTTTACAAATTCTTGGAAGAGTAAACATTTTTAGCATTGTCATTTTAGAGAGGAAGGAGCGAAGGCATAGAAAAAGAGGACACAGATCCTAAATCGAATGAGCTCATAAACCAAAGCAGGGTGTTTTGACTTTATCCTGGCTACACTGGTGTTCTGGTTCTGTGATGATGAGTGATGGCAGAGCAGATGAAAGGCTGGGTTTCTTGTCCGCAATTATTTGTTTTTTCAGTTACACTTGCTGACTGCTCCATCCTAGTTATACTGTGCTTCTTCCAACTTGGTGTGTTAATCCTAGGGACAGAGGATTCTGTTCCATTTTTCCTCCAAAGACAGGCAGTGAAAGTATGTCAGTGTAAGCATCAAACCGTTCCCCCCATCCTCTGGTCTCCCCTCCAAATCCCTCATGCTGAGTTAGCATCCCACAGTTGGTTACCATTTTGTATTCATATTTTTATGTTTCATACTCACTCTGCGAATTCCACACTGCTAGGAAATCCTTTTAAATGTGTAACCTTCATAACAACTTCCAAGAATATCTTCTCATGCTTCAACTCAATAAGACTTCACTAACGTTTGCCATCCAAGCAGGGCATGGCATCAACTAAGAAACCAAAGCCTGGAAAAAACAAAACAGAGGGAAAAACACATCTAATCAGATCCTGAGTGTGGGAGCCCAGAAGATGTGGGACCCAAGAAGCACTTGACCTATGGGTTCCAATTGCCTCAACGGAAAATTGCTTATATCCAGCCTGCTTTTCAATGCCCTTTATGCAAATACAGTTTTCACTCAGTGCATTTCTGATTGACAGAAAGGCTGTCAAGAGTAGTTTGGTTGAATTTCAATCGCAGGGCTCTTTGGTGTTCTGGCTGGCCAAACTGGTACACCGCAGCTGCCTGAGATCCAACCTCCCATTTTTCTCTCTCAACTCAAACTCAGGATGACTCACTTTGGGTATATTTTTTATTCCTATTATTTATCAATGAATTGGAAACATCTTTTGTTCAAGAGACAATAGGCCCATAACTTCTTTTAGTCAAGTCTTGACTGTTGGATAAGTTTCTCTCTGGTTGCCTTCCCCATCCCTCCTTGGGTCTTCCCTGAACAAATGAAGTTGAGAAGTTGGTATGGACTTTGAGCAGAGTTTCTCCTGGGATTCAGGATCTGTTCTTTGTGCTTTAGCCTTCTAAAATTTTACCCTTAAATTTCCATTTTTTCATCCCACCGTGTTCTTTCTTTTCCATTTCTAACCAAACTTATTAGGTCCATTTTCCTGATGTTATTGCCATAGTTAATCAGATGGATACTTGCTTAGTCGAGAGCCCAGAATACCCAACTTTCCCCTTTCCCATAGAAGCTTTCCAAAAATATATTCTGCAATGAACATGGTCTGTTTTACACATGTTTCAGTTTTTTTTCCAGTCCTGAACTTTCCATGTCGCCTCAACCCAAAAGATAGTAGAAAATTACAGTCTGTTTTACACTCTTTATAATCTGGGAGTTGAACTTGCAAGGGCTGCATTTCAAGAATGTATACACCTCTGCATGTTTTCCATGGATTTTAAGAGGGAGTTGAGATTTTGTCCACATTTCATCATTGTTATCTGTGAAAAGTTTGGGATCACCATGTTCACTTCACTGTATTTTCTGGAAGTTTCCCAAATGTATTTTTACATAAAGAAGGGGCTTAATCAAAAATATTTGAATGAAATGTCTAGCTGTTAAAGTTTATAAGTTAAAACTAGCATTCCACTTCTTAGAATAATACTGTTTCCTGCTGTACTCCACCCTACTTGTCTCTCCCCTTGGTGAGAAAGGTGAATATGCCTAGAACTCCACATCTCAGCTCACAAATATCTGCAGATCCTGCATAAATCTTTCTAAGCTATGAATCCCTCTGATTTTGAAGTGGAGAAAAAGGAAATGCTGTTTATCCTTCTTTTTAACTTAAATTTCCATTTTTATTGAAGTGTAAGTGACATATGACCACAGGTATACAACATGCTTCAACATTTGGATAGAATACAAAAATGATCCCAGTACATTTTTTCCTATCCTCTGCACTTTTTCAAATTTGCAAAATTTTATTATTGTCGATGGACCCATATGCATAAAAGCTATTACTATTTTTTTTACTGAATGACATGGGATGTTACACAGTTACTAAGTTTTTCATTAGTTGGGTTTTATTCATAGAATGTTCCAATACCCATCCCTTCACAGTGTACATTTCTCACTGCCAGTGTCCAGTTTTCTCTCCCCAATTCAGCCTATCTCTTTGGCAGACACCTCTCTCTTTCTCTCATTATCTCTCTTTCAAAAATACATACATGTATATATATGCATATATAGATTTACCTTTTTCCTATTAAAACTACTCTGTACCCTCACCTTGATTCTTGTTATGATGCCAGATGCCACTGTGAAAACTGCATCTCCCATAACTCTCAGCTGATTCCGTCTGCCTTTAGAGTGGGGGGTGAACATGAATCCCTATTGGCCAGGGCTTCCACTGGTGCCAGTTTAGCCTGGTGGCATGATTAATGAAACCACTTTTCTCCAAACACAATGACATCGAAGATACTGGGGTTGAAATTTCGATAGATGAATGCAGGGCATAGACAGTTCTGCTCTCAACATCACAGTGTTATGAGAGCAAGTCCTCTGGCAGCATCATTCTGATCTACCAGCACAAATAACATCACTTGTGATTTAATTGCCAGTTATGAGCACCTGGTAAAGACGTCTGTGTCTACCAGGCCCTCTTTAAGCATATGCCTCATCTCCATTTGTCCAGTGGCGGTAGATTGATTCTGGAACTCACAAATTGATTCTGTAATTCACACCACAGTCCGGATAAGTAGCACTAGCCTGAGTGGCTTAGGGAGAGCGGGTTAAAAGTACAGAGCCCATTTGTACCAGGTCGTGTCTCCAAAAATGCTGGCAGGTGAAGCCCATGCGTTTCCTCATATAAGCCTTGCTGTGGCTCTCGGGGCATACTCCACAGGGCATATAACTGAATCCAATCCAGTGTCTGTGATACTCTTGCACAGAGTTGAGATGAAATAGACAGTGAATGACCAGGCCCAGTGGCTGAGTGGCTGAGGTCTCCCTTCAGATGCTTACGGGCCAGATCCACCAATACTTTACTAACTATAAGACCAATTGTGAAGTAGAGCTGCAAGTTCCTCAGAGATTTCACTTTCCCAGGAGCCGGCTGATGTCGGGTCCTGTGGGAGACAGCCTGATTCAATCAAGTTGCGTGCAGTGTGGAGTAACTTTACCTGAAGAATTCACCAGCTAAAATCCCTACACAAACATTTTTTTTTTAATGAGAGCTTTTTTCCAACACAATTTCTTTGGGACTCGAAGAATGATCTAAATTTTGCTTTTTCATGACTATGTCTTGACTTTGAGTCCATAGGTTGAATCCCCCTACATAACTGCAGCACCAGTGGAATCAGATTACTATCCTGTAATAAGATAACCGATGCATAACAATAACACCAATCTAACAGCTGACTTTTGAAATGTTAGCATTTTCTCTTAAGTGAAATTGACCTTGTCCCAAAGCATGTCACAATATTCTCATTTTGCTATGATGAAATATTGCTGTGTGGTTATTAACATTTATGTGAAAAGGTAAATGTTTTAAGGCCAATGGTTCTATCAGGCCTGCTTCAAGGTATAGTTTGATGCACAGTACGGAGATTCAGTAATGATTCCTGCACTTCATCAATAAATCTGGAAAGATGGAAGATGATTATAGAATGAGAACACTATATTTTTTTAAAAAATCAATCGAATGCCTTCTTTGGCTAATTCATTCATGACAACCAAATTTGGCCCAGAGTTCCACATATAGTGCTTTCATTGACATCATAGAATTTGTACATGAGTTACTGAGAGTAGAATTAAGCCCTAAGGAAATAACTAAAGATTTTTGGTGAAATATACTTGTGTGATTAAATAAAATCATTTTTATGGGCTTTGTTTTCTTGTTTTCAGACTGTTTCTTATGAAGATAAATAGCCTAAGCACATGGAGGTTAATATTGCTTTTAAGCTATTTGTCTCCATTTGGGAACTAAATGCAAAGAAAAATGAATGTTTTACCTCTCAGAAACTTCCTTCAGTTAAATGTTTCCACTAAATCCAGAGCCCAGCAAGTTTTACCAGTTTTCCAGGATTAGGAACTAATTATGACCAAATAATTTGAAAACCAATGGAAAAGACTGTCTAGGAAGAAGAGTATTATGTAACTATTTGTCCCTTCTTTGATTTCTATGGCCAGAACAGCATCTGTTCTTCTTTCTATCTTTCTGTCATAAATTTAGAAAAAAATTTTTTTAAATAAGTTGATAGGAAGTTCTTTAAGAAAAATACGAATTCATTATATAAGTCTTGAATAGTTTGATTTGACATTTTATAAATGTTGATTTTAAATAATTAAACTCACATTGTAAGAAAAAGACCTTTGTGGAATTAAATGGGATGAGCAGAACACTACATTAGCTGTGTGTATTCATAACTCTGCTTTATTCTTAAGAATCTTCTCAATTTTTAAGTGAGCTAATGAAATGTAATGAGAATAAACACTGCAAAATTTAAATCCTGGTGATTTGCTATATTTAACATGCAAAGACATCTAAAAATTAAATGTAAAAATCAATTTTGAGAAACAGTCTCAGAATTGAATTTCAGGTGTATTTGAATTTAAAAGTGAATCTTGGGAAAGCAAATATAAATGAAAGTAAGTAGTTATCAACTCTCGGTAGGGGTAACATATCTTCTATGAACAGTTACAGAGAAGAATTAGAAATAATTTATATGCATACATAAAATATTCCAAAAACAATAAATATAGAGACAGAGGGGAAAAATGACATGGTACTATGGTTTACATTTTATTGTTTTCTGTAAATTGTAAGAAAAACCTATAAAAACTGGTGATAAAGCTTGATGATCCAACCAAGCAAGTTGATGAAAGATGGATAGTTAATTCACAAAATATTGAATAAAGTAAAACAAGCATTCCAAATAGCAAAATCAGTACCAGTTTTAAAATCTGATTTGGCATTCCTAATTTATTATAGAATGATAAATTCTAAAATAAAAATTTGTGTAGTCAAGATTGTGGTCAAATGATAATATGCTTTTTATTGACATGATTCTTTTTCTAAATTATTCAATTTATTCAGAATGATTTTATCTTCATGATTTTAGTTGTGTGGAAGCTACTTCCAGACCCTTTCCCCCCAAAAAATTGTATATCAAAGTAGAGATGTTTTTTTCCTCTTATAGCTGCTGGAACTCTGGCTTTTCCCTCTATATTCCAGTTACTAGGAAATGAGAGGAAGCCCCAAAAGAAAGAATGCCCCTTGAATATTTTTTTCATTTGAAACATCTCTGAAAATCACATGTAGCATTCATGGGCCATGGTTTAATGTCACATTTAATACTAGCTGACTATGTCTTATATGGGAGACTGGGAAGTTATCTTCAATGGATTAATGACATACTAGCTAAAACTAAATTATAATCCATAAAATAGGGAATAATGGACAATTGATGGTAATTGTCAATCAGCAACAATTACTTAACAAGTAGCACAGAATATCTTAGTTTGAAAGTGTTTGCCTAGGTGGCAGAAGCCATGAATTTAAAAAACAGAGTTTCTACCCACAAATAATTTGAAACTAGTGGAAGAGAGATGTTTAAGTATTCATGGTTTATAGAGAAAACACAAAAATATGTATCAATAGCTATTAAAATATTTACATATGTCAGCCCATTAATTCTTTTCTAGGAATGAATTATAAGGAACTAATTCAAAAGGGAGAATGCATAAGCAGGTTTATTGCTGTATTGTTTATGATAACAAAATACTGCCTATAACTTAAGCAGGCAAAGTCCAAGTAAATTTTGGAAAATGCACTTAAAATATGCAATGTCAAAAAATACTTAGAATTTTTACAGCATATTCATATATTAGAGAAATATTTTTAGAATTATGTGGCAGATATAAGGCGACATTTTATTGTTCTTTTTATTGTTATTATTTTATTGTTAATTATCATTCTACTGTTAATCTTGAAGCAGATACTATTGCCCTGTTCTTACATAACCACTGATATTTGTGTAAATATGATTCAGAATGAAGAAACTTGAGGAATGGGAAATGTTACATTAGTTGTTATGGAGATACTTCATGTGTAAGTTCTGTGTATTATTTAGATCTCTGCTCTTCTTGGTCTAGTGTTGGTTCATTTTATAAAAATGTTAGGAGATAAAACTGAATGTAAAGAATGGGCATGTTATCTCCCAAACATTCTTTCATTTTTCCCTTATCCATTATTCTGCCTACTTCATTTCTATACTCAGTTTACACAGGATGTAGCTTTTTTTTTATATATATATGTCTTATGTCTTATTTCTAGAAATCCCTCCTGTTTGAGATTTTTTTCCTTTTGGATAATCCTGATCAATGATACAATATTAAATCATCACTGTCATCGCTGTCATCCCCTTGCTCATCCATTTGCTTGAGCAGGCACCAGTAACGTCTCCATTGTGAGACTTGTTGTTACTCTTTTTGGCATATTGAGTACGCCATGGGTAGCTTGCCAGGCTCTGCTGTGTGGACAGGATACTCTTGATATCTTGCTGGGCTCTCCGAGAGGGACAGGGGAACCCAAACTGGGTCAGCCACATGCAAGGCGAATGCCCTACCTGCTGTGCTATCACTTGAATCACAATATTAAATATATTAACTTATTATATACATCTTGTTTCCCTTTTCCACTTGAGACCTCAGCTACCTGCCACATCTACTTGGCCAAATAGTTTGGCTTTCTTATCATTTAGCCACACTCCCCCTTCTCTACTCAGGACCTCTCCTGCTTAGAAGACATATTTGTCTTTCTTCTCTTTCACAGCTCTTACCACAAGAGAGTTCAATGTTATTATCATATTCCACTAACCTGGAAATTATCTCTTTCTCTTCTGTGATCCACCTCTTAGCATGAGACTGGCACACTCAGAAACTCAGGATGTGCTAATGAATTTCTTTGTGAATTTCCTGTGATCAAAAAAGACCATCAAAAATTTCCAGCCATTGCAGACAGGAAAGAGCGTGGATTATTATTTGAAACATTGTGAACAAGGCCAAGTACTTAGAGGGGTAAAAGAATGACCATTTTTAAATAATTTCCTAAAAGAGCATGAATCTCATCACTTTTCATATTAATCAGTAATGACTCTGCTAAGTATTTTAGACCTTTATGTGTATGAATTAGGAGTTTTAGTTAAGCCATTCAGAGAAACTTGTGACTTTTTAGATAATTAATTACACATGGCTTGGTTTTAAAAACACCATATTGAACATATTTCATTTAATTTTTAAGGGTATTTGCTTCATACCATAGCTAACTCCTTTATTCTATCTGAGAAGCATATTTCCAAGGAATGTGTGGCAAAAGAGGTTAAAAAAGAAAGTTTTTCATATGTAATTCAATACGTGGTTGTCTGTAAATTTATGATCCTCTTTTTTGTTTTGAGTTGACACCTTTGCTCAGGGCTTACTCCGGGCTCTGTGCTCAGGGGTCACTCCTGGCAGGGCTAAGGGAACTATTTGAGATGCAGTGGATCCAACTCAGATTGACCACATGCAAGGCAATTGTTCTGCCCACGTCTTATCTCTGTAGCACCTTACCTCTACATCAACTTGAAGATTTATAGGACTTTATTGACAACTCTCTCTTATAAATTGATAGGGGCTTCTCACCCTGTGACATCCCAGGATGCTAAGAATCAGTACAGCAGGAGAAAAGTGAGCTTTATTTGGCACTTACCAGAAAAATGAGCTACACACCACAACAACTTAGCAAGTGGGTCTGATCCTTATCCTCTTTTTTATCCAGGATTTTAGATAACAAATTGCCTTTTCAAAAAAGTTTTCCATCTGTGCTTGGGAAGAGCAAAAAAATAATTATGATCAAATGTTCAAGATGTCTCTGTATTGTTAAAGATATCTGGCCTGGTCTAAAAACCCTATTTAGCTGGCACCAAAAGCAATTTTCTAAGATGATTTAATTCATTACTTACATTCACTTGGGCCATGACAATTGATTTGCATTGTTGTCAAAGTTCTCATCATATTCAATATTTTGTCCTCAGAATTTTAGAGAAAGAAATATACTCAGAGAAAATTTAGCTTTTGTATTGCACAATATATTCTCTCCTTAATAGGTTAATACAACTTTATCCAAGTATTAGGAAACAGTTTCAATCTTATACTCTATTGAAAGTAGAAACACTTTAAAGGTAGGTACCATTCAGATGTTACTATTGGAAGAAAATATTTGTGTGACAACAAAAAGAGCTTCATTTTACCTTGAGAGACTTGGTTAGATTTCCAAGTTATTACAAGGTTTATTTCTGTCGTTCGGGATTTTCTTTTTTTGCAATAGACATGTTTATTATTTTTTTAACTCACTATTCAGGGGCATTTTTATTGTGGATTATGCAATGTTGTTTCATAATAAGTTGTACACACAAATGTGAGAAGTTGCAAACTCCGGTTCTCAGCGTGTCTGTTCATGAGAACTGTCAGCCTGGCTTCCTGGGATTGATAACATGAATTAGGGTCAGTGTGGTTAATCTCATTAGATTATCCTTTGGCAGGGGTTGGACTACAAACTGGGAGCACCTTCAGACAGTTTCTATCAAGGATCCTAGAGTTAGATTTGAATATAAGTGGGAGAAAATACATTCTCAATTGTAAATATTCAGTTCATTAGGAAATCTATTTTCAGCACCATTTGTTGCTTCTCATAAGGGAAGAGTTTCAATGAGGGGAAAAAATTGACTTCAAAGGGTGGGACTCAGACATCTTCATATTCTTAGTGCAAGCACAGATTTTACATTGTGTTTGTTCTGTTTGGGGACCACACCTTGCAGTGCTCAGGGCACCGGAGATCAAATCTGGGTCAGCTGCATTCAAAGAAAGTGCTTATACTTATGCTGTGCTCAGAGGTCACTCCTGGCAGTGCTTGGGGGATCATTTATAGTGCCAGAGAGAGAGCTGACTTGACCGCATGCAAGGAAAGCACCTTACCCATTTGAACTGTCTTTCCAACCTAAGTCTAGATTGTAAAGGCACATTTTCCACTCTTTCTGTTCATTACCCCTGGAGAATATTTTACCTGGACTCTACTGTGAAGAATTCTATTCCCTTACCCACTCACTTCCCCAGGACCGGGTTGATTAGAAGTCCTTCAGAAATTTGTCAGGGCGCTCAGATTTCAAGTTAGAGTCTTCTTCAATCCCTCTGTACTAAGAATTGGGCATTCTCTAGCACTCAAAATGGAATGTTTCTTCCTTCCTGTTTCATCAGGAATCAGCCTGGGGCCCTTGACATTTTAACTGCATCTTTAAAATTTCTTTCCCTTAGTAATTCGATCATACCATTAGTCTTCAAAGTCTTCAAACACTATGAAAACGTTTTCCCCCCATTTCTTTGCTTGTTTTGTGGGCACACCCAAAAATGCTCAGGTGTTACTTCTGGTGGGGGTCAGGTGACTCTATGGGTGCCGGATATGGAATTTGTTCAGCCGCATGCAAGACATGCCCCTGTACTGGCCTTAAAAATCAATTCTTGGTTCAACGTAGGGCATGCATATCTCACTTAGTAGGCACAACTATCTTTTTGTTTTTGAACTTTTCTTTTAAACATCTTTTTACTGAATCACTATGAGATAGACCCTTACAAAGCTGTTCATTGTTAGGTTTCAGTCATACAGTGTTCCAACACCCATCCCTCGACCAGTGTACATTTCCCAGCACCAGTGATCCAGTTTCCCTCCCATCAACCCCCCAACCTGCCTCTATGACAGGTACTTCTCTCTCTCTCTCTCTCTCTCTCTCTCTCTCTCTCTCTCTCTCTCTCTCTCTCTCTCTCCCCCCCCTCTCTCTCCTTGTCTCTCTGTCTCTCTGTCTCTCCCTCCATTCCTCCCTCCTTCCCCCTCTCTATCTCTCTCTCTTTCCTTTTGGGAATTGTGGTTTGAAATACAGATACTAAAAGTTCTTGTCCACCACGGTCATTTCCAGCTATTATTGTCAAACTGGTCCCTACTCTATCTCACCTTCTCTCTGCCCACACCAATGCTGACACAGATGCAGGGAGAAAGGGACTTTCCTTCATTGTTGGTGGGAATGGCAACTGGTCCATCTTTTGGAAAACAATATGGACATCCCTCAGAAAACTAGAAGTTGAGCTCCAATTTGCCCCAGGAATATAACTTCAGGGATTATACCCCGGATCCCCCAAAATACACAGCAGAAATACCATCTGCACTTCTATGTTCATTGCATTGCTATTCACAATAGCCAGAATCTGAAAACAACCTGTGCTCGGGAACAGACAACTGGATAAAAAGACTATGGCAGATCTACACAGTGGAGTACTGTGCAGCTGTTAAGAAAAATGAAGTCATGATATTAGCCTGTAAGTGGATGGACATGAAGAGTATCATGCTGAGTGAAACGAGTCAAAAGGAGTGGGATATATTTAGAATGACTGCATTCATTTGTGATGTGTATGTGATAGAAGACATATACAGTAGAAGACTAATATATAGTAGAAGATTGAAGACTAATAGCCACAGCCAGGGAAAATAGGAGTTAGAAGGACTGGTCAATGATTGGAACCACTATCTTTTAAATGAAACAACACAATTGCGTAATGAAAATTTCCAGTGAGTTTTCCAAGTTTGCACAATAATAACAGAATTCCTGAGAGTAGAGCTTAGATCCTGCTTCCCTTTCTCCTCTTTTCTGTACCATTAAGCTTGTTGGGTTGAACTATTGTTCATTAGTTCTTTAATAAAACATCGCGTGTAAGAGGACGTGGAAATGATAATATGGAAGGACAATGTCTCTTAAGGCCCGTGGTGCAATCCACCAGTGTCATGCATTCTGCCCTGAATTCAGACTATCCTGCAGGACAAAAAGTTACATGAAAAATTGCATACACTGAGAGTGAAAATAATCAGACATCGGAATAGGAAGATGGATCCAAGGGTTCGAATGCATGGTCAACATACATAATTAAAGTCTAGGTTCAACTCCCAACACTGTACCATCCTTTGAACACTACTTGGAGTGGTCTTGCCTCAAAATAAAATTAAATGATGAGACATTTCTCAATAATATTTTAGTGCTGGACATTAATATTGTCCTCATCTTTTATCTTTGGTTTATTCTCAAGCATAAATTCATAGTAAACAGTCTTTGTAATTTCCTTGTTTCTCATTTCTGCATAACACTTGGCTTTTCCAAATGTGAGTTTTTTTTTGTATGTGAGCAAAAGACTATAGTAGTCATCCTAATAATGAGAATGTTATTCAGAATACCTGAAACTGTTAACAATACCTATGTCTATATACTGTGTATTTTCCCTAGAGGGAAAAAGTTATAAAGTTAAAACTTTAACTTTATAGAGTGATAAAGTTAAATTTGCAAACTAGCTACCATAAGAAACTGACAACACTAATAATAAAATGAAACAAATATAGCAATATACTCTAGCAGTTATATAATTTGGTCTTCCTCTCAAAGTAGCTCATTAAAGATAATATATTCAGATGGAGATTGATTATCAGTAACTGGAACCTAAGATAAGGGAGAGTACTATGCTTGAAAATATTGCTTTAATTATTTATTGGGTGGTCTTTTTTAAAGTTTAACACCCCTATTTATATCACCTTTTTCTCACCCTTATGTCTTTTCACATAATTTTCTTTTCTGTTTCATATAACTATGATTTTCTTGATCTTTTTCAATTTTCCTTTTGAACTCAATCTCAATTTTTTTTATATGCTCAGTTGTGAGATTCTGAACTCTTTTAAGTTTAGCTTATTTAAAGTGAGAGGACAACTTCCTTTGATTACAGATATTAGTATTTTCTGAGCTTCTATTCCATTACTTCCTTTCAGTTTTATTCTCCACAAGAATATTCTTCTATGTTGTATCAGTGTGTGTATAAGAGAGGGGAGAGAGAGAGAAGATACATACATATATATGTATATATATATATATATATAGAGAGAGAGAGAGAGATCTGGCTATACTCAACATTATTTCTGGCTCTCTACACTGGTCACCCCTATTGGGATTAGGAGACTATTTGTGGTGCTAGGATAGAACTCAGGCTGCTGTGTGCAAGGCGAACACCCTATCTGATATACTATCCAGTCCACTTTCTGTAATTTCTTTAACCCATAAGATAACCTTGTATATGAAAATGAATTAAGAAAAAAAGATTGCAATTGCCAAATAAAATTATTACAGGTGATGTATGCGAAGTTGAATCCCAGGTTTAATAAGGATCCTATAAGGACATTTGAAGCCATACAGTCTATATTTCTCATGTTAAAGTCAACCAAGATCTATAGAGACTTAAAGATATCCTCAAGGCTACCCATAATTGTATTAGCACTAAGCATTCTGACATCACCACTCCAATTCTAACACTCTTTCTGGAACACCCTCATTTTAAGGATCTTATTCTACTAAAAGACTTATCTATGGACTGATGGCTTCAAAGTCAAAAGAACCTTAGGACTTATGGCAAATGGCAAGTATTTGCTCACAAGCAGAACATATGGATTATTGAAGCATGCCTCTTTAGTAGAATCAAATTAGGAATTAATTGCAAGTCCAATGTAGCAGTCCTCTATTCATAATTTTAAATGTTGCGATTCGGAAGGCTTTAGAAGCCGCCTCTAGTTTACCAGCAGGTCAGGACTGAAGAGGTATTTGTCCTCACAGTGTGTTTCTAACCCTGATTGACACTGGGAACTGGTTACAGCTGTTTTAAGCAGGATTTTTCAGTGGTCACTTACCTCTACTGTGGACCAGATGCAATGCTAATGGCAGGTAACATAGGGGATGTTTTCTGAAAGCTAAAGTGGATAACATTGGGCTCAGCAAGGTCATTATTTCTGTTTTCATACACACTCTTGATCAACTCATTGAACCACATAAAAGTTCATGTAGAATAAGTTTCAGATCTTTATGAAAACATAGATGTTCACCTTCTGGCTGGTTGAGTCAAACTATAACCTTTGGAAGTATAGTATGAACTCAGTCAGGGAAAAAAGGAGAGAAAACTCGCTTTTATCAGTCAGGGATGACAAAGGATTCTGGGCAGTTTATTCACTTCTGTGAGAATGACCATTGAACTACTAGTTTGCACAGGCCTTGTATGGAGACCTGAGGTTTTCGCCATCCATTCATTTCCACCCTCTCATCTGCACCTTTAGAAAAGTTGATTCTATCTGCTTGGTATTTGGTTCTTCTCTCCTTTAACATAACACTTCAGTTTAAAAATCTAATTTGAGTATAGAGACAAGGAACATTACTAATGTTTAACCCAAGTAATAAATATGGCTCATATTTGTGTGTGCGTGTGTGTGTGTGTGTGTGTGTGTGTGTGTGTGTGTGTGTGTGAGAGAGAGAGAGAGAGAGAGAGAGAGTATTTTTTTTCTAAATGATTCTTGATTGTAGAGAGAAACTATTTCTAGTGGATAATTGCCATTTTAAAGGGAATGCATTTTAGCATTTACAGTACTGAGATAAGAATGCTCTCTCTCCCTTAAAAATTTCCAATGTGAACAGGATTGATAAAAATGCAGACTGTTTATGAAGAGCTGGTCCCACATCAGACTTAGCTTTGAATGAGCAGTCAATGGAGGGAAACAAACAAAAAGCACCACATGATTATTGAGCTTTCAAACTAATACTGAGTTTCAATGCTTAAGACTTATCATCTTGTCATTTCAGGATTGTATCATTGGTGGTCTCTCATTGTAAGAATATTGTAGGAATTTGTAACTATCTCTAGCATATGGCTGATCATACTAATTAACATAATGAGAAGTCTTTACCAAGTGAAGAACAATACATTAAAAAATTTCATTGTATATATTACAAATATACAAAAACAATATGTTCCTGATGGCCAGCTATCATAACTCACTTTATGTTTATCAGTCTGTCTAGTTATCACAAAATCTCTATGAGACATTTACTTGCCCAATTGTAAAGATAAGAAAATAGAAGCATGGAGGCTGTTTTAAGAGTTTTCTTAGTGATCACTATATGCTACTGTGGACCAGTTGCAAAGCCAATGGCAGGTAACATAGGGGATGTTTTCTAGAAGCTAAGGGGGATGCAACATTGAACTCAGCAAGGTACTCATTTTGTTTCATATATGCTCTTCATCAGTTCATCAAACTACATAAAAGTTCATGGAGAATAAGTTTCAGACCTTTGTTGTTGTTTACTCAATTTCTATCACCAAAACTAATCCAGCATACTCTAGTGATTAATACCCTAGCAATCAACAGAAGTCAGTCATGCATTTCCAAGTGTATTAATCTCTTTGGAGACCATCCAGTCCCATTGTGATAGCTTATTGTTTATTTGTTCTAACACAGGAATATATTCCATTGATTTTATTTTTTTTTGTCTTGGGTTTGATGTTTTTGAGCACCCTCTGTTCATAGACAAAGGAAGGCTTTAAGATTAAGACACACTATGTATCTTTCACAACACTGGACTAAAAGATCAGAAATACTGTTGCAATGAAGATCAAAATGGGAAATTGTATACATAGAATAAACTAAGTACATTTCACACAGAGAGGATTTAATTTATTATTATTAAAATATATAGAACTATATATATATCTTTTTATAGATCTATAAATTTAAAGAATTAAGATTGTATGAAGAAGTTTATGTTAATACAGATTTAAACATTACATTAAATAGATGAATCCTGCAAATATAGGATATATACATATATGTATGTATTTATGTATGTATATATATGCATATATATAATATATATACATGTATATACACACACACACACACACACACATATATATATATATATATATGTTTTCCAGTGCTTGGCAGCCACACCACAAACTGCCCTGGCACTGTGTAATCCCATCAGTGGCCAAGATCCAGAGACTATAAAACAAAGTTCCCAAAAGCACGAGGCTGCATTTGTGGCCGCGTGACCTCTTATAGCCTAGTTCTCTCTGTCAGAAAATCTGGTAAGGTACCCAGAGCATCCTGCCCACACAGCAGAGCCTGCAACCTCTCTGTAGTGTATTCAATATTCCAAATACATTAACAATGATGGGTCTCATTCCCCTGACCTTGAAAGAGCCTCAAATGCGGCACTGTTGGGAAGGACCAGTAAAGAGAGGCTGCTAAAATCTCAGGGCTAGGATGAATGGAGACATTACTGGTGCCCACTCGAGCACATCATTGATCAATGGGATAAAAGTGATGATGATAATGAGGAGGAGGAGGAGGATGGTGATGAAGATGACGACTTTGGCTTTTGGAGTCACACACTGAGATGCTCAGGGATGACTCCTGACTCTTAGGAATTACTCCTGGCAGTATTCAAGGGCAATATGTGATGCTGGGGATTAAACTCAGGTTGGCCACATGCAAGGCAAACACCCACTGTATTATCATTCCAGCACCTAGAGAGGATTTAATCAAGGGATGTGTTACAAAGTGTTTGGAAAGCTATAAGAGGAAAGGAGAGATGATATCATTTAGTAGAGATAAGAAACTGGAAAATAGGTAAAAAATCTAGCTCAGGGAGTTGGAGCATATGAATTTGCTTGCAAGATCCCTGGATTCAATTCCCTGTATTGCAGGGTTTCTTAAGCACTGCCAAGACTAGCACAAAAAGCTACCAGTATGGTCCACACTCACGACCCCAACCTCCTCCCGCGCCCACTCCCGCCCCCTCAAAAAAAAGAAGAAATTTTAGGTAGCTACTACCCACCATTTTCCAGGTTGGAAAAACAGCCAAGGGCATTGCATTGCACAGAGTCCTCAGTCTATGCTCCACATTGATGCCAGGAGTAGGGCCATTGCTGCCTTCTTTGTTCTTGCTGGAATGTTACTGTTCCCACTGATCGGGAATAATGAACCTGCACTTATTGTGTCTACTACTGAGGTTGGTATTAATGCTGCTGCAACAACAGTTATAGCAGCTTTATAAATAAGCAATAACTAATAAGAATATGTCCATGCAATGATGCAGAATTTCTCTGTCTAGAAGTTATAATTACAGGTCAACATCATATTATTTTCTAGTTGAGAATTATGCTATACTAATATGTAGCACTGTAGCACTGTCTTCCCATTGTTCATCGATTTGCTCGAGCGGGCACTAGTAACGTCTCAATTGTGAGGCTTGTTTTTACTGTTTTTTTGGCATATGGAGTATGCCATGGGTAGCTTTCCAGGCTCTGCCGTGTGAGCAGGATACACTCACTGCCTTGACGTGCTCTCGGATAGGGACAGAGGACTCGAACCCAGGTCGGCCGTGTGCAAGGCAAACTCCCTACCTGCTTTGGTGTTGATGTTAGGAAATAAAATTAAATGGCACACTTAAAAATGCCATAGCTGGGCTGGAGTGATAGCACAGTGGGTAGAGCATTTGCTTTGCACGCAGCCAACCCGGATTTGATTCCCATCATCCCATATGGTCCCCTAAACACTGTCAGGAGTAATCCCTGAGTGAATGATCCAGCAGTAACCCCTGAGCATCATCCAGTGTGACCCAAAAAGTAAAATAAAAGAAAAAATTCTGTGGCTATGTTGAGCTAATGATTATTATCTTATTTTATTACTTATCTTTCCAATATTACTTTATACTTATGGATATATATCATACAGTTTATGTTATATATCTGTATAATATTTGTCATTTTTATCAACCCAAGGTATTGCTTTAGTCTATTATTTCTTTCAAATCATAGACAAAAGACCTTTCTAAAAGTGATAAGCTTTTCGGTAGTCATAAATAGTTTTGGCTTGGTTGACTGTATGGGCTGATTCAGAACCTCTCAGCTCTGCTGTTGTAGTGCAAGCACAGCCATAGACAACATGCTAACAAATGGTTGTTATGATATTCCAATAAAACTTTATTTATAAAACAGATGGCAGCTTGAGTTTGACAGATGGGCCATAAATTTGTCAATCCTCAACCTAGTGGCAATACTTTTAAAGTGTTTCATATGATATCCACCATATCTGATGAATCCCACATATACGATTGAACAATTGGCTAGATTCTACAATGAACATTTCTATTTTGGGGATAATTTGGGAAGCAATTCTTATGCAGAGTTTGGGAGGTTCAGGGACCCTATAGGAGAATCAAATGATTCTTGACCTAGCAGGCCTTCAGTAGTGTCAAGTGCAAGGGACCGAAAATGCAATGCTGGTTAGGCTCTGCACTGCTGAGAATAAGTAGGTCACTCTAATGGTGCTCCAAAACCACACAGAGTGGTGGGGAGGAGTCTATATGGTTGCAGCTATCAATGCTCAGGGACTACACAGTCCTGAGAATCAAACCTTGATTCAGTGCATGCTAGGCATGCATTCCAACTGCTGTTGTATCTCCTGGCACCGAAGGTTAGAGTTTTTGAGTGTAAGAATTATTACATAATTACTGTTAAAAAGAAAAATTGCTCAGAAGTTCACTGTGATTAGTAAATGATGCCTAGTATTTTTTCAGGTTTATCAGGTAGATAGCATTATCTCTGCCTCACATATGAACTGACTATCAAAGTGATGTCAATTTATCTCTACTCTCTTACTACATAAATGACAGGTATAAATCTATGTTTATCAGACTCTATAGATTATTGCTGCAGTAGACTTACAATAATGGCTCTTGATTCATTTCTACTGCCTGAAATTCTACAATCACCAGACTTTGAAATTAAAATCATACATAATAGTATGCGTGTATTTATGTGCATATATATGCAAACATATAGAGTTACTGAGAAATAAGTTGGATCAGTCCCACAGGAAAGTCACTCTTTTAATGGCAAATTAGTAAAGTAGATGTCACAAAGCATTGAAAGTTCTAATTATGCCAGAAAAATCCTGACAAGATGCCAGTATCAATATCAGGCAGGGTCCTGGGTCTACATATTATCCACTTATCTGATATTTTGACACACTACACGTTCTTCCAGAATCTTTGTAGCTAGCATGCTGAACCTTGTCTCTGATCACTGACTATTGGCCACTCTCATGATTCAAACCATATTATCTTTCCCCACAGCGTAGAATCTTTTGTCTGGATTCACTATTGCCCTGAAATGCATGTAATTTTTGTCTTTACCTTATGGAGCTGATTTGACTTGTGTGGTCCTCTGGGGAAAGATCTTTCATAGAATGTTTTTATGTTTTACCCAAGCTCCAAGATAATGTATCACTAAGTTACTCCCTCTTCCTTATCAAGCAGGTGGAGAGAACAGAAATCTTTACAGATTCTGTTTTCCACCTTCAAGTCGAACTATGCTTGTCTGCTTTCCTTAGTTACTTCTCCTAAGTGCTTTGTCTCTGAGCTTTTATCTTTACCTCCATGGATAATTGCATATCATGAATCTAAGCCATTTCATTGCTTTGCCTCCATGCTGTATCCTTGATCATCCTTGGCATTAATTTGACAAAGAGTCCATCCCGATACACACTGACACTGCTGAGTACTGATTACAGCGTCTGCATTGTGTTTTAAAGTTTATTGTTTATGATAACTCGTGGGGTTCTCCCATCAACCATAGAAAATTGATAGCATGGAGTTGACAGTATTAGAACAGATTGCACCTGACTTCTGAGAGCACAGCGGGTGTTATAATAACATCTTTTCATAGTGCAGATTCAAAAAGTCCGCCCTTCTGTTCAGTCTCACTTGGTTGTACAGACGGTGCCTCAGAAATACTATAACCTGCTCTCACAATGCCTTAGCAGCTATTCTATGAAGTTGAAATCAAATATGAAAAAGTCCAAGCTTTTTAGTGATGCTCACAACTGCAGAAGTGCCCGGGGGTCTCAAAACACAAGGATCCAGGGGTCAGAGAAGTAGTAAAGAAGGTAAGGGGCTTGCCTTGCATGTGTCCACCCCGTGTTCAATCCCTGGCATATGGTCCCCTAAATTGACCAGGAGTGATTTCTGAGTGCAAAGCCAGGAGTAACCCCTGAATTCTGCTGGGTATTGCTCCCAAACAAACACACACAAAAGAACTTGATGCTTCTTGAACTTATGACTCCCTAACTTTCAGAACAGATAAAAATATTTGGAAAAATAATCCTTTACTTCCATTCCAAGAACATCACAGTATAGAACAAGAAGATAATTGCTCCAGGCACATTCTCTCAGATGTGATATAGAATTAAATCCTTTTGTAATACTGTTAAGAGTTCAAATTATTTCCTTCTGCTCTGGGATTTTGGTGGAACTGCTTGTAGGTTCTTGGGATGTCAAAGATCATCCCTCCAAAATGCTTCACCTAAATTTCAGAGTATGCCAGTCTCAGAAGGGCATTTAAGAATGGGAATCATGAGACCTGAAAATGAGAATCAATAAGACAAAAAGGAAAGTACTTGAACTCTGAAATCTAAGTTATCCCAATGGGTTTACCCTATTTAGGAAGTAATATTGGCCAGTTCTTTACAATCAGTGTTAATCTTCCTCTTTGGAGGAATATGTTGTAACTACCATGATTCACTGAATGGGAAAGTCACATGATTCACTGAAAGTCAAGGTCACAAGAGAATCTGGTTAATAGACTCATACCAGAACCTTAAGATTCAGGACATTTAGCTGCAGGACAATCCCCAAACAAACCAAATAACATATAATCAGGAAAGTGGTCCTTGGTGCCCATTTCTCAGTAATTCTAAAGGACTATAATCTGATCTTATCAGGACACTACCCAAGATAGTGACTCCAAAATGGACAAGAGACCTAGGGCTCATACCCCCTTAATAACTAACTATACTCTTTAGTAGACTGCTTGTGTAGTGATGAGAGCAGAAGCTCCCAATTCTGGTGCTCATATTTTGGCATACTGACTCCAGTTTGTCCTAAACCTATTTCTTACCAGACATTAACCGGGTCCCAATGTAACCTGCCCTTGTGATCCAATAACTCTTCCCCAACAGGATCACCTTGAAGGGTATTATCTGTTATGCTCATATTTTTACTGTATATGTCTTCCAAGATCACTATGTACGTATATTTGGAGAGATGAATGAATATCTCCAAAAAAAACTCACTAGGGAAATTTTAAATAGAGAGGGATGTTCTTTAATCTTCTTAATATTCAGGTCCTATCTCTGAACCTTATGAATAGAGCTAATATAATCAACTAGTAGACTTTAGATGGTTTCCAACTTAGGATGCTTTTGACCTGATTTTGTTTTTTCAACTTCCCAATGATGTGAAAACAATGTACATGCTAAACACATTGTGCCTTGAGTTTTGAATCTTGATCTCCCATGCCAGTGGTAAATAGTACATTATTCTCTTCAGACTGGGTAGCATAAATGAACTCCTGCTCCTGGTTAGCATATGAGCACACAATGAGATACTGGCTATCAGCTCTTCTTGACTGCATCAGAATCTAAAATATTGATAGCCATGATGCTGAGCATCCTGACCATCCAGGTATATATTTTAGTTCCTTGCTTCAAAGTATTTCTTTATATCAGAATGCTCTCAGTGGTCTACATTATCAGCAAGAACCTATAAGTATATGAAGTATTTATACACTCATATAGCCTATATATACATATATATGCCATATACTTATTTGCTTACCACCTTCAGTACAGTTCTTATTAAATTTCATAGGGTAAACCAGTGCTTTATTGTCAAATAGGCTTTGTATTGGATGAATTTGTCCAACTTTAGGCAAATATAATGTTCTTCCCATGTCTAACATGGCTTAGGCTAAACTATGATGCTTGGTAGATTAGGTATATCAAATGCACTTTTGACTTAATACTATTTTCAATTTATGATGACTTTTTCAGACCATACACCCATCATAAGTCAAGAGATATCCTAAGTGTTTTTATTATGTTCCTATATAAATCATGATTTAGGACCACATTCCTATCTGAAAAATAAATATTTAAAGTCGTTGAGTAAACCAGTTATAGTCAAAATTGAGAGATGAAAGGACTTTCCCAACTCCCACATTCTATCATCTCCTTCCCAGGAATTTTGAATATTCTGAAGAAGTTTGTAACATGACAGAATTGTCCATCTACAATGTAACAGGAAGGACAGGCCAAAGTTCCATGAGATATAACTTGTTACTCCTTGATTTCCAGCACTGGCACAATTGACACTTCTGCTCACTGAATTTCTGAAAGAGAAACAAAACAGAGGGGGGAAATGGGTTATTTCAGTCAAAGAAACTTTTCTGAGTCTACAATGGCATTGAATTTTGGCTGTGCATATTTTGCCTGGACTACAACCAACTATTTGCATTTGAAACAGATTTATTGATGTTGGCCCTTTGTCCTATCTCCTCCTCCTCAGAGCGGAATGAGGCTGGATCTCCTTTTTTTCTTGGCTATGTGGACCTCTTAGAGAGTTCCTCCCTCCAAAAATGCAGTGACCTTTCTCCAGAGGAAGACATCGTGGGGATTAAGCCCACGTTTGAGTATCCTGGCATTGGATCAATGTGGGTCTTTCAGGAAACATATGACGAAAGGGAATGACACGTGCAAGAGATTTATGGACAAACACATCTGTGAAGAATAAAGGAGAGAAGGCAGGAGTGCGTGGGGAGCATTCAAACTTTGAGGAAGATTTGGCACCTGGGGAAGCAAAGTGTGGAGAAGGGAGGGTGAGGAGGAGGTTCTGCAGTGATGCAGCCCCAAGGCATTTCCAGCCCAGCTGCTGCAGAGCCTTTGGCAAAGGGAGCTTCTTTGAACCATCTCCTGTTGAATAGAATAAGCTAGTCCCCAGCACTGCACCAAGGTCAAGCTTTGCTGGAAGCAACTCAGGGAGAGCCTGACTTCCTTGTTGGAGCAGCAGGAGGCTTGTTAGCCTCATTCCACCTACTCTTTGTTAGTGAGATCTCTCCTGAATGGGGATCTGAGCTGTCTACCTCCAGGGCTGCAGAGTACGTGAAATGTTTTTAGCGCCTATGGAGAGTGTCTCCCAGTGAAACTTAAAAGGTTTCCCAAACATGGGAACTATATCAAAGAGTGGGTGCCGAAACCTAATGATGAATGTCCACCACCAAGCTTCTGTGATAAAACTTGAAGAAGACAAAGTGAACTCAAGGCTAGAGAAGGGTTCTCTAAGAAGCAAAACAGTTTTTGTTTCTGTTTTTGTTTTAATTGTCCAGTAGCTTAGCAAAAACTTTAGCATGTTATATGACTCCATGTTTTTTGTCGGATCAAGACATATAACAATTCTGTTTTGGAGAGGTTTGAACTGTTAAAAGGAAGAAATCATTTCTTATGCCCACAGCCATGGAACAGTTTCATCTTCGCTTAATCAACTATGCATTTAAAGTGTCCCCAACACTTTGACAAATATCATGCCTTTAGGTCAAAAGCAGTTTCAAGGTCAGCAATTAGTGAAGCACATAATGTATGCAAAATTATTTACACATTATGTTATAAGTATCAGTATTGTAGTAGATTTTTTCATCTTTGATTAATGACAAAGGCTTTTGTGATAGTTATGTGTTCTAATCAAGCTTGTTCCAAACCGGACCGTTAAAAATATGATGGAGTTTGAGAAGGATAAATAACATCAAGTGAGATCATTATGAGTCACTGATGTTATCACCCCGTTCAGATCTACCCAAGTCAATTTCATTTGTTTGCATCTCCCTGAATCCTTTGTCTAAGAAAGGATTCTCACAAAATTTAACCTAGAGTGATACTCTTGGGCTGGAGCAATAGCACAGCGGCAGGGCATTTGCCTTGTACGTTGCTGACCCGGGTTCGATTCCTCCATCCCTCTCAGAGAGCCCGGCAAGCTACCGAGAGTATCTCGGCCCCATGGCAGAGCCTGACAAGCTACCTGTGGCATATCCAGTATGCCAAAAACAGTAATAACAAGTCTCACGATGGAGACGTTACTGGCGCCTGCTTGAGCAAATCAATGAACAACATGATGACAGTGACAGTGACAGAGTGATACTCCTACATTTTACTATAATGTCAGAAAATAAGATCTTTCTTTGTGCTAGTTGAGGAGTACATTTGCCTAGAGACAAGTTCTGGGGAAATCTTATTAAATGGGTTGATGTATATGGTCTATCAGTAAAGACTTCTGAACAAATGACAGCTTCTCTTTAAATAGATATCTAGATATTATGGTTTTCATTTTTTTATGAGTAGAAAAATAATTTGGTTATTTCTTTGACAGATTTGGATTCTTGAACATGAAAGTGAACTTCAAAAAAGGTTTTAATGTATCTGTGATCCCATGCCATCAGAACAAAGCTGAAATACAATGAAGGGTAGGCATAAACCTAAAGACAAGGTTGAAAAGAAATGCTTAATTAATTTAGTTATTTCCAATAATGGATTTTAAATTATATGAGACTGTTTCTATCTCTTGTCCATCTGCAATATTTATAGGGTTCAATTCATCGCTTGCTTTTATTTAAACCAGTTGAAACAAATAAACTGTATAGAAAAAGCTTATTTACAATGTACTCTGGGAACATTTTCCTTGATGATGAAAGAATATTTTTGCAGTGGGAGCTTTGGGTCTTTGGATTGATTTTTCCCATATTTAGTCCATCACTGATTTGTCCCTTTCTTGGTTCTTCATCTTGAGCTTTTGCCTTCATTCATCTCCTCATTTAGAATTTACATTAAACAAAAATCAAAGACCCTTCTCTGTTCTCTGCTATTGTCTCTAGCAACTAAATAATTTTCTTTACTACCAAAAAAATGTCAAATGTATATGATTTCTCTTCTGAAATTTTCAACAAATTTTGACCCCCAGTAAGTCTTTTCTCATTTAAATTGATCACTGTCTCCAGCTGCCTCTTAGTCTCATTCTCATAGACTTCTCTTGACTTTTACACACTGTTGGGTGTTACCCTAAGTATCTTAGCCTTAAAAGGTGAATTACCCCTTTTCCTCCTCTCAGAGAAGCTTGCCCTGCCCTTGGTAGCATCCCTAATATAAAGTTTATCTTTAACTTTTCCTTTGTGTTGGATATTAACCCTAAGTGCTTTAGTCTTCATAAGTGAATTGCCCCCTTTCCTCCTCCCAGAGAAACTTACCATGCTCTTACTAGCATTCCTAATTTAAAGTTTGTATTTTACCTCTCATTTTCTCAGTTCCTTGAGTCATGCTTGATTACTTACAAGCCAAAACTTTCTGGTAATTCTATACTTTGCATTTATAGAGATTTTTATTGGAAAGTTCTGTGTATTTGTACCTGGTTTTCCATTTCCCTATAGCCTTTTTATATTTTACTATTGATCAATGTTCTTTGGTTAAACACAGAAACACGGTTAATGCTATGCTCTTAATATTTGGGAGTTGATTGACTCTGAAATATGTCTACTTCTGGGTATTAGTCTTAATTACTTCACTCAAGCTTCAGTTGCTGTAGTTCCTAACACCCCAAAAGGGAGGTCCCGTTGTGGGACTGGGATGGACCTGGGGTGAGTGGGAAAATTACCCCAGCATCAATATGGGACATTCTAGAAAGCATAAATGCATGATCTTGATGCAAGCTGTTATGACTTAAGAGGAAGTATCTCCACAGGGAAAGACAAGCTGAACTGGCCTGAGGAAACTTAGCCTGGGATTTACAGTAAAAGCCTTGATTGCTTTCAGAGCCCAGAGAACTAACTGTTGGGATTTTTGTCTCTTACTGTGTTTATCCAAATAACTGCAAGTATTGATAACATATACAACTAAAGGAAAAGATAAAGCACTGTACATGTCCCGGGGAGACAGAGTGTGTCTCCCTGCGTTAATCTCCCCAAGAGCATTTCCTACATTCTATCTAAGTAAATGATCAATCACACCTATGTCTTTACCTCAACTCCCCTCAGATGTTCTGTAAGTATGCTACAGTTCTGCATTAAACAGGCCATTTTCACCATCAGGCTGTGGTTCCCTGTCTCTCTGTTAGGGAGGCCTGGGGAAGACTGGAAGCAAGTCTTACCAAACATTCCAGCAATACCCACAATTTATTTTGTGAACTCACAACCTAGCTGAAAGGTTCAAAATAAAGTGAAGAGACTGAGGCTGAGAGGAAAAGAAAACTAGAGCAGGTTTACTAGGGATGAGACTGAAGAAATATCCTGGGCCTCCCTCCAAAGACGTCAGTGGAGTCGCATGCTACCTTGTTTCGGGGTGGATTTATGTTGAAGTAAAAGAAGCTTGGGGGAAGGGAGCAATGTTAAGTGATTCTGATGCCAGGTCGTTTCTGTCTAATGGGTATTGGTTGGCTAAAGCCGAGATGGTCGGGTAGGTGATCTTTTGCTGAGGGTTCGGGTGGATTCCAGATATGAGAAATCCCCGTGTAGGTGAGTTTAGGAACTGCATATGCAGGTCTCAAGGCGTTCCTCTCTGGACCCAACAACACACGGGATACCTTAAACCTATTTCTTCCTTACCAAGTCACTGTGACTTCAGGAACCCTATAGTAATTTTGAGCACTTTCTTTTGCTTATGTGCTTATTTGATGTAATTACCTCTCTTGGGCCCTGTCCTCTATGTCTGGACATTTTTTACTTTAAATATCACTTTCAATCCTGTAGCACTGTCATCCCTGTATCACATGTTGTTCATCGATTTGCTTGAGCAGGCACCAGTAATGTCTCCATTGTGAGACTTGTTATTACTGTTTTTGGCATATCCAATGCCAAAAGTAGGCACAGGTAGCTTGCCAGGCTCTGCCGTGTGGGTGGGATACTCCCAGTAGCTTGTCAAGCTCTCCAAGAGGGATGGAAGAATCAAACCCGGGTTGGCCACATGCAAGGCAAACACCCTACCGGCTGTGCTATCAATCTAGCCTAAGAAACTAAAATAGCACCACATGATGGGTTCTGTTACCTGAATGTTTTATTTCTGTCCCTGTTTTAAAAAGATTTTTACAAAATATTCCGGCGTAACTGAACCTTTAAACAAGTCCAGTTGAGAACATTAATCAATGAGGTCAAGCAGGCTTTCAAGCATTTCCACATGGACCAGTGTGTATAATATCTTAACCTTGCACCAACACAAAATAAAACCCAAAATAAAATAAACAAACAGAAATAGCCACATCCACAATTACATGTTATATCCATGCATATGTTTATACATTTTCAGCCCTGGATTCAAAAGGTAACAACAAAATGTTCAGCATACATCTCATTCACTTTCCTGTCATCCAAGATAACAGCCCCAGCAGTAGAGAACCCTTACTAACAAACACCACTCTGGTCTCTCACTCAGAAAGACATGAGCAAAGAATGTATCATCTTCAGAAACTCGAAACACCTGTTCTTTGGAAAGGCATCCCCAAAGACTTCATGTCACACTCTTAGTGTTTTAAAAAATACCTTTGTGCTGGAGAGATAATACAGTGAGTAGGGCATTTGCCTTGCATGCAGACAACCTAGGTTTGATCCCCAGCATCCCATATGGTCTCCTGACCACTGCTAGGAATTATTGCCAAGTGCAGAGCAAAGAGTAACCCATGAGCATCGCTCAACCTCCCCCTCAAAAAAAAAAGCATTTTAATTTTATCTTTGGTACTTGAAACTGATCAGTGGTTCTAATTCTGTTCTCTAAAAGCCTGCGAAATTTCCCCCAATTTTGCTAATGAACAAAGAACCTTGGAACTGTTAACTGCATTTGTACATCAGAGCAATGACCCCCATCAATTTGATACTGTGGGAATTATCCAATTGTTCAAATGGTGTTGGTGGTATACATGCCTCATGGGGGGAGATGGGGAGAAAAAAGAAGAATGTACAGCGTGGTGCCTAAGAATGCAAACACAAATTAAACTTCTTTAATTTGTGTAGGGGATAGATAAATAATGATTTGCAGCAACCAGGGATATCATCTGGCTTTGTTCATATTTTAATAGTGTACACTCCTCTTTGCAGTCAGAGTAATTAAGTCTTCTGACATTCCCAGAACCGTAAATCCTGCTGCGATGTTTAAGTGTAGAACATCCTCTGGATGTACAATCAAAATAATAAAAATCAAAAAGGACACTTCTCTGGTTCTTAACAAGCTATTTTGCTTTTACCTTTGAAACACAATTGAATGTGGCCCACTCAAACTGTTTAGCCTCATTGTTAACTAGAAGGTCCTTTTGAAATTCATTGCCTTCAATTACATTTTTTAAAAGAATTTTAATTGCATGCCTGTAAAGAATAAAGATGCCCTAGGCTCCATTTGTTTATCATGGAGGGGCCTACAAAAAAAAAATGAGGACAGAGCTTCCCAGCTCATGCAGGGGCTGCAGAGAGAGGGAGATGACTTTTAATTCGACAAGTTCAGAGAGATTTCTTAGTTTGACGGGCTAGGCAGGGGGTCTTTGAATGCCTGGCAATGCTTTAGCATTCTGAGCTTTGAAAGTCTTCCCCTGCAGCAGAAATTGTATCAAAAGCCAATGATAATATTCCCTGCAAGGTAAAGCACCCTATTGAAGATTTGGAGAGCTGTTTATTTATTCATCACAGTTTTTCTTTCAGGACCTATCAGGCATCTAGGTAATAATTCACATCGATGATAGAAATTGCAAAAAAAAAAAGTCCTCCTCATTAATCTTTCACCTTTTCCTTCTCCTCCTATGCAGACCACATGTAGATATAAAATGTTCTTTCTGCTTGTCCCAAACATCTACATCTTTATTCCAAATCTCAGTTTCTTCCCTCATCTTTCCATTTTTAGACAAAATTGCCATTTCAGTCTACTTCCACCACCAGCTGAGTATATAAGATATTTGTGACCACTCCCTCCTGCTAACACCTCAGAGTGATTAATTAATTTTACCCAAGTATGTTCAATTTCTAAGGCTCAGGTTTTTTGTTTCTTTTAAAATTTTTAATCTTGGTATTTTAGAGGTCTGTTTCAGAAAGCAACAGTCAAAGTAAATGACCACAATCAACTTGATATCTTGAAGGATATACATATTTAAAATTTTTCTATTATGTTTTGTGTACACGGTAGGAAAAAATATTTCCCCTCTTTCACTATTTCTAGGGCAGATCTGGGAATAAGGGACTATGACAATCTTTCCCTCTTGTAACATCAATGTCTGCTCTCAGTTTGGCAGAATCAGTGAAGACAAAAACAGTTTTCCCTCTTCCACTTTTTTCCTTCCATCTTCCATGGCATTAAAAGTGACCTTGCCTTGCATATATCGGTGAATAAACACAAGAGAATTGGTTGCCACATAAAAGGAAGTTTGCTTGATTTTTTTTGTAAACTGTAAGGACTTGAAGGTAGTAGAATGTTTACAAATGCAGGTTGTTGTTGTTTTGTTTTGTTTTTTCCTTTTTTAATGGAATCAATGAAGGAAAATTTTGCATGAAAATAAACCGGAAAAAAAATCGAATGCTCATCATATTTGGGTATATTTCAGTGTATTACTCTTTACAGACACAAACTAGGTTGTAGAATGTATTTAAATATCAAATGTGTGAGAGAATACCATTCCAAGTTACTACTTCACTAACAAAATATCCATAGAATAGCATCAGCAAATATTCCCTTCATCCATTAATATTAATTGAACTTCTGAGGAGTGCAAAGGCAGGCACATGTCACTGCAAACACAGGTTTGTCCTGAGAATTTTCAGATGATCATGGATTCCTGATAAATTTCATATGTGGAGAAGCGTAGGACCAAAAATAATGCAAAACTGAATATAATCCAAAGCAGTCCTTTCACGATCGATTTGGGGAGGTGTTTGAAACATATTCTGTAGACATATATGTGTGCTTTAGAGACACTAATTCATTCTTACTGTGTTGAACTAGCAGAGGTATAGCCTGAGAACTGGTTTCCTCTCAGGTCCGCCATGATACAACCGTCATTATCTCCAACATTCATAGCACTACAGGGACACAATCCAGTTCTTTTCCTTGTAGTGATCTTCACTTTTGCTTTCCCAAACTATCCCTTGCTAGGAATGTTAGTGCTTTGTCTTTCTAAACAGAAGCACAATTTGAAATCATGCTTTCAGACTGACCAGTTATAATTTGAATATGCCCTATTGATGAACATGAATGTAAAATAAACTTAAATTGTTCCGAAATGATTTATAGTGTGCTGTAATTTTATATTTCATTTATTTATTTCTCAGTGTAATAACTGATGAGCTCTATTAGAAAATGTATGTTTGTAAGAAACCTGTTTAAAAATTCAGTAACCAATAGAAGCCAATAAGAAAATACTCAAGCATACTAGAGACGTATGAGTAATCTCAAACATGAGTATTTTGCTAGTACATTTTACCTCTCACATTTAAGAAAAATTTCTGCCCCATTTGTGCTTCATCAGAATAAAGGGAAAAATAATAGGAAAATTAGTTCTTTTTTACTCCCATGAAATGATTACACTGCACAACTGATACAATATTTCCAAAGATATCAGGACTCACACTAATTCTAATTTATGTCACTGCTTCATTTATATTTGAATTTCCTTCATGTTGAATGTGTGATTAATATCATTCACCTGACTTACATAAATCTGGATTAAAAAATTTAAATTAAGTAGCATTTAAATATTTTTCAAAACATCTACCAGTGGCCTGAGCTTAGTCTATATTTATACTTTTTTCATTTTTTCATAGGCATGCAAAAAATGTTCTTTTAATTAGGTACAGAAAGAAAAACAATTAAATTGAATACATAGAAAATAAGCTTCTGGGTGGAGAGACAGTCTAGTAGGCTAAGCACATGCTTTGTATGCAGGATACTCATTAGACCCAAGACCACGTAATCCCCCAGGCACAGAGCTGGGAGTCATCCCCCAAAACCACTAGATACGATATTGAAAACAAAATATAAACAGACAGAACAAGTCTAGTCATTTACCAATTCACTCTCCATGACAATGTCAATGGTACCTTGAACACTGAAATCAACTCATAGATTGTTGGGGAGATATAATTTGATTTAAAATGGAATGGTTTTGATACTTTTCATATTTTAATATCAGACTATCTTTAGTATAGAAATTAGTGACCTACCACATTATAAACTGTTTACAGCCCTGGTAGAAGTTTGGCACAGCTAAGCTGTTTGGGAGCATGCACATAGTTTCTATGCCAATATAGTAAAATAAAATGATAGAATAAATTTAAATGCTCCCAGCATCATAAATAAAGGAAGCCTGCTTAATATTCACGGTTGTTCGAGTCAGAGGGAAAAAAATCATCTTGCAATTACCTAGGTTGTTTGAAAGTCAAGCATTTTGTTTCATGTTCCAAAATTGAAAACTCAATATCTAATGGGATGAAACACAGTCATTGTACACCGTAGACTTATCTAGTCGTTATTTGTTTGTGCATTATTGACTACAAGTACAATTAACAGTGATTGGTATGATGGGACCAGAATGCCAATGAAGGCTGTTTGCTATGTAGTCTGTGTCTTTGTCTCCCCAGTCTTTTTCTAATTCCTCGTTCTGGGGAGGACCTGCTGTAATATTTTGCGGGAGACTTCACATTGCAGAATCTAGAGGAAAAGATGGAAGGAATTGGAGCCAAGTAAACAAACCACTGCTGGGAGTTTTGAGGAGAATATTGCTCCAGCAAATGGAATGCTAGGGTCCTTTTGTTTGTTGGTGGGTTTTAATAGAAGTATTGAAATCTTATCTATCCTGAGCAAGTCAGGTGAACATTTTGACGATCCTCTTAGACCTCTTTGCAAATGAACCAAGTGGGTGACCATTTCATAGAGGTCACAATTTACATTTGCATTATAAGTCATCATGCAAATATATTCTTGAAGCAGTTGTTTCAGATAAGGTGAATCCAAGGACCAGAACTGTATTCCCCGACAGAGACTAATGTAATTAAACCTCAACCTGGCTTTTTCAAATCTTGCCAGAAGCCAAAAACACCATTTACTGCTCTTTAACTTTTGGTCTCTTTGCATCTTTCCAGACACTGAGAGCCCCAGTAGTGCTGCTCTCCAAATTAATTGAGTAGCAGTATCCTAAAAAAGTATGGGGACATCAGAATAGGAAAGAGGGCATTATTGGCAAAGAAACAAGTTAAATTGGGAAGGATGCCCACCGCCAGAGACTGAAAAATAGCTGCAAAGAGAGTGTGTAGAAGGTCTGGTTCCAGGCCTAGCCGAAATGGAGGGATTTAGCCATTTATACATATTCTAGTAGATTTTTAGGGAAGTCATACAGATTCCTGAAGGAGGCGAGTGTTGAGCTTGCACAATTGAAGAACATACAATGAACACATGTTGGGTGTACAGAAAAATGGCACTGAAACATCATCTGGGATGTGATTTTTGCATAGTAATGAAGAGCATCGAGGATAGAGGTTCAGAAGATTTTACTGCACTTCCCAGTACTGTCCAGACAGTTCTGCAGTCCTTACCAGGACCAAAGTGTTCTGAAGGTACTGCTCTGGTCAAATAGAGTCAAAATAAAGCAATGGACCAGCTTCTCTGGCAGAGAGGCTGCCAAATTGTCCAAGTTACAAACTTCAGGCCAGTCTGAATTTTTAACTTTTAAGTTTAGCTTTTCCCAATTCCACAGAGTCCTACATTTTGTTTTGTTTTGGGCTTCTTGGGTCACACCCAGTGATGCTCAGGGGTTCCTCCTGGCTCTGCTTCAAGAATCACTCCTGGCGGTGCTCTGGGGACCATTTGGAATGCCAAGGATCATACCTGGCAAACACATTACCTGTAAATGCCTTACCTGCAAACACTTTATCTATTGATCTGGCCCCCAGTCTTAAATTTTTAAATGGGAACAAAGACGGGGCAACATTTCAAAACAAATAATAGTTTTGACCTTTGACAGTCAAAACATATGGTAGTATGGAGATAGAAGGTAAAAATCAGCATTAGTTTTAGTTTGCCCCTGGAGAAACAGGAGTACCAATGTCTGTAGAACTGGAGGAGATACTGACAGAAAACACTGACAAGAAAATAGCAAACTGTATCCTGGGCGGGTAGATGAGAACAACCACAGAGTCACAGACAAAGACAGAGGAGGTTGGGTTGGGACAGATTCATGTGTATGGTTTGTGCAGGGCCGAACAAGTCAAGTCTGGTCATTAAGGGAAAACAAAAACAGCAGTACGAGGACCCTACTTAGAATGCTCAGAACCTTGCAGTAAAAAAAAGAAGTGGAGTTAAAGAAAAAAGATTTTTAAAAAAATTACCACTAACTTTATTCATTACCACTTTACTTCAACCATATATATTTATATTATATCACTTTCTCTTTGAATGAGGAACCCAAACTTTAGGGAATGAGGAAGGTATATACGGTTTAGTGCCAGTGATTTCGAAGTTTGCCTGTCTCTCAGATAAACATTCTAAGCTATTGCTACACTTATAGGAGATAATGTTATTATAGCTACATTTATCAAAGATAATGTTATTGCCACACTTACAGAAGATAATGTTGACACCTTATCAATTGTCATAAACTTTGTTCTTTTACTTCATTTTTTTTTTTGTATTTTTTCCTCCAAGCTCCTTTCTTTATTTTTTCTTTTTGGGTCACACCTGGCTATGCACAGGATTTACTCCTGGCTCTGCACTCAGAAATTACCCCTGTCGGTGCTCAGGGGACCAGATGTGATGCTGGGAATCAAACCCGGATCGGCCATGTGCAAGGCAAACACCCTACCAGGTTTGCTATTGCTCTAGCCCCCTAAGCTCCAATTTTTTAAGAGTAAAATTTAAAACTTAAAACAACCAAGGAAGGATACACAAGTTATCAGAGAGAAAAAGTAGGTGAGAGCAGGTCAAGAATGAGCTTCACAGGCTGGAGAAATTGTACAGATGTTAAGAGGTTAAGATACTTGCTTGCATCCCATTCAACCCTGGTTTGCATCTCTGATACCACATGAGTTCCCCTGGCTTTTCAGAAGTAGAATGATTGCTGAGCACAGAGTCAGGTGTAAGCCCTGAGAACTGCAGGGTGTACTCCTATTCCAAAATAAAAGAGTGCATTTTCCATAACAGAGACAATTCTTTAAGTCAGTGGAATGAATCATGAATCTGATTACTATGGAAATTCTTCAACTTTAACATCTCATGTAGAGATTTACTGTTTTTTTTTTATAACTGCCCAGAAAATGGAAGCTTAATTTTCCTGACCATAAATAGAGTAGAAAAATGATTGTGTGTAACCTAAGCTAAAATAATTTATTAAAAGAAAAATAAGTGAGATAAATAAATTGGTGTATATGTGCATGCTTATTTACACAGGAAAGAGATCTTGGTATTTATCTGCAACCCATATTCCAGAAATGAGCTTGGAAATAAATTTTTTTGTGCATCCCTGAATTGGGCAATGTTTTTAAGTTCTAAAAGGGATTATGAAAGTCATTTTCAAGTTGTTGGGGCTGCATTTTTCATAAACATGTTACTAGAAACTGGGCTCAAGTTCACAAACTATTCCATGAGTTCATTCCAATTATAGTAAAACTAACCTTTACTTTTAACATTATTTTCTTATTGAAGTAGAAAAAGAAAAAGAAAAGGGGTTGGGATTGTCACTCTGCTAGGTATTTGGCTACAATTTCCTATACTGCAAAACTGAGATAATGGCTCCAGTCACCTAGATTTGTTTTGAGGAAAGCATCTATCCCAGTACCTAGATACTATCCTAAGCTAGTATTATTCTCCCACACAATACAGTTGAAGACAGAATTTCCAAAGGGTCCTTAACCCTTGTGAAGCAATCCCAAACCAAAATTACTCTCCAGTTTGCATTAGAATAATTTCTTGCTTATTTAAAAACAAAAACAAAATACCCACTATGAACATATAGGTGGTAATTGACTAGAATATTCATTAGCATAATGATAGAAAAGAATAGTGAAGCCATAATATATGACTGAGAGTTTCTGTCCCCCAAAATTTATAATTGCACCTTGACACAAAAAGTGGACAGTGTCTCCTCTATGCACTCAATAATAAGGGTATTTCTGCTTAATGATTTTCCTTTGATTTTGCTTTTGGGGGATAAAAAAATCTTCTCCCACAGTTTATGTAATATGGTTGCAACAGTTTTCAAGTTTATGGTGATGTACCAAGTTACTGCACAAACCACCACAAAAGTGATCCTAACCCTCCATCACTGTTTTTATGTCACCTCTGGTCTGATCTTCATCTCTCCCCTCCCCATGTCACCCTCCACACACCACCCCCTTCTGGTGTTTTGTAACCCAAGGCCAAACGTCTGTTATTGTTCAATACAGCCTATTCCCTGGTTTTGTCTCCATAATCCACAGATAACTGTGGTAACCTGGCATTGGTTCTTCCCCCCCTTATTTCACTTGAGTTGATATCCTTCAGTTCTATGCACATTGCAGAAACTTTATGATTCCCTCATGTCTCTCAGCTCCATAATAGTCCATAGTGACTCAAAGGTTCTGATTCTTTGCATCCAAATGACTTTAACCTATGCATATTACATAGCATATGTAGTATATTGTATACATCCATATTTTCATGAGTAAGGAGCTGATGTCAAGACATGAGGGAACAGTTTCCACGTTAACCTTTGTTAAGTGAAGTTAATGAGGAGTTAGAAGTTGGGATCAACGGAATCAGCCATAATGTAGGAGAGCAATTTTCTGTGTATAAACAACATGTACTCTTACTCCTTGCTTTATCTCACAGTATTCATCACTATTATTACATTATTCATCACTATTATTATTTGGTGAATTACATAACAACATGTGGTTTCTTCTATATATTCATCTTAAGATTTCAGATTGATTTTGGATTTCATTTTTGACTTGAATTTGGCTGCCACTTTTATGTTTTACATTGATCTGTATTCTGAAGGATGCGAAAATGCAATTACACTATGTGAATTCCATGGGAGTGATGTCTGAACAGCTGCATAAACTTTCCAGTTAACATAGAGTACCCCCCCATACATATGAAAATGGTGTTTTGTTTCTTATTTTCATTGTTACAATAAAAGCGATATGCTGGTCCTTCCAGGACTCTCTCTTTATCTAACATTTCATTGTCTGGCTTTCTGCGAACAGTTTGCATTCTGAGTGCTCATGATTACCTACAATTTCTGATGGCATTCAGAGTAGAAATTTTACTGTATCTCATTTTTGATAAATAATTATAAAAGTGCTTTTTTAAAGAAAAAAAGGGAGCTTTTAGAATAGCTGGAAGTGTAAAATAATATCGTTCCAAAGCTTCATAACTATGTGGTCTTCCTGGCAGCAAAATAGAGAGGGGGGAAATCAACGCAACTTCAACCTTTCAAATCATGAGAAGTAGCTCTTCTGTCATTCAGACAATGCCTTGTGGTTTCTTGTGTCTGATTACCAAAGGAAATCTAAAATGAGTTTTATGTAAATTTTTCTACAATGAAACATTTTGTAAGTCATTATACTAAAAGGAACTTTTACAAAGCCCTTGCAAAATAAAATCAGCTGATAATTCAGTAACATCTAAAGAAAGTATGATACAATTAAACTTTCGCATGAATGACATAAATTCTCTTTAGACTTTCCTGTCTCCTTGCAGATGTGGAACTAGATATTTCCCCTTGATTTCTCTCCCTCAATTGCCATTTCCTCACTTAAAAGTGATTTTTAAGGCTATTTTTGGTCCGTTTCCTACTGCTACTGAGACATCTAAGTTATAGAGCTTGATTTTTATTTTAGTATCATGAGAAATGGTTTCAACTCGGGGAAGCCCAAACTTCAAATACCTGTGGAAGTAAGATTAATGTAGTTTGAATTTTGCAGGAAAATAACTTCAAAGGTGACATTTGTGGTGGAGGCACTAAAATATCTACAGTAATACGTTTAACAAGGGTTGGTCTAGAGCACTGCTCGGAGCAAAGAAATCTAACATATCCTATAACTGTCTAAAGGTACGCCAGAGATGGATTTATGGGCCCTACTTAGCACTGTCACCTTGAACTGAAGCACTTTGAAAGGCTGAATGAAGATGAACAGTCAATCTCTTTGGGGAAAGTCTTAGCCATTTATTTTTTATTAGTTTTAAGAGAGACACCATATTGTGCCATGAGTTGAACAGTACCCAATAAGAACATCTACTGTGCTCAGCACAGCACTGTTTTCTCCTTCTATACTGTACTGGGAAAGTGGTCTAAGGAACATAAGGGCCGTGGAAAAATGTGCCTATCTTCTAGAAGTTTCTGAAGATGTCAGTTAACTGAGAGTTTTCCTCTTGCCTTTTCCTCTTACATCCTGGTTCTTCCCAAAACTGAAGTGACCAGGTGAATAAATATTCTGTAATCTGATTAACTAGAGTGAGAAACATGGTATCACTACCCCAGGAAAGGCATGTCATATTGGGGCATCATAAAAGCAAGATTGAAAAGTAACTTGAAACTTGAAAGACTTCATCATAATATATTGTGTGTATTCAGTAATGATCAGTTTTTGAAGATGCAGAGTAAATACTTTTTTTTGGGGGGGTGTCACACCTGGTGTTGCACAGGGGTTACTCCTGGCTCTGCACTTAGGAATTACTCCTGGCAGTGCTCAGGAGACCATATGGGATGCTGGGAATTGAACTCGGGTCGGCCACATGCAAGGCAAATGCCCTACCCGCTGTGCTATCACTCCAACTTCGCAAATACTTCTTGTTGAAGAAAATTTTATTAAACAAAAATATTTACAAATCCTAACTTTAGTAGCAAAAGTACCATTCCCTAGCTATGCATTGTGTGCATATATCACAAGCAAGTTATTACATAGTTAGAACATATTGGGTGGGCATAACAAAATAATTAATAAAGTGATTTAGTTTTAGCAGATGATTTAGGAGTCAGAAAAGCTAGTATTGATCACATAGTATATTGGGACCATAATATTAAAATTAGGAACAATTTCTTGATTTGTTTTTAATGCAGTGTTATAGGTTCCTGCATTTTTAGAAGGCATAGTAGTCTTGGATTTTTTTAGCTTGCAATAATCAAGGTACTTAATATGGGAAAGGAAACATAAAAAAAGAGATATGTATGAAAAATATGGCGTAACCTTGAGATGAGGCAATTATATCACTGGATGTAAATAATATATATAGTGGGAGAATTAAGTGACTGATTTAAGGACTGATTTTAGTAATAAACATATTTAACTGCAATGATGTGTAATATTAATTAATATTATATTATGCTACAGTGATCCATGGGTAACACTCCTCTACCCTTAGTTTCTTTTCAGACTGAATTAGTCATCCACTTAGCATCAAACAGGTTAGTGAAGAAAAAATTCATTTCATAACACAAATACGAGCATTTGCATGGCAGTATATTCTAGTAACAAACTGGAAGGACGTGGGATATATGTCAAGCAGGAAGAAGGGAGACTTCACATTATGAAAAGTGCATTATTCCTTATGTGGGAGTAAAAATGAGGAAGTGTTAGAGAAAAAAGAGAGAACCACACTCTTCTTGGGGCTGGCAATGACTTCTAAAAAAAGGACAAAGGATCAAGGCAAGGAAAAGAAATTCTTCCTAACCTCAGTGGCCTTCACTTAATATAAGATTATCTGAATTCCTAAATTCTGGGGACAGTATTTTCAGAGACCCCTGGGAAATCCTGAGTTCTGCAGACCAAGGTGATGCATATTGAGAGAGGCCTATTCTGGCACTTTGACAAAAATCCTTTCTCGGTCAAAGAATTAACAGAGGGTCAAGGCAACTGCCTACCTTGCAGCTGACTCCAATTCAATCCTGACTGTATGGTGCCCTGAGCATAACCGGGAATCATACACAGGCATAGAACTGCGAGGGAATCCTGAATATCTCCAAGTATAAACCCCCTCCTCCTCAAAGAAAGGAAGAAAGAAAGAAAGAAAGAAAGAAAGAAAAAAAGGAAGGAAGGAAGGAAGGAAGGAAGGAAGGAAGGAAGGAAGGAAGGAAGGAAGGAAGGAAGGAAGGAAGGAAGGAAGGAAAGAAGGAAGGAAGGGAGAGAAAGAGAGAGAAAGAAAGAAAGAGAGAGAGAAAGAAAGAGAGACAGAAAGAGAGAGAAAGAGAGAGAAAGAAAGAGAAAAAGAAAGAGAGAAAGAAAGAGAAAAAGAAAGAGAGAGAGAAAGAAAGAGAAAAAGAAAGAGAGAAAGAGAAAAAGAAAGAAAAGAGAGAAAGAGAGAGAAAGAAAGAGAGAAAGAAAGAGAGAGAGAAAGAGAGAAAGAAAGAGAAAGAGAAAGAGAGAGGGAAAGAAAGAGGGAAAGGAAGAGAGAAAGAAAGAGAAAGAAAAACCTAGAAAGAAACCATTCTGATTATCTTGGAGAAAGTAATGCTACAGAAAAATCTGAGGATAAGTGGATTATTTATCCAACACTTGAGTGAGTACATGGCTTCTACAAGTTTCTAAATTGTTGACCATTTCTTTTGTTGTTGTTGTTGGCCGTTTCTTAACTTAAACCCTCTACCAACATTGATAAAATGCATGTGATTGGACAGACGTTTTATATAGAGAAACATTTTTTGCTGCCAATAAATGAACTGTGTGCAGTGCCTAACAGCCCAACTCCCCAGCATCTTAGCAAAAACAGTACATTGAATACCTGTTAAAAGAGAAAGTCATTTTATCATCGGAGATAAAAAGAAAAACTTTATCATCAGAGAAAGTCATTCAAGAATTTCTATATATCAGACACATGTACGGACCAAAAAAGATCCTAAATCCCTATTTTTATGTGAAGGCAAAATGATTACCTTCCTTGTTTACTCAAGTAGGAGAAGTTTGATTTCTCTCAGTTCTTTCTATATATACAGAAAGTTCCTTATATAGAGATACTAAGATCAAATGTTTCTTGTATGATAGAAGTAGACCACCAGCCAGTGTATTACAAATTGAAAAGCCAAGCTCATTTTTATTTTTTTTGGAAATAATTTCAAGCAGAGTTTATAGCTTATGCTTAGATAGTTTTCTTCCCTTTCCTCCAGATCACATCAGTCTGACACTATGGTACAGCTTAATTTCTAAGGAAACTCAAATGAATACCCACCCATCAGCCACTAGACTTTCATGTTGGGTCTGGAAAGGTCCATGAAGCCTGACTCAGACAAAGCACCTACCTGAAACTGCCTGTATGGCATGGAAGGACCACAGTGAGAATATTAGCTCACAAAATTAAATATTGTAATGTAGATGCAGAAAGAGCAATGATTGTAAATGTTTTCTTGCTCTTTTTACAGATATTGGGGTAGCCATGGAGCTCAACTGGGTGTGGGCCCCCAAAGAATAAAGACAAAAAAATCTGTCCTGAAGAACTGGGGTTTCCTCTGCCTGGTTTCTTCATTGCTTCAAGCCAGATAGTCTGATTCCATATTGATTACCTCAGCAACTCTCAATTATTCAAGTTGTGATTTATTCAAGACCCTTGTGCCTCTTCATTGCTCTGCTAACTTATGCCTACTTGACTGCCTTTCAAAGGTTAGAGAGAAGAAAAAGGGAATGCCTCTAGTGTCCACTGAACCTTCTTAAACAAAGAACAACCGTAGCTCCTCACTTCTCTTCTAAGGCACTTCTCTTCTCCCTCTTTGTGAGGGAGGTTGCAAAGAGCTAACAGGAGACCTTAAATCTGTGTCCACTCAGATGATTTACACTCTCTTCTCTCATGCTCTGGGAGACCAGAAGAGTGATTTCTGAAAGTACATACATTATGTCACCCTCTTTGCATGTATTAAAATCATAAATAAATTGGGTGTCCTTGGATTTAAGTTTGTGGTAACTATAAAGAATGTCAAGTTAAAAGGCAGATACTCACTGGATCAGGATACAGTCAAGTGATAAGGCTCATGCCCAATATATTAAGATCCTCATTTTGATCACCCAAATAGCATGTTTTTCCCAGCCCAATCCCAAACTTCACTATGTTGTATGGTGCTCTATAAATAAATGAATAAACAAATAAATAAAGGCAGGTCCTATAGAACCTGTCAATTACATGGTAATAACTTTTTTTAATGTACTGGCCTTCATTGGAAAACCAATTGTTGGAAGTCACAGCTCTATATGACCTACACCTGGCATCTGGTGTTTTTAGATGATTTAACCTAAAACTTATGACTGCATCAAGATTTAGTGGCCTCATGGTTCTTAGGTCAACTCTGAATGAAACTCTTATCATTTAGTTATTCAGGCGATGCTTTGCAATAGAAAATGGGTCCAAAAGAGATGAAAACATTAATAGTAAAAGAGAGGAAAGCATGCATGGATAACTCATACTTGCAACAACAGTAACAACAACAATAAAAATACCTTGATGGTTTGTTATAAAGAATGGATTTTAAGGCAGGGTTTTGCAAATCCTGCCAATGCTGAGAATTTTCATTTCTGTGTCTCTGAGAAAGGAGATGTCTAGGCTAGGATCAAAGGCAATGACATGACAATGGGTGTCGTCTACTGAGAATTCACCAATCTCAGCCACACAGAGTGAAGTGAAAATGATGGACAACTTTCAGTTTCAGCATGCAATACCCAGTCCCAAGTGAGCAATGAAAGCAACTTGTAGACTCTGCTCCTCTCCCCTGAAGTTGCAGAGAGAAATAGTTGAAATAAATATATTTCACACGAGGAGAAAAGTCAGACTCTCCTCACTCGAAGCCAGGAGCTGAGATCAGAAAGCATTTTGAGACACAGGAGATGGTTGAATGTGACAAATGCTGCAACAAGGTTGAGGAAAGATGAAGTTGGAAAATTGGACTGGCCCTTGGGCTTAGTTGTAATGAGGTCGTTGGAGACCTCACTGGAGGTCAGTTTCTCCCCAGTGACAAGGGCACACATTGGACTAGATGAAGTTGAAAAAGGAGTCTTATGAGAAGGATTGGGGGCAACAGAAGAAAACATAGCAGAGGAACCAAAGTGTGAAGAGGAGTAGGTCAGATAATTTTTGAGTACTTGTGAAAATATAACAAGGCTCTTAGGTTATGCTAAAAAAGATCAGTGGAACTGGAATCAACTTCATTTGTACTAGAGATGTTCCTTCTCTCAGGCATATAATTTTTATTGCATTTATTTCACTCTTTATTTGCTTATCATTAGGCTAAAAGCACCTAAACGACTACCTTTAGGAAATCTCAAGTTGTCTACATTCATAGAAGCAGAGAGAAAGGAAAAAGAGCAATGGAGCAGTACATGACCACACACAGATATGTGTGTAGCATATAACATAGATACACATGATCACATATAACACAGAGACATATGAACACATATAATGTGGATGTACATGACAAGCACTACCAGGTCACCAGTAAGAAGGAAGAATGATAGAATAAATGAGTTTGGTTTTCTGTAAACTGTCTTGATATTCAAGATTCTATTCTAATTGAACATCCTAAATTTTTGCTGGTGGGGCACCTAAAACACACTTAACACAGTTTCCTTTATAATTGACAGTGTGCAATGCCATGTCCGATAAAAAATCAAGTATGCACAACTGCATTGAAAAGTAATGATGAAGGACCTGCCTGCGGGATAGAATGGTACATAAGGCATTTCCCTTGCACACAGCTGACCTGGGTTCTGTCACCAGTAGAAGTTATGGTCCCCTAATCTCTTTTATAAGTGATCCCTGAATACAGAGCCAGGAGTAATCCCTGAATATAGCCAAGGGTGGCCTCAAGTCAAAACATAAATAACAAGTAAATTAATGATGACAAAAGTGAGATTACCAAGCAGTAATGGAAGCAAGAAAAAGTGAAAGAGAAGTAACATAAGGATAGTGCTGGAGGATTGTGAATACTTGGGAGTGATGAAGTCCAGTAGCTGTCTATCAGAACCATAAAAGTTAAAGCTCTATTTGCCGTGTCACCTTAACTATATTAATAATCATTTGTAAATGACTGATGGCTCAAGGCTAATGAATCATCATGGAAGGTGTTACTGAAGAAGAGACTCCACTCTTTCGAAATGCAGACAGTTTTCCTAAAGCCATCAGTTTCTACATCCCTTCCCTGTGCAAAGCCTCCTCTAGGTACACTTGCTTCCCTACCACAGGAGGAGAGCTCTCTGGAATTCTGTCTGTATGGCGTGAGGTGAGCACAGACACCATCAGGAGGCTTTTATGGCCAGGCAGGCACCAGGAAATATATAAGTGTGAAATTATCAGCAACTGAACATTGGGAGAATACATTTTTGCATCAAAGGCGCCCTTTACTCCTCAACCAGAAAACCAAACCGCTGATTCAAATGAGCAGACCACTTAAAATTAAGTGATTCTTCATCTGAAGACTCCATATGCTTTATTAACTATTACTTCTAGGGATTTGATGGGATAGGAATCATTTTTAATATTCCAGGGAAATTTAAGTATGAAAGGCTTACATTAAACAAAAGCAACTGTAGGATGTCTATGTTATTTGGAAACTATGTTTAATGCAAATTTACAAAAAGGATATCTGTCACTATGGGTCACTCCTGAATATTCTTTTTGGGGCTTTCTCTGTTGGATATGCAATCTCAGCTAAATGTTTTGAAGAGGAGGAATCAAATAAATTGCCCTATTTTGGGTCTTTCTCATCTGTATACAGTTGTGCAGCTCTACTAGACCTGAAAATTGCCCAGAGACAAACTTAAAAAAAATAGAGTGCTTTTGAGGCAGAAAATTGCTTTTCTGCAGTATGGTCTAAAGGACAGGCAGTGACAAGAGGACAAGAAGTTGTCACCATGCAGTGATATTGTAAAGCATATCCTCTGTAACAAAGAGGATAATTTGTTTTTATTTTCCTCCTTATTAGACCACAAAAAGATTCGGTGCAATGACATTATGGCTTTGACTTAAACTCTTGAACGCAGACGCACGATTAGATTTTGAAAGTCCATCTTAAACCCATGCGTGGGGCTTAGTTTCACTGGAAAACAAATAGCTTAATATACTAGATCATTCAGTGCCTCTCAATTTCTAAAACAGCCCTAAAGGCTTGGGCTTTGGGATAAAATATCAACTAATTGTAGAATGTCTTATTTTGGTATACATTTAAGTTGGTTCCTGAGTAGCATTTCAACCAGGCTTTTGTAGTTTAATATTTTTTTTAAAAGTATTTTATGTATTTGTATTGGCCCCTTGATATTTTTGGAAGATTTTTTATGTGGTTTAATTTCCATTTTTATGGTGGTATGTACGAAACATGGGAGAAAATATGTCTTTTGTGTGTTAAGGGATTTGAAACTCCTTAGGGTCTGTTATCATGTTAATGAGACAGTTGGGAGGTATCAGGATTTTGTGTATTAATCTTAGCAGGCACTTGTACACCAGATCTGTTCATTTAGAGTTTTAATGGCATTAACTCTGAATTTCCCAAAAATTGACAAAAACAGCTACACATTAGGAATACAGCATACTGAATGTTTTATTAAAATCTATTTAAAATATGGTGTATCTTTGGTGAACCAGATTAGAAAGATTTCTGTCTCTAAAGTTTTTTTTTTACTCATGCTGAAATATTTTGTTGTGCGAAGGATTTTCTAAAGAGTCTTACTTCTGACCCAGAGTTCTATTCTCATGTTAATGTCCTCTGGACCAAGTGATGTTTTCAGAGTTGACCAGAAAGTCCTCTCTCCTAATCAAGTCTATTGCTCTCATCACTCATTGCCCTCCTGGTCCAATGGTGCAATCATTCTGGAATTGATGATGTGAAAATGAAGACCAGCTGGGCAGTCTTCATTTTTTTTTTGGTGTTTACTAGACTACTGACCTATAAATTCATAGAATGGAAAGGGCCTGAGAAATAATATCTGTGACTACACTCATAATTTTGGAAAGGAACGTACCTGTCCAATGAGGCGTGGTCCAGGTTTATCTTTGTTTTCTCATGCAAAATTGTATTAAATGTGTAAGTATCTGTGTTCTCTCTTGCTGTCGTTTTCTTTCTTTTCAAGTATTAGTTGTATACCAGACATCTTTTTCCCCCCTTCTTTCATTCATCCAATTTTCTTGAATTTCTACAAGGTACAGTAGAAGTGGGCTGGATCAATAGCACAGTGGTAGGGCATTTGCCTTTCACGTGGCCAACCCGTGTTTGATTCCTCCGCCCCTCTCAGAGAGCCAGGCAAGCTACCGAGAGTATTGTGCCCACATGGCAGAGCCTGGCAAGGGACCCGTGGCATATTTGATATGCCAAAAATAGTAACAATAAGTCTCACAATGAGAGACGTTACTGGTGCCCTCTCGAACAAATCGATGAACAATGGGATGACAGTGACAGTAGAAGTAGGCATGAATGATACTTAGCCTCAAACTATGTTTTCAGAGTTTACTATGTAGAAGACCACGAGATTAGAACCAATCCTGCTGAATCAGTTTCCAGATGAGAAACTGATTCAACATACTCCTTATTATAGTCAGTCTGGGATTGACATGATCCATTACGGTTCATGTTTGGTCATTTACTTTTCTTGGGAAAAATTGTGGCAAATAAACATTTGACCTTTTATTTTCTAGATATTTTTCGCCACTGTCCTTTTCATTTTCACAACTAACTATGTCATCTAGCCTCAAATGGACAGAGCTTTTTTTTTACATAATTATTTCTATTTAGTTTTCCTCAGATTTACACCTGAGCCAATGCTGAACTCTCACTTGTGCTTTCTTCATAACCAAATTCACTGGGAACTTGATAGAAATTCAGTGAATGACTTACTTCTGACTTCCAAATATGACACCAAATACTCCACTGCTTATCAGTGAGATACGTGCATTGTAATTTATAATGATTTTTCATTCTTTATAGAAAGAGCGCACTTTGAATTATAGAAAGACCACAATCAAAAAGACAATGGCCTCCTATCTCTTGAAATGTTTATGAATATCACCTCCATACATTTCTGCTTCTGAGTTTTACACAGAATCCATAATTGGATGATTCTGTAAAAGCTCCTCTGTCTGGAATTACTGGAAATAACCTACAGCGGTGGACCCTGTCTTCATTAGATGAGCAAGGGCAGAGCCGGGATTATCCCAAAGCAGCCCCGGTCTCGCTGACACGGCCCCCAGACTGCTCACCCACTTCCTGCCTGTCCATTGTAGTTCTTCTCCTCTGACTCCTTTGGTGCAAAATGCTCCATTATTTTCAATTTGTGCTATGCCCATCTCCTGCCTCGGTCTATTAATCCATGCCAACCATAGGGACAGATGGAAGCAGATGATTACACACCCTGCATCAGCATCATTGAACGTCTATCGCAGATGCTATGGATTTTGCCAGAAATGTACTCGGAAGGCACGAATGGCGTCAGCGGCTCTCAGTTCACAGAGGGGCCATCTCGTACTGTTATTTCCAAGGAAGTCGTGGAGTAATAACAGACAAATCACACATTGGCTCACAGTAGTAAATACACTTGTGACTTTGATAGAGTATTTTAAAACATCAGCTCACACAAGGCTATCTTTAGAGAAGGCCTATTTCTATCACATAAAATTCTGGAACTCTATGGGTTTTTTTTTTTAAGTACTCCATCTTCACTTGCCTCCCGAATCATAATTATACATCTATCAATACAAATTAAACTTTTAAAGTGAATGAGAAGGTATGATCTTGCAATTCAAATCTGATTATATACCCCATAAAAAAGAAAAAGCCATGATTATTTTAATACATTATATTTTTGCCCTCTTAATATTCTATATTGCATAAAAGTAGTCACAAAGATAAATGACAGCTTCATGGGACCAAGGATATTGCTGGGGGTTCGGGGTGCATGACTTACATGCGAAAGGACTTGAGGGTTCCAGCTCCTCAAACTCTCCCTGCCACCTCACCATGGCAAGAGCACTGTGCATGTGGCTGTACTGGGCCCTGAGCACTTCTGGGTCACCATGAGGGGCCCCAATTCTGCTGGGCTGAAGCATTGAACCCATCTATCTGGATGTCCATGTGTCACTGCAGTTCTCCAATGGTCAGCTGAACATTCCTCTGTCTTATCCCCAACTTAAAATAGTAAATAACCACTTTATCTTTTAAAAAAATCAGAAATTGGGAGCAACCTGTGTTTCCTTCATGAAGTTGTCAATGTCAAGTTTTTCATTCCAAATTCTCAAGGTCATGATACTGGCTTTGAGGTGCCCACATGCCTTCTCTTTCAGAATTCTGTTTGTGACTTAAGTTTGTGTACAGCCTCAGTTTGTGTAAAACATTTTTTCTTGAGGAATGAGAATTCTGCCACTGTTAGAATAGCAAAATTCACTGTGTGCATTTAAAGTTTCACTGCAGAATGTCATGGGTATTCTTATAGGGATCCCATTGAATTTGTACAATGTCAAAATTTGCCATTTTGACAATGTTAATTCTTCCAATCCATGAGCAGGGGATATCTTTCCATATCCTTGTGTCCTCTTTTATTTCCTGAAGTACTGTTTTGTAGTTTTCTTTATACAAGTCCTTTACCTCCTTAGTTAAGCTAATTCTGAGGTACTTGATTTTTTGAGGTACAATTGTGAATGGGATTGCTTTTTTCATGTCACTTTCGTCTCTCATTATTTTTGTAGAGGAAAGCCATGGACTTTTGGGTATAGATTTTATAGCCTGCAACTTTACTATACAAGTCTATTGTTTCTAGGAATTTCTTGGTAGAGGTTTTAGGGTTCTCTAAGTATAGTATAATATCATCTGCAAGTAGTGAGAGCTTGATTTCTTCCTTTCCTACTTGAATGCCCTTAATATATTTTTCTTGTCTTACCACTATTGCAAGTCCTTCCAGTACTAAATTGAACAGAAATGGAGAGAGAGGGAATCCTAGTCTCGTCCCTGATCTTAGAAGGAAGGCTCTTAGTTTTTGCCCTTTGAGGATGATGCTTGCACTCCTGAAATTCATATGAAACAATAAGCACCCATGAATAACTAAATCAATTCTTGGGAAAAAGAAAATGGGAGGAATCAACCTCCCCAACTTCAAATTCTACTACAAAGTGGTAATAATTAAAACAGCATGGTACTGGAACAAAGGCAGAGCCACAGACCAATGGAACAGTGTTGAATATTCGGACACCCCCCAAAAAATATATGATCATCTAATCTTTGATAAGGGAGCAAGAAATGTGAAGTGGAGCAAGGAAAGCATGTTTAACGAATTGTGCTGGCAAAACTGGACAGCGATATGCAAAAAAAAAAAAGCGGGTTCAGATCTCTACCTAACACCATGTACAAAAGTCAGGTCAAAATGGATTAAAGACCTCAACATCAGACCAGAATCCTTAAAGTACATTGAAGACAGGGTCGGCAAAACCCTCCACGACCTTGAAGCTAAGGGTATCTTCAAAGATGACACGCCACTGGCCTAGCAAGTGAAAACAGAGATAAACAAATGGGTCTATCTTAAACTAAGAAGCTTCTGCACCTCATAAGAAACAGTGACCAAAATACAAAGACAGTCTACAGAATGGGAAAGGATATTCACCCAATACCCATCTGAAAATGGGTTGATATCAAGGATATACAAGACACTGGTTGAACTCCACAAGAAGAAAACATCCAACCCTGTCAAATAATGAGGTGATGAAATGAACAGAAAAGTTTTCAATGAAGAAATCCGAATGGCTAAAAGGCACATGAGAAAATACTCTATGTCACTAATCGTCAGGGAGATGCAGATCAAAGCAACAATGAGATATCATCTCACACCACAGAGACTGGCCCACATCCTAATGAACAAAAGCAACCAGTGTTGGTGCGGATGTGGGGAGAAAGGGACTCTCCTTCACTGCTGGTGGTTCAGACCTTTTGGAAAACAATATGGACAATTCTCAAAAAATTAGAAATTGAGCTCCCATTTGACCCAGCAATATCACTCCTGGGAATATATCTTGGAGAGGCAAAAAGGTATAGTAGAAATGACATCTGCATTTATATGTTCATTGCAGTACTGTTTACAATAGCCAAAATCTGGAAAAAAACAGAGTGTCCCAAAACAGATGACTAGTTAAAGAAACCCTGGTACATCTGCACAATGGAATACTATGCAGCTGTTAGAAAAAATGAAGTCATGAAATTTGCATATAAGTGGATCAACATGGAAAGTATCATGTTAAGTGAAATGAGTCAGAAAGAGATAGACAGGTATAGAAAGATTACACTCATCTGTGGAATATACAGTAACAGAATGGGAGACTAACACCCAAGAGTAGTAGAGATAAGAACCAGGAGGTCTGCCCCACAGCTTGGAAACTGGCCTCACATGCTGGGGAAAAAGCAGCTGAGATAGAGAAAGGAACACCAAGTAGAGGATGTTGGGAGGACCCATTCAGGTTGAAAGATGCATGCCAAATGTAGACTATAGACCTAAAATGATGGCCACTCAATACCTCTATTGCAAACTACAACACCCAAAAGGAGAGAGAGCAAAAGGGAATGCCCTGCCACAGAAGCAGGGTGGGGTGGTGGGGGTTGGGGTGGAGTGGGTGGGAGGGATACTGGGAACATTGGTGGAGGAGAATGCGCACTGATGGAGGGATGAAAATGATCACTGTATTAGTGAAATGCAAACATGAAAGTTCCTAAGTTTGTAACTGTACCTCATGGTGATTCACTAACAAAAAATCTTTTTTAAAAAGTTGCACTGCAGAATTAGATGGCAGAGTCACAGGAAACTTTATAAGGTATCAACAAAATGATATGACCATTTTTAAGTGGGGCAGTAAATAAAGTTAATCTCTGCTAGTAGCAAGGTTGAGATTCAGCTGCAATCCGACCTTTCCACACTCGTGGTTGAAGTCGGCCAGCATTTGTGCCGCTTGGCTAATGTTTGGCGTTATGAGAATGATGTCATCAGCGAAGCGGAGGTGGTGTAATTGCCGACCATCTATCTTCACTCCCATTCCTTCCCATTCCAGTTGTTGTATGATGTTCTCAAGGGCAGCACTGAAGAGTTTCGGTGAAATGGTATCACCTTGCCGCACCCCTCCCTTTACATCAATGATCACTTCCTTGTAGAATGGTGAGATCCTGGTGGTGAATCCACAATACAGCTTGCGGAGGATTTTGATATACTGAGTTTGAATGCCCTCTTTGACCAAAGCTTCGATGACCGCCTCAGTCTCAACAGAATCGAAGGCCTTCTTTAAGTCGATGAATGTTAGACAGAGCGGCATCTTGAACTCTCGTGAAACTTCAGTGAGTTTGGTCACTGTGTGGATATGGTCTATTGTGCTGAATCCCCTTCGGAACCCGGCTTGCTCGCATGGTTGTCCTTCATCTAGTGTTCTGCCTATTCTATTCAGAATGACATGAGTGAACAACTTGTAGACGACAGACAGCAGGCAGATTGGTCAATAGTTGCCGATGTCGTGGATGTCTCCCTTCTTGTACAACAGAACGGTCCTACTGGTTTTCCACTGAGATGATGTTCATGAAAAATGAACTGTAACCTGAAGCTCCATTTGTTCTCAATGTAACATCTCCGAATGCAGCAGCCATATGTACCTGGGTTGAGAAATCAACATGAGGAAGGACTTGGTGCCAGAACTTCGCAGGAGGAAGAGAGCAGTGTGGAATGCCTTCAAGAGCATAGAGAAGTGGTTAAGAGAACGAAGAACCTCCGACTCTGGGCACATCTTTTTGACTCCACTGTTCTTCCTGCACTAACATATGCCTCAGAGACCGGGGCCCTACACGAACAGGATGAGAACGCTATTAGGGTATTCCACAGAGGAATCAAAAGAGCTATGCTAGGAGTATCACCTCTCACTCAAGTGAGAGAAGGAATCTGGAGTTCTGACCTCCTATCAATGGTCAATAATCAGGGATACTGTCTCATTTTCCAAGGCATCAAAAATCAGATGGGCTGGTCATGTAATGTGATTCAGAGACGACCGCTGGACTAGAGCTGTTATGGACTGGATTCCACAGGATGTCAGAAGACCTTGTGGCCGCCCACCAACTAGATGGTCAGATTTCTTCTTCAAATCCCTGAATGAACGATTTGAGGCTCTTCCTGTTCCTGGAGCAAGCAGATATCATTGGGCTGCACTAGCACATGACAGGGACAAATGGAGACGTTACTGGTGCCCACCCGAGCAAATCAAAGATCAACGGGATAACAAGTGATACAAGTGATACAAGTAGCAGGGTAGTAATATAATGTAAGCAATAGGCATTTTTAGATACAATACAATTTTATATCTTCTTTTTATATGTTTTTTCCATGGAACATTAAATAGTAAATTACATAAATACACACTGGTGTCTTCCAGTGAAATAATATTAAGCATTTTAAAGTTCATGTTTTAGTAGATAGTAATGTGTGCAACATATAGTTCTCCTTAAATGAACTATTCATTGAACAGATTGTTTATCTAATAATGCTGAAATAATGAATTTACTCAGTAATAGTTTTAAAATTCTATATTCTACTTAAAAATATATAAATGCAACCATATATGTACATAATTATTTCCTTTGTTAATATACTTGTCATGTAAATGCATGTACTTTAAAGTTATGTTTCAAACTTATTTTTTTTTAAAAAATCATTGTTTACTTTAGAAAATATATGTATCTTGGATTCTTTACTGTTTTCAATTTTCTGTTTAAGCACAGTTCTTTTGTTCGAAAATGGTTCAAGTACTGCTTTCACACATCATTTTGTTAGATTTATGTAGTGCTTTCTTATATGTGAATTGCTTAATTTACATTAATGTATGATAAACTTTTAAAATATTTAAAGTTCTGAGCAACCTCACATTATATTTTATACCTTCGCTTTTTAAAAATTTTGCCAATGAAGGACCTTATGTATTTGAGTTATTCAAGTCAATAAATCTAAAAATGAGGGCAAATACTTAAACAGGCTGAACACAAATATAAGTCCAGCAGATTTTAAGCAAATTTATAGATATTATATACAGTCTTTTACTGAAATTGGCTATCTAGAAAGATTTGCATGGAGAAGGTATAAACAACCTCAAGGACTGAATCTGAGCCAATAAAGATTCTAAATAATTTGACATTTGAGTTGGGCACTGTCCAGGTAGAATTTTAAACCTAGTCTTTTTTGGAGGTAGATTATTCATTTGTAGGATTTTCTATAACCTCTAAAATATATCAAAAGTATCTAATAAATATCCTCTTTTTATTTTAAAGTTTTTAAATAAAATTTCTTTTGCATTGGAATTAATCTTTAAGTATGTTAAATCTATGCAAGTGATTTTTAAAGATGTTTCCTGCCAAATATATTTTCTAATGAATACATTAGTCTTACTATTATGTATTCTAGGCCTCTGTATCTTCTTCTGGCTTCTTCCTTCGTAATAGAAAACTTGGTCTTCTACATGCAATATTCACCCTAGTTAAAAGTCCTTTAACTTTGTATGTACTATTTGCACTGTTTCAAAATAATCAGTTTTTTTTCAGCCACCATCTTCCTATTCCTCTTCTGTTATTTTCTTTTTTTTCCATCTCTCTTTCATTTTCTCTTTGATCTTATTCTCTATTTTATGGTAGAAAAGATCTTTCTGTCAGCCTGCAGCTTTCCATCAGCCTGAATCCCCTCTTTCTTTCTAACCTAAGATCTTATTCTCCCACCCCATCTCTCCCTCACCTCCTCTATAAGGTACCACTTCCCTTCTAAGTCACTAAACCCCTACATAATTAAAAACTCTGAATGACTTCTACCTCATCTGATTCAAAGGTGATTTTTAACCGGTGATACAAACTTTGCTGTTTTATCACTACAAATTCTGCATGCTGGCAGTTTGGAGAACTTGACAATACCAGGGCTTTTGTAATTCATAGAAACTAGATCCCTTTTCATCGAAGTAATAGTAGCATTCTTAATTTGGACATTTTATCTTTGATTTAAATGATTCAATATTTTCTGCCTTAAAATATGAGCTCTCCAGCTAAGAATCATAAAACTACATGAATAGATCTATATGTTTTAAAATGATTTCAAGGAGGCAGAAACAAACACTGCACACACAAAAATTTAGAACCAACTGGCAAAGCTCATTGTTTAAGAGTAGCAAAGTTGCCAATTAGAATTTTTACTGAAAGATTTCTATCAGAACTGTACTGCATATATATTTAATACATCTTTGTCTGTGGACCTCTCAGTCAGTGGGGCTAAGTTGTTACAAGTAGCTCAGTGCTCAGGGATGGCTCCTTATGGTATTTAGCTCTGTGTGTGGGCTGGAGCAATAGCCCAGTGGGTAGGGCATTTGGCTTGCACGCAGAAGACCTGGGTTCAATTCTTCCACCCCTCTCAGAGAGCCCGGCAAGCTACGGAGAGTATCTCCTCTGCATGGCAGAGCCTGGCAAGCTACCTGTGGCATATTCAATATGCCCAAAACAGTCACAACATGTCTCACAATGGAGACATTATTGGTACCCATTCGAGCAAATCGATGAGCAATGGTATGACAGTGACAGTGACATTGTAAGGGGGGGGCTGGCCTCCAACACATCAGCCCTTTAAACATTATTTTAGGCCCATGATCTGCAATTTTAAATGACGTTTTAATTTTTGTTTAACATATTTCATCAAATTTAGCAAAATGCCCATGCAGTGACTTCAAGTAGTTGAAAATGTTTACAGATAAATAACTTGATTCTAAATGACTGAAGTTTCAATAACAAAAGCTGCTTTTCACCATTGTTTGAATTTTCACAACAGTAAATGGGAGGAAGGGAGGGAGGGATGGAGGGAGGGAGGGAGGGAGGGAGGGAGGGAGGAAGGAAGGAAGGAAGGAAGGAAGGAAGGAAGGAAGGAAGGAAGGAAGGAAGGAAGGAAGGAAGGAAGGAAGGAAGGAAGGAAGGAAGGAAGGAAGGAAGTAGGGAGGGGAGGAGCGAATGAAGGAATCACTTACAATAGCCTTGGGGCTTTTAAACCCCCTCCTGCCCATCCCTCTGGTTCAGAGATCAACTGGACATTGTTGGGAAGATGAACTAGACTAGTCTTTAAGCCTTTTTGTCTCTCATTTCCACTGCTCTCTCGGTCAAGTACCCCCAAGGAGAGCCAGAACATTTATACAGCTTTTACCAGAAAGAGCCCAGAAACCCTAAGAGTCAAATGCAGCCTAAAATTAGCCTTACAGGTGCTAAATATCCTGTCTTGTGGCAGCTTCTGCAAATGGAAAACAAACATTGATTAAAGAACCTAATAGAATGTTTTGCCTTAATAATTGCAGAAGCTGTGGGAAAGAATACACGTTCTCCAATCGAACTTTGCTAAATGAGGGTCAGTAGCTTTAAGCTTTTTATAGTAGAAGTTCAACCCTGCAGTAAGTGAATATTTTAACCACAGGAACACTGAAAATTCAATGATATTTTCATAATTGCAATCTGGATAGTCAATAAACACTGTAACCTGAAGTAGCCCACTTTAAAGAAAAGCTGATTGCCTCGCTGAAAACATTGTACCACATAATATTAATAAACCTAACTACTGAACTCTGAATATAATGGGACAATTACCTCCAGGAAGCATTAGTATTCATTAGAACCAAAACATTCGTTTGTATAGACAGCTGCACACACAATGGATAGCATACAATTTTAGTGTATCAGAGATATTCCATAGAATGTTATTTGAAATCATTTGCACATTTTTGTTACCTGTCTCAAATGCTTTCTGTAGAATGTTCTTGGTGATAAGAAAACAGGTACTTATCTTATGTATGTACAATGCACAGGTGAAAAAACAAATATGAGCTCAATTAAATCTGGTAATAAAGAGAACATAACTATAAACAATCTTCTAGAACAGAATGAACAGAATGTAGTGTTAGATATAAAAATTGGGTGATGTTAAAAAAGTGATAAATGGATCCCACACTCCTTAAATATGTATTTTGCTTTTTAGAAACCACATAAATCCGAATTAAGGTAGACTGCAGAGCTAATATTTCTCTAAATTTCTAAATGACTGATGAAACCCTCAAGTAATTTGTCCCAGGATAATAACAGTTAAAAAGGGATATGAAATAACAAAGAATAATGAATGAAGATAATAACCAAAGAGAGTTTACCAGAAAAATCAAAGTTGCACAGTACTCCATAACCTCCCGAATACTGATGACTAAGGTATGGCAATATCTGAAATCTAATTGAAATACTTTGTTTTTTTGTCAACTGGAAGATTACAAAATCTAGAATATTTGAGACACCTTTACTCAGGCCAATATTGCTGTGCAGAAAACATCCAAATACTGAGAAATCTGAAAAAACCTAGTTCCTTATTGATATTATTGGAAGGATGATTATTGATTATGTTTCTTTTTTAAATGAAAGGAATATGAAATGAAGAAGAACATGTTTCTGTCAGACATACTTAATTTTCTTTAATTTAAATAAATTATGCATTTTTATTGACTTTTATTTTGAACTTGTCATTGTCATCCCTTCAATTACTTTTTATATTTAGGAAGGAAAACCACATGAGCCTCATAAATTGAGCTCAAAAAATAAAATGTGTAAATTATATGCAATCCATTCCATTTCCATAGACAGCTAAAATAATTTATGGCAATTGGTTTTCATTTCAAATAAAACCAATAATGTCATTTATAAATTATTTGGTAAATACAGAGAATTAAGGATTCTAAATCACTCCAATTCTACCATCAAATTTTAATTTGATGGAATTTAAAATCATATCCCTAAAAATATGTGTCTAGAATTTATATATTTACTATATTAAATATAATACCTTGAATGTTTTTCATTATACCAAACGTTTTTGCATGTTTTCTATTAAGTAGTTTTCACTGTACAATTTTACAATTGTTAGGCAATTACTTCATTTCTAATAATTTTACTTTGAGTATTTCTCCCGAGTACCTACCTTGTAAATAAATTCTTTGCACCAACTTAATTTTTACATTTCTTTTGAAAAGCAATTCCTTGAAAAACTAAGTAAATCTTACTGCTACTTAAAATATAATTTTAATAACGATAGAGAAATATGTCCAGTATTGGATCTGCTTAAAGCTAATAGAAGAGAGAAATGATTTAAACTTACCCAACTTGGTAAGTTTTCAGCCACTTTTATTTGAAGGACAAAATATCAATTTCTTGAACTTGACTTTTTGGTCTTAATGTATTTGTAGTTCTTGTTCTTTCTTTATGCTATTATGTAGGATTCTATTGTATATTCAGCTTATTTAGTAATTTCCTATTGTTGGGCATTTTAGAGCTCTGATGAATAAAGCTTTATCACTTGTGTATGAAATGTTTTATTTTTTAAAAAACTTTATTAGTGAATCACCTTGAGGTGTAGTTACAAACTTATGAACTTTCATGTTTGCATTTCAGTCATACAGTGATCATTTACATCCCTCTACCAGTGCCCATTCTCCTTCAACAATGTTCCCAGTATCCCTCCCACCACCCCAACCCCAGCCCCCCTACCACCCCACCCTGCCTCTGCAGCAGGGCATTCCCTTTTATTCTCTCTCCTTTTGGGTGTTGTAGTTTGCAATAAAGGTATTGAGTGGCCATCATGTTTGGTCTATAGTCTACTTTCGGCACATATCGTTTCACTTATATTGTATTTTAAATAATATATATGAGTGCTATACTATTTCATAATGCATACCTAAGTGCATTTTTAACCATTAAGAATACTTAACCCAGTGAGAAATTCTCAGTCAAATAAATTTTTTTTCCGACTTAGAAACACTAAAATGTCTATGTTACTGCTATGTAATAACATAAAAAAGAACTACATATACATTAAGGATGAAAAGAGAGGCTCAAGAAATTGATACCTTGGTCTGTTACAAAGTATAGCATCTGTTTTTTATTGGCACTGTTGTTCAAAATGTCCTGGTGAGTGAACACAGCCTGTTTTTTTCACAGTGCACTTAACCATGTGTTTATTTGTAAAGTCCTCTATAATAAAAATATGAATATCACATTATAACTTCTTTTTGAGTATTTCTATTAAAAGAAGATAGGTTGAATTTACCATTCCAATAGAGATTATATTCAAAATGATATTTAATGGGTATTGCTCAGTCATAATCAACAAAGCCATCTTTCTGGTACAGTGTTCAAGCTCCAAAACTTCAGAGTGGGCAGCTTGTTAAACATTCAAGAGGAACATAAGGTAGATGAATGGTGGAAAAGAACAAAACTCTCAAGGTGATATTTTCCGTACTCCCTTTTGCTTTTTCATATATATGTTGGTAACTAACTGTGGGGAGAGCCAAACAGCCCCAATTAATTCAATACTGTTTGGCACAATTGGCATCCCCTGCTGGGAGGAGACCAAGATCTGAGCTAAGCAAAAGGTCTGAATTGGCACTTCCTCCTTAGAAATATGGGCTGCCCTGGTGATAACCCGCATTGCCTTCATTACACTCTGGGAGTGGCTTGCTTTGCAAGTTGTTGCAAGTTGTTGGTATTCTATGCAGCTACTCAGTAAAGAAAGACCAATGTATAAGCTTGTTCCGAAATTGGAAATGAATCTGGCCATCTTGGAGTGGATATTTGTGTTTTAGCGTTTGTGGGTCTGTGAGCATATGTTTAATTTGTTAAATTGCTGAGTCTGGTTCCAAAGCTCCGTGAACCTTTAGGGCTTCGGTTTTTGCTTTTGTGTGGGAATGTAGGCTTTTTTTAAAAATTAAAATTCTGTGATTTACAAAGTTATTCTTAGTTGAGTTTCAAGTATACAGTTCCAGCATGGACCCCACGACCAGTGTCAACTTCACTCAAATGTTGCAGTTCCCAGCCTGCCTACCTTCATCTCTCAAAGGCACATTTTAAGTTTGGTAGTTGTAGTTTGTATCTCCCTCTTCCAGTGCTGTTGAGTATGTTTGGGTATAGAGCTATACCACTCCTTTATACCACAGACATACTCAAGATACTTGATTTGCTGCCCCTTTGTTACTACTTCACCTCCACTTCATGCTCTTCCCCTGGATTTCTTTTCCTCTGTCGTTCTCTTTCCTATATTCTGAGATCAGGGGTGATGAAATTACTCGTCCTGCTCCTTGGATCCTTGGTACCTTGACCCTCCTTATTTATTTATTAGATATACTGCAGATAAGCGAGATCATTCTGTGTTTGTCCTTTTTTCTTCTGCCTTACCTCATTTAACATAGTGTTTTTCTAGGTCCAGGGAGAATGTACACGTTTTTAATATTTATAGCCAAGCACATACATTTTCACTATTTATTCTAAGATCTGTTAAACTTTCCTCACGTCTATTTTTTCTAGACTTTGGTAATTTGGTATGAACCATTTTGGAACTAAACGGACAAGGAATTTTACCAAGAAAATCATTTTGAAAATTATTCCAAGGAAATAAAATTTCCTGAGGAGAAGGTGGTAAATCAGTAGCTCTAAATCTCTTTTGACAACAAGGTTGAGAGCTCATTTTAGTCTTGCTATCAGATTGAAAGAATAATGTGTTGGAATTTATGAATAGATTGTTCTTTGATGGGGAAAGTTAGCCAACTTTGCAAGTCCTTGGCCTGTCTTTTGACAGATGAAATTTTTATTAGTGTGGTTATTTCTAAGTTATTCAAAAGGTTTGTAGTATATATATTTTTTAATTAGAAAAACGTTTCTAAAATATTATACTAATATTTCACTTTATGCTTTACTAATCTGTAGAATGATCATGCATCGGAGAAGTGCGACAATTTTACCAGAAATTATTTTCAGTCTTCTAAAATGGAATGTTCCCTTTCCAATTCATACAATTGAATGTAGGATGGGATGTTTCCTCAGCTCCTCCATAGCCCTCCAGGCAACATATGTTATTAAACCACAGACAGTCACCAGGGAGAGACGTGAGCATGTGGGAAATTAGGGTTCCTAAGTCGAGAGAAGTTGGTAAATCTATAAAACTGTGGGTAATCTCTCTCTTGGGCCATCTTTCTACTTTAAATTATCCCTGTTAACCAAAATAAACTTAAGGAATCGTTCCATGGTTAATGTGCTTTGATATATTTTGCTCAGTTGTGGTCAGGAGGTCTGTCTTACATTTCTATAACAAATGTTTTCTCTCGGTACTCAATGCTATTGATTTTGTGGGCAAAGGGTTGTGATCAATGAAGTGACAGTTGCAGCCTACAAATGATTGGGGTAGGAAATATAGTAATGATGAGCTAACCTCAAAAGGCTTAGCTTTGAGATGCTTATCTAGACCTTTTGACTTCTCAAAATTGGGAGGGAATCCTAGGAGAGTGACTTTTTTTGCAAGATTTCTGTTGACACATACTTCCTGTCAGGTCAAAAATATCATCAGAGAATCTTTTCCATTGTATTTTAGCCAAGGGGCTCTAAACCCTTAAAGGACTCTGCTAAAAAAATAAAGTTATATTTGTTATAGACGAGAGTTTTTAGTGAAAGTTCTTCCAATCCTGTGAAAGAATCCAGCCATATTTCTTACACATTTTCTGCTAGAAATGGACTCATCCACAAATTAAATCTATTCTATTTGCAGTAGAAACTTGGGATCAATGTGTATTTTTCCTGCACATGTATTTACAGTAAAGTTTTTGCTCTGCTCAATTTTTGCTTGAATAACTATTTGCTATGTATGTTTTATGTTCATAAAATTCTTTCAATAATTGATTGTATATCTTGAGCAGGTACTGACCTGCCTCTGCATTTGGTATGAGTCAGAGAGATGCTGAGTTGCATAAAATTCTGTTTTTTTTTTTTTTTTGAGTTTCATTCTCTATTTGTTCACTTATAGTCATGGGTTAATCCAAACAAGTGTCACCCATTCAAGAACAGGGGAAGACACAATTTTAAATAAATGAAGAGGGGTATTAAGAAAACATCCTGGATTAGTTTAGTTTCCTGGATCGGTAATAAATTAGCATGGGGCTTTAATAAAATGTGGAAGATAGTGAAGAGGTAAAGGCAATATTCATGCAAAGATCCATAGTGGAGAATTTCTTTGGAAAATTTTACCATAGAGAACTCAGTTGCCCTTGATCAATCATATAGAGTCGAGAGAGAGAGAGAGAGAGAGAGAGAGAGAGAGAGAGAGAGGTTTGAATTCAGACTGAGAAGGGAAAAGGGTGGTAAGTTGACTGTGAATTGTATTAGATACATCCTTTGAATGAACATGGCTTTCCTGCAGGCACAGGGACAGTCACTAAAGGATTTTTAATAAATGAACACAGGCAGAGATAGAGGAGGGTGGCTCTGAGTGTAAAAGAAGCCATGAAGCAAAAGCTTCCTTTGGGGTGACTCTGCACGGGGGCACCCGCAAGCATATTTGCAGAAGCCCTGAGAATTGGAGGACATTGAAAAGGATATTAAACAGTAATCTTCCTTCCACTGACTCTTGGTACGTTTAGGGAAAAGATGAGCAATTTGACAAATTATATCCGTGACTCCTATACTTGTCCCTAGATGACAAATACTGTGGCAAGAGTGTTTCCATTTGTGCAAGGGCAGTGGTGCGGACACATCCAACAGTGCTCTGGACCTATTCCTGGCTCTGTTCTCAGGAATGAGCCAGATGATGCTTAAGGGGTTGTGTGTGGTGTTGGGGATTGATGCTGGATCCACTGTGTGCATATCAGGTACCTTACCTATTTTCTCCTACCCTGGAACTCTAGCTCTGGTCTCAAGTGTTTACTTTTTTTTTGGCTTTTTGGGTCACACCCAGCTATGCACAGGGGTTACTCCTGGCTCTGCACTCAGGAATTACCCCTGGTAGTGCTCAGGGGACCATATGAGATGCTGGGAATAGAACCCGGGTCGGCCGCATGCAAGGCAAAACGCCCTCCCCGCTGTGCTATCTCTCCAGCCCCTCAAGTGTTTACATTTTTTATCACACTTACTGTGTCTCCTTTAAATAGTCTGGGGATCTACAATTTATTAGATGATAATAAAACATGAAAAGTAGCTACATCATGTGTTCTCAGAGTATACCCCATAGCCTAGGAAGTTACGCATAACATAGACCAAGACAGATCTCCCTGGCAACTGTCTTTAGGAATTAAAAGCTACAATGAAAAAGAAGGAATCTATGGGTCTAACATATTTCAGCTATGAAACATGCTTTTGGATATTTGTTTTGTATATTAGCTGTGTTCATAAATAAGATTGAACAGTACTTTAAAAAAAAAACCACGGGACTTGATTAGTTTAGCAGCCCCACCAATAAGTCTCCTTTCATCAGCGGAATATCCAATATTCTCTCATTTCTGAATTATGAATTTTTGAGTATTATTTAGATATTTCATTGGTATGGAAAATGAACACTGAAACTGCAGGCCGCCGAGTGCGTTAGGCAACCAAGCAGAGCGAAATATAGTGCACACAGAGACTTTCACTACTCCTGCTATTTAAAGACCTATTTTCATGAGCTTATTAGCTCCTAGTGATCCCGAAGGAGAAATACAATTAAAACTTAATCATACCAAAAGCTGGGATTCTTCTGATTCAGCGAACTTGTAATCTATTATATTTAGTAGTTTACTGGTTAATGTCTGAACACGGAGAATGAGAGTCATATAAATGGACTTCATTCGGCGTCAGTGTTGACCCCCTTGAACACACATGACAGGACTGGCCTTGCCTTTGTGTTGTGCCCTTTGCCCTAGCATGCTCCATCTCCCCCATCCCCCAGGGACCCACTGCTTTTTTGTTTGTTTGTTTGTTTTACACTTTTCAGAGGGTTCTACATTTTCACACCTTTTTTGTTGTTTTGTTTAATTTGTTTGGGTACAATGCTGGCAATGCTCAGGGGTTACTAATGACTCTTCTCTCAGTATCCACCCCGGGCAGCATTCAGGAGAACATACAGGTGCTGGGTATTGAACACAGGTCAGACAGACGCTCAACCCTCTGATCCTCGAGGCATCTTTTTTCCTTTGAGCCAGCAGAACCCCTTCCTTTCCCTTTAACTATGTGAGTATCCCATCCCCCCATATCTTAGAGAGGAAATCAAATCCTAGCCAAACAGATGATGCGGAAGAATTTGAGCCCACTTTAGGGACGCAAGGCAAGATCTGAGAGCTAGATGTAAAGCACACCTGAAGAGGCCCATCTTTGGCCAGGAGCCCTGATCCCGTTCCCTTGAGCATTGAGAAGTCTGACACTGTTTCATTTACAAATATTGATTCTCTTGCGCATCTTTTCCCCACCTCCCTCTCCTCACTACTGCCTTCTGATAGGGGAGAGTTTGCACTTCCTGCAAGCCATGGGAAACAGAGAGAAGTGCAGAGGGGGGTGGGGGCGAGGAGGATTGACATGACCAGCCCCACTGTGGAAGGGTTTTCAATGAGGGCTCTTCAGCTTTGTGGCTGCAAAAGAAAGCTTGGTCAGCGTGGATCAAGCCTGACAGGAGAGTCCCGGAAACCAGGGATTCTGCCTGTCCCTGCAGCCAAGTCCGAGTCCCTTTCAGTGTGTGACTTCTAAGGGGACACTGATGATCAGCTTTGTGAGCAGCTGGTGCCACCGAGGTGGTCTCTTTATCCAGCAGAGAATCAAAGTCTTGGGAAATGAAAGGCAGAATTGAAATGGTTGGTGTGTCATTTGGGAACAGAACTTGATACTTTCATGGCTACTTCTGCTTCTCTCTTTCATTCTGAGTTGAGCGGCTTTAGGAGATGCATTTATTTCAATCAGAAGCTATGAGCATCTTTGAACTTAGATTAAAACCTTAAATGTGTGTGTGCATGTGTGTTTGTGTGTGTATGTGTGTGTATGCTCACTCATGTCCTTCTAGACAGGTAAGGACAAAGATTCCTAACTGTCCTAGAGTATTTTCTCTATGAGCTAAAGATCTCGCTTAAAATTTTGACTATATTAAATGCAAAGACCAAGGTTTGTGGTTATAAAATCTATATTTATATAGTTAAAACTACATAAGTCACAATCCTGATAGCCTAATAGATGTCATTAGTACTAGTATTTTTGGGGGGGTTGTTTTTGCACCTAATCTACTGTAAGTGCGCCCAATAATCGATTTCATTGTGCAGACCCAAACCCAAACACCAAGATTTTCCTCCTTCACTCTCTTCTCTTCTCTTTCTCTCCTCTTCCTTCCTCCCTCTTTTCCTCTTGCACTCTCTATTACATGAGGTGAAATGTAATTCTCCAGGAAAAAAGGAAGAGGAAGGAGGAGCACTGAGGTGTTGAGGAGTGAGCAGCTCTGTCTCTCCTAGGCTGATAGAACAGAGCAGAGGTTCTCTTCCCTGAAGCTTCCTTGCCTCTTTCTGTCCTTGGCAAAACCTCCCCTCCCTTCCCATAAATAAGAGGACTACCCAAGGGATCAATTTCACTGTTGGAAAAGGATGGATGACTCAGATCCCCGCGCGAGCTCTCTTGCTTGGGGTCATGTAAGAATGACATACATTCTCTTTCAATAGTTCAGTCCTTTGGTATGTGGCCGAGGACAAGACTGGATGTTGAAAACTAGGTGTGATCCTTGTGGAGGAGGAAATAAGCAAACCAGCCCTCTACAAACTACTTCCTACAACCACAAAGAGCAACCAAGTCTGAAAAAAACCTTTGTAAAAAGCTTTCATTGTTGTTCCTAATGAAAGAGAGGATGCCAAGAAGAGATCCAACAGTTAATACTAGAACAAACCTACTTGAAACCAGAGTGTTCCCATAAGACTAACCAACATTTGAAGATATGTTTCCTCCATGAACTCATTTCACATTCAAAGATGGTTTTAAGATAGTTATTTGCCAGGCACAGGATATAGTTCAGTGGCAGGGCACATGCCTTGTATGCTATCTGATGTCCCAGGTTTGAACCACACAGACAGACAGACAGACAGACAGACAGACAGACACACACACACACACACACAAAACCCTAAAATAAATCAGAACCCAAAAGGCCACACACTAACACCCAGGTCTTCCCTCCCATGCCCTTGGTTGCCAAAAAGAAAAGGAATTATTATTACCATCATCAGCATTTTATGGGAGAATTTATGGGAGAAGGAAGCCCTGAAGCTTTGCTCTATGTTCTTGATCACTGCTTATAGAATACATTTACTATTTGCCTAACTCATAATAACTTCCTCGCATATAGTTGATGAGGATCAAATGCGTTCCTATTCAGATGGCCTAGTTTTCTGCCTGCAGCAGAGTTTTGTCTTCCAAAACTTACTTTCTTTATCTCTTTTGTAATATGCAGATGATATGACGGAATTTCACTTTTTTCCTGCACTAGTTATACTTACTTATGATTTTTCATGCATAGAATTTACTTTAGCTTCTTTTATTAGTAAATAGTGCAGGAAGGGCTTTCTTTGTAGTAAATAAAAATGCCCCACGTCTAGTTTTAAAATCTTTGCATATATGAATTTTCCTTTCTGAATATTTTGAGCAGAGAACACTATAATAAGCCTCAGTGTTCAGACAAAGAAATGGAAACACAAAGGAATCAATATACTTGCCCATGATTTGAGGAGGTGAACATAACATCCAGTTGCCAGGAAGATTTTGGGTCCAGAGTGTGTGTATCTAGGTACTACATGTACCTATTTGTCTGTGTATAGCATTTAAAAAGAAAAGGTTTATGGAACTTTTATTTTTAAAGTCTGGTTTGCACTTTGGGATATTTGGAGATTTTTAAATACCCAAGTTATGTTGAGGTCAGATGCAGGTTTAGGAATTCATAGAGGATTTTTTTTTTTTTGATCAAAACTTTTTTCTTCAAAGACCAACTTCTTTTAGTTGTAATACTGATTCCTGATGCCTCTATGACAGGATCTTTTATCGACATCTCAAGAGTTGCCTGAAATTCTCTAAGTTTAGTAGGGTCATGGTTGTGCAAACATGCTAATTAGCAATGATTTGGCTCCACAGTCTGCTAACCTAGGGACAAGTTATAGTCCTATTTAGGTGTTTTTGCTTTTGATTTTCTAAGAGAAAATGCAAGTAAATCATATTCTCTTTCTTGTGAAACTTTCTCTTAGGTATTATTTGTGATAGACTACACATTTGAAAATGACACCAAACTGCTCCTGGAAAGAAATATAATTAAAAGGCTTGGAAAAACCTTTTAACTTTTAGTAATTGTAATCAGCAATACGTTTCCAGTAGCACATTTCCCCCCCCCACACACACAAGCTGTTTACAGAGGAATTGTACTGAGACCAACTTCTTTCTGATTTGTTTTGCTCTTTTAACGCAATTGAAACAGAATCTGTTCTCTGCTGGTGGAGCATAATCACACAAGCTTTTGTAGATATAAACGATTGCCTATTATCTCTCTCTTGCCTTCAGACATTTAAAAAGTACATAAATATTGAGAATGTTCAAGTGCCCGTTTAGACAGTAATACTAAAAACTAAACACTGACTGGTATTTCATGCACTGTATCCTACACTGAACAAAATTCTTTAACTTCATGTCTGTAGGCATCTAATATGGTGCTGGTGGGTAGGGGTGTATTTTTCTTGGTGTGCATTCTTTTAACTTAGAAGCACAAGAAGGACATAAAATACCACAGACTTTATTATTAAGTATTAAGGCCTGGGAGTTGTTTGCAGGATTTATCTAAAGATACTCATCCTATCAAAATTCAGAGAGAGTATAGAAGGTGAGGTACTTGTCTCACAAATGACTCACCTGGGTTCAATCCCGGACATAGTATAGGATCCCCCCAAAACCACCCAAAATGATCCCTAAGCACAGAGCATTTGCTCTAAACTTGCTAGCTCTGAGTACCTCAGGGGGTAGCCTCCAAAACTAAAAGCCAAAATGGCTCCCATGATCAAAAATGCAAATTGTTTTGTAATATAGTTTCCAACTTTTGTTCATCATTTTCTTGGGAGCCCTTGCAAGGAATGAGGAAGAGATCATGCCAGGCATTAGCAACAACGGTTTCCTCTACACACCAAGTTATGGTCATTGGTGTCTTCCTCTAAGGGAGAAACCCAGGGATCTGTACACAATAATCCAGGTGACTGTGAGGAACCTGAGCTCTAGAGATGTGTGTGATGTACCAAGGTCAAAAGGCCAATGTCACCATGTCACCACAGATTACCGTGCTAGTCAATGGGACTTCAAGATCCAGGTCACCAGAACTACCCCATTGTCTTTGGTTTTCCTTCATGCCATCGTAAAACTTTGGCATGTGGTGACTAAATGCTTCAGTGCCATCGAATATAATAAAATCTGATGAATTTCAGAGGGCTTCCCATAAGTGATGAATATAATTGCTGACATATGTTTTTTTTTTAATCTGGAAAAATGGCATGCCCTAGGATGGCTGATATTTCTATAACATCTTTGTTAGATGAGCTATATTTGATTTCTTATTTTCTCTTTGTTACCTTTGCTCCAATATAAAATGAGCAGGTGTAGACAACAGTCAATCTGAAAACAATATCCTAAACTAGATAGTGAATAAATGCATCTTAGTGCAAGCCAGATTTATTTACTGATAGGCCATCGGCGGTGGAAGAGGGGATGAATTTCCTATGGCTGCCACTAATTTGGTGATTTTAAAACACAAGCATTTAGTCTTTCACAATTCCAGAATCCCCAAATTTGAAACCAAGAAGTTTACAAGGACATACTTCCCCCTTCAAAAGTTAGGTTTTTTTAAAATTTCAGCTACATTGGGAATTTATAAAGTAACTTTGGGATGTCTCAACTGTGTGCAAGAAGCTAACATTTGAAGCAAGTAATATAGATGTGGAGAGAAAAAGAAAGGGAGCACTGTGTCTTAACATGGAATTATTGATGGTTATAGACTCATAGTTTTTGTTGGTGCTCCAAGAAAGAGTTGAAGACTGGAGATGACGGACTGGAGACTTCGAGTTTCCCAGTTGAAGTTACAGAGCACTTCAGTTTATAGAAGAAGCGAATGTAAACAACCCTGGTGGGAAGAGAAAGAGGTCAGAGTAAAATATCACAGGACTTTTTCCCATTGATCAGTTGCCCAAAGAAGAATGATCGAGAAAGACAAAAAAGGAATGTTTGTGGTTAGACAAATTAATAGAACATGCTACATCCATGAACAGGGAAGAACTTAGGAAACACAACCAAGTAGAAATAAGTAAATGTCGTGCCTCGCATAAATCACCTGTCCCTTAATATTTCCAGAATCCAGGTCTGTGTTTTGTTTGTAGGGAGCTCCAGAGTCACAATCCTATCTTCTTTATTCATTGTGAGTTATTCATGATGGATGAACTTGTTCCAGAATAAGGTGCAGATCTAATCCTGCTGCCCTAATTGGCAGTCCTCTGCATTTCCTCTAAACCTGCTAGCTACAAGTATGTGCACTACAATCTAGGGTAATTTTATTGTGGAGCAAACTGACCGATATGATAAGCATCTGTGGTTGTCACTGTTAGACCTGACCCAGGATCCCAACAGACCCAGAGGTTCTGAGTGACTGATTTCCCTCTCCCTTTGTGCACATGAGGATAGTTAGTGATTCTGTCTATTAGACTAAGCAAGTAAACAAGCTCGGCCCTCTGGGCCCGCAGGATGACAGTGGCAGTGAGCTCAAGTTGTTTCCTGTCACTTTGTCTGCATTTTCTCTTTCCAACTTTGGTTTTGTTTGGTTTTGATGGAAACAAACTTTGAATTTATGAGTTGGTAAAAATAGTTGTCGAGATAAACCTTGCACCTCAGTGGAGTCTCACAGTGTTTCTCAAATTCTTTTGGCTATTACTCGTCTCTTAGCCTCTTGCTTTATCCAATCAACGGCCATCAAACAGATGTTAACTCTTCTGTCTTGCTGTGTGTGCTGGTTGTGCTTTTTCAAAGGAACAAAGACCACTGCAATATGAGATTTTTATTTTGTTTTTGCAACACATCTCCCCAACCCCCTAAGGAACAATATTATTCTGTTGAGAATACATAGACTGGGGCCCTTGAATGCACTTATTTTAGCACTGACAACAATAAAAGACCATCTGGAGCATGGAAACGGGTACTTCAATTTGGAGATCATTTTATGTCCATAAGAGAGCATATTTTACTTGATTTTTCCCTTGGAGATTTGGACACATCATTTATTAATAAATCTAATGAAAATTTAACTTCATAGATACTTAGTGCTGAAGTTAAATTTTTATCATTATTACGTACAATTTTGTTTTAATCAAGGCCCACCCAGTAGTAGATATTCATAAATCCATGCCTTGACTCTATGACTTACTCCAGAACGGTGTATGGAAAAGTCATTTGCTGCACAAAGTCAAAAGCACCCCACTTATTAGTATCCATCTTTACTTTTTTTCATTTTTCTTTTTTTTTTTTGGTGGGGGGAGTAAAGCTGATGGCATCACAGCAGGCAGTGCTCAGGACTTACTCTTGATTCACACTTAGAGATCACTCATAGCTTGCCTCATGGTCTATATGGGGTGTTGGGGGTACACTCCTTGTCATCTATGTGCTATGCAGGCACTTTCCTCATAGTACTATATTTCCCGACCTCATCTTTACTTTCATTTTTAGGGTGGCAGAGAGTTGGATCACACGTGGCTGTGCTAAAGGTTACTCCTGGTTCTCTGATCAGGGATCACTCTTGGCATGACTGAGGATAACATATGAGGTGCTAGGGATCAAACCTCCCTCAGCCTCATGCAGGCAAATGTCTTATGCTCTGTACTATTTCTCCAGCACTTCATAGTCACATTAAAGAATGCAGCAATGAAAACTTATTTTAGACTATATTCTACAATAGCCTAATCAAATGCATGGACTAATGTTAAATCCCCAAATTTGCTTCTTTATAAGAATTTCATAAACAAAAATGACACATTTTTCATGCTAAAGAACTGAAGTCAGAATCTTTGTAATGACCTTTGGCACCCACAATTCAGTATATAAACCCACAGGCCATCAAACACAGCCTGCTTTCTGTCACCGTGAACTCAGAATCTGACCACTTTTCATGAGCCCAGTGTGACTCAACACAAAATTGTTTTCAACTACATTATCACATGATCTTCCCAGCTATTCACCTGACCCAGCCCTTGCCCTCCACAATATAATCTCAATAGCAAACAGGAGATCTCTTAAATTAAATTCTTGTGTCAGAGTGATAGTACACCAGGTAGGGCAGAATGGAGACCTGGGTTTAATCATTGACACTGCAGATGGTCTCCTGAGTTCGCCTGGAGTGATCCCTGAGTACAGAGTCAGGATTATGCCCTGAGCACCTACAGGTGTGGCCCCAAAGCATAAAAATAAAATTCATGCCTTACTGCTCTGATGCCCATCAATAATAATTCTCATCTCATTCAGAGAAAGAAAAATAAGCTCTTACCTTTGTCTCTAATGCTCCAAGTGATGTATCTTTCATTACATCTTTCTGTGTTCTGATCATTCTGGCCTCAGAACACAGGTTGTTCCACAGCATTCCCAGCTCAGAGTCTCTGCATGATTGCATTTGTATGGCCTTAACCCAGAATGTTTTTCTAAATCCATCTCACGATTTGCTCCTCTCCTTTCTTCAGATTGCAGTTTATTTCTGCACATTAGCGAGGAGGTGTCCAGCAGCCACATTCTAAATAGCTAATATGAAGCAAAACCGTTTTATGGCCTCCCAATCCCTTTTATGCGGCTTAATTTTTCTCTCGACATTTGCACCAACAACATATTAAACTTTTATAAAAGATTTGTCTCTCTCCACCCACCGTAAAAGTCTCCCTAGGGCAAAGATTTTATCTTTTTTGTTCATAGCAGTATGTCCAATGTCAGGCAAATAATGGGGCCAAAAAATATTTCTACAGTGTGATCCTCCAATTAAATGAACTTCTATAGTAGCTACTGCATTTGTGTCAATTAAGCAGTGTTTTAATGAACTTCAAGTGCTCTGTCTTGTTGCTTTGATTGCTTGTCCCCACCATGATCCCTTTTATTCAAACCCAAGTTGTTGTCAAAAGATTTAAGAGTGAAGGAGCTATTCTGAGTTCAAAAGATTTTAAGAGTGAAGAATAGAGACTCTGACACTGCTGTGAAGTTTACAGTCTTTTGTGTCACTTGCTTCTGTCTGCCACATATCAGGAGATTGTTTTTTGGTTCGTTGGTTAAACTTCCAAATACATAATTCAGATATCTTCTCTAAACTAATCTCCCAGAACAAAAACCAAATAATAGTTCACTCCCTAAGTATACATTGTACTGTACATTTATTCAATGTCTGAGTGGCAATGAATGGTTATTTCCTCTAATTATAATAAACCAACATTTAAATTGATATAAAACATAGGCTGTGTAATGAAATAATTATCCACTTGTATTGTTGGGGTCATTATTTTGGGGGGCTCCCAAGTAGTGCTCGGGAAGCACGGATACCCTATTTTCAGCCAACTGAGCTGCTGGTTCATTCCAAGGGCCTGAAGATGTGATTCTGAAGATTTCCTTGTGGTTCTGAGGTTGTCAGGAGTGCTTGCTAGAAATGCCCAGGCCAGACTGGTAGAGAAGGGGGTCTCCAGGGTAGACCCAGGCCACAAGCAATGACCTTGACATCAAAACCAGGTCTTATTCATGTTAGACTTGTAACCTCATCACTCAACTATCTCCCAGCCCTAAGGCAAAGGTTCCTTTTAGTCCCTGATATTGCTAAATACCCTTGACGAACTTAAGTCACTTAGGGGAGAAGACTCAAAGGAGAAGGATCATTTATCCTGATCCTCTGTTTATTTTTTATGCCAAATCCTCAGACCTACTGTCTAGACTGTAGGTTCTCGTGGCCCGGCGTATTGACAACACAGGCTTTTGAGCTCTTCTCTCCTACTTAGGTAGTTTGATGGTAAGTGAAGACATGTCTCAGGGCTCATGTTTGGTGTTATGTTATGAGCATTGCAATTTAAACTTCCATCAAAGAAATTCTATTTCAGTTCAACTACTTCTATATAATTACCTGTGAAAGCATGAAGCAGTAGTTCAGACACTGAGTATGTAGAATAGTAAGATCAAAAAAAAAAATCACAGGTGACATTTTGCCATCAAAACTTCTCTGACAAATCACTATGTGTGGTCCATTTTCCTGAGCCTTGAATTTTTCTTTGGCTGTTGATCAATTTCCCTCTGACACATGTAGTTATCTGTTTCATTTCTGCCAAACAAAAGTGTGACATTATCACACTATTTTGAGAGAAATTTGTATGTTATTGGGTTTCTCTAATTGTAAAATAAAATGTTTCATGCTTAGATTTAATATCTGCACAAAATCTGCTTGTCCACAATTTATACTATTGTGATGGTTATTTCCGATGTTGAAAGCAGTTTCCTTGTAAGTCTCTTTTGTTTTTTAAGTCATTTGAGACAAATATGTTATGGGAATGTGAAAAATATATTCATAAGTACAAAAGTGAAAACTTTTACATGTTAAAGAACAACTATAATATGATAGAAACATTTACATAGAAATTACTGCAATGATTTTGAAAACCCCAAGCAAGAAAATATAAAAATTAATTATACTTTCTCTAATTTTTTCTATTATTCTACACGCACATCTTATTTTGCCCAAACCAGGTAATTTAATAAGGTAAATGTAGTATTTTATTGTTAGAGTCTGGGGGCTAAGAAACAAAATTATTCCTCTGAAGATTATTTTCATGTTGACAGCACAATGCACCTCCACTAAAGATATGAAGAGCCTATTGCTATAATTAATGTAATTAATTTTTAAAACATTAAAGATTTAAAATGACTCATGGAAAAAAAACGCAAGGAATGCATTTTCTTTTCCCACAGTTAAGGCCTGCGTTCCTGATTATACCTTTAAGTTGAATTTGAAATGTTAGATTGACTTTTTAATTACCTCTCCAATGACCATTGATGTGGCTGACCTTGAAGGCAATATTAATTACATGATCTAATATCTTGCAGGTGCATATTATTAAAGAAAAATTTGTCGTGCTTTACCATATCTATGCAGTGGCAAATATGTTATCATTTTAAAGTGATATTAAAATGGAAATTTTGCAGTTTTGAAGTTTCTGTAATAGAAAATATTCATCATAATGTTTACTCTCATGAAATATGCACAAATTGCTGCACTATTAATTTTCCTGATATATCTTTCCACAAACAGCTAAGCAGATAGTTGTCTAGCTGCCAGTTTTAAGATATTTTTTATAATTGATATACATGAATTTTGTGGGTGATGTACTTTGTTAAGGCCTTAGATCAAGAGAAAAAATTGTCCTTAACTTCAGCTCATTAGTTTAACCCAACAGAAAGGTACGAATGAAGAGGAAATGTTTGAGTCTGGAAGAGAGCGCCTTATTCCATAGTAATGCACATATGCAAGTTAGAAGATAGAGCTTTGGGACAAGCATTTTAAAAAACTATAAAACAAACATAAGTGTGCCAGTTTGACAGTTTTATAGTTAAATGATCAGGAATAGTCAGCTAGAAAAGAAAAGAAAACAGCATCATTGTCTATAAAGTTAATTTTATTTAACTTTCGTGGTGAACTATGAAAACATTGAGGACATACACACTCTTGATTGAAAGCTATAATGAAATATGCTCAATAAGACAGGTATGCTCAGATGTGAGTTTGATTCCTTTGTCCTAACAGGAGTTAAACCATTTGCCTTGCATGTGATTGTGTGATTGATTCCCTGCCCTGTACATGGTCCTACAAACACTGACAGGTGAGATCCCGTGGGAACCAGGAGTAAGTTCTGAGAACTATCAGGTTTGTCCTCATTCTCACCTTCCTTTCACATCCCTGCCCTTCCCCCTGAAAAAGAGAGAGAGAAAGAGAGAGACAGAAACAGAGACAGAGAGATATATAACATGGCAACCCAATGAGCTTTTTCTGTAATGCAGTTAGGTTTGTCATTCTATAGGAACCATCCAGTTAATTTAGACTGAATGTTAAAGAAGTGTAGCTCTCTTGTCTCAACTTTACACTCAACAATGTGTAGTGATAGGTCTGAAGTCCCCTTGAACTTTTATCCCCTTGAACAGCTTAAACAGTGACTCATTGTAAATATGGTGATGGTTTTAGTGAGAATAATAAGTCTGTGTAGAGGCTGCAGTTTGGCAGTAGGGCTTTCTGGAAATGTGGGGTACTGCTAAGAATCAGAGATGGCTTTCCAAACGCTGAAACTTTGGGTCTGTCATTGGATCCTTAGACCCCTTCATTCTGCCTTACTGGTAGAATGGGTCTTCCTCCTGAGGAAACACTTTCTCAGAGCTCTTACTCTAGCTGGGCTCCTTGGTGTCAAGCCATCCCAGGGGTTTAGGTTTTCTGTCACCTCTCAAGTAACTGCAGAGTCATCTGTGGACAAGGATATCTTTAAGGGCCTATTTTATACAAAAGTAATTGAGCAAAAAAAAAAAAAAAAAAAAAAAAAGATCAAGAGTGTCCAAGGGTCTCCCAAGTATTCTGAATTCTATTCCCTGTATTGTTAAGTGTGGGAAACCGTAGCTCACCGAAGACTACAGAATAGTAGAAAAGTCTCAGGCAAGTTTCCCCATGGGGATTTCAGGCACAGATGCCTTCAAATGTCTTTCTTGAGCAGTGCCCATCGATCTCTGGGTTTATTGAAAGGATGGTTAACTCTATTATAAAATTGGACTTGTGCCTCCACCCCACATATACTAAAACTCTAGTTTGATAGGTGATTTAACCACTACCATGAATACAGGAACTTTTTTTTTAATTGAATCTCCGTGAGATACAGTTACAAAATTTTCACATTTGAGTTTCAGTCATACAATGATTGAACATCCATCCCTCCACCAGTGCACAATCTCTACCATTTATGTCCCCAATTTTACTCCCACCCATTTCCAACCCTTCCCCTGTCTCTATGCAGACAATTTTCCCCATACGCTCTCTCTACTTTTTGGCATTATGGTTTGCAATATAGATAATGAGAGACCATCACGTTTGGTCCTTTATCTACTTTCAGCACACATCTCCCATCCCAAACAATTCCTCCAACTATCAATGACTTAGTGATCCCCTTTCTATTCCAGCTACCTTCTCTCTCAGCTCATGGGATAGGCTTCCAACTGTGGAGCAATATTCCTGGCCCTGTGTCTACTCTCCTTGGGTGTCAGTCTCATATTATGTTATTTTATATTCCACAAATGAGTGCAGTCATTCTATGTCTGTTCCTCTCTTTCTGAGTTATTTCACTTCGCATGATATTCTCCATGACTATCCACTTATAAGCAAACTTCCTAACTTTATTTTTGCAGGATGGAGCAATAGCACAGCGGGTATGGCATTTGCCTTGCACTCGGCCAAGCCGGGTTCGATTCCTCCGTTCCTCTCAGAGAGCCTGGCAAGCTACCAAGAGTATCTTGCCTGCATGGTAGAGCCTGGCAAGCTACCTGTGGTGTATTCGATATGCCAAAAACAGTAACAGCAAGTCTCACAATGGAGACCTAACTGGTGCCCACTCAAACAAATCGATTTGTAACAGAATGACAGTGATACATCATTGCAGTAACATTTTTTTTTAAATTTATTTATTTTTAATTAGAGAATCACCGTGAGGGTACAGTTACAGATTTATACACTTTTGTGCTTATACTTCCCTCATACAAAGTTTGGGAACCCATCCCTTCACCAGTGCCCATTCTCCACCACCCGTAAACCCAGTGTCCCTCCCACCCTCCCCAATCCCATCTCCCCCCCACCCCACCCTGCCACTGTGGCAAGGCATTCCCTTCTGTTTTCTCTCTCTAATTAGCTGTTGTGGTTTGCAATAAAGGTGTTGAGTGGCCGCTGTGCTCAGTCTCTAGCCCTCATTCAGCCCGCAACTCCCTTCCCCCACATGGCCTTCGACTACAATGTAGTTGGTGATCGCTTCTCTGAGTTGACCTTTCCCCGGAACGTGAGGCCAGCCTCGAAGCCATGGAGTCAACCTCCTGGTACTTATTTCTACAGTTCTTGGGTGTTAGTCTCCCACTCTGTTATTCTATATACCATAGATGAGTGCAATCTTTCTATGTCTGTCTCTCTCTTTCTGACTCATTTCACTCAGCATGAAACTTTTCATGCCCATCCACTTGACTACAAAATTCTTGACTTCCTTTTTTCTAACAGCTGCATAGTATTCCATTGTATAGATGTACCAAAGTTTCCTCAACCAGTCATCCGTTCTGGGGCATTCGGGTTTTTTCCAGATTCTGGCTATTGTAAACAGTGCTGCGATGAACATACATGTGCAGATGTTGTTTCGATTGTACTTTTTTGCCTCTCTGGGATATATTCCCAGCAGTGGTATTGCTGGGTCAAATGGGAATTCAATATCTAATTTTTTGAGAGTCGTCCAAATTGTTTTCCAGAAGGGCTGAACCAGTCGGCATTCCCACCAGCAGTGAAGAAGGGTCCCTTTCTCCCCACATCCTCTCCAACAGCGGTTGCTTTTGTTCTTTTGGATGTGTGCTAGTCTCTGTGGTGTGAGGTGGTATCTCAAAGTTGTTTTAATCTGCATCTCTCTGATGATTAGTGATGCAGAGCACTTTTTCATGTGCCTTTTGGCCATTCGTATTTCTTCCTTGGTAAAGTTTCTGTTCATTTCTTCGCCCCATTTTTTGATGGGGTTGGATGTTTTCTTCTTGTAGAGTTCAACCAGTGCTTTATATACCATTGATATCAACCCCTTATCTGATGGGTATTGTGAAAATATCCTTTCCCATTCTGTGGATAGTCTTTGGATTCTGCTCACTGTATCTCTTGCGGTGCAGAAGCTTTTTAGTTTAATGTAGTCCCATTTGTTGATCTCTGTTTTTACTAGATTGCTTAGTTCCGTGTCACCTTTGAAGATACTTTTATCTTCAATATCGTGGAGGGTTTCGCCGACCTTGTCTTCAATGTACCTTATGGTTTGTGGTTTAATGTTGAGGTCTTTAATCCATTTTGATCTGACTTTTGTGCATGGTGTCAGGTCAAGGTCCAAACCCATTTTTTTGCATGTGGTTGTCCAGTTGTGCCAGCACCATTTGTTAAAGAGGCTTTCCTTGCTCCACTTCACATCTCTTGCTCCCTTATCAAAGATTAGATGGTCATACATTTGGGGTTGTGTGTAGGGATATTCCACCCTGTTCCATTGGTCTACGGCTCTGCCTTTGTTCCAGTACCATGCTGTTTTAATTGTTACTGCTTTGTAGTAAAGTTTGAGGTTGGGGATGGTGATGCCTCCCATCATCTTTTTCCCAAGAATTGTTTTAGCTATCCTTGGACGTTTGTTATTCCATATGAATTTTAGGATTGCTTGATCCATTTCTTTGAAGAATGTCATGGGTATACTTAAAGGGATCGCATTGAATCTGTATAATGCTTTAGGGAGTATTGCCATTTTGACAACATTGATTCTCCCTATCCACGAGCAGGGTATATGTTTCCATTTCCTCATGTCCTCTTTGATTTCATGGAGTAGCGTTATGTAGTTTTCTTTGTAAAGGTCTTTTACTTCCTTGGTTAAGCTGATTCCGAGGTACTTGATTTTCTGGGGCACGATTGTGAATGGGATTGCTTTTTTCATGTCCCTTTCCTCTGCCTCATTGTTTGCATATATGAAGGCCATGGATTTTTGGGTATTGATTTTGTAGCCTGCAACTTTACTGTATAAGTCTATTGTTTCTAAGAGTTTCTTAGTAGAGGTTTTAGGCTTCTCTAGATATAGTATCATGTCGTCTATTGCAGTAACATTTTTGTCTGCTTGTTTCAATGTAGGAATCTTAGGAATCTCAATCAGTTTAATCACATGTCTCAGCCCTGTGATTCTCTGGCCCTATCAGGGTACCAAATAGTTGTTACCTCTGAGGAGCTAACATGAATAACAAGAAGGAGCTAAATGGGGTACATATGATACATGTACAACAATGTAGGTGGGGCTGGAGAAATAGTACAGCAGACTTGTAATATATGTGACCACACTGAGTTCAATTTCTAGCATTCTATATGATCCCCCAAATATTTTCAGGAATTATGACTGAGCACAGAGGCAGGAATAATACACTGCTGGGTGTGGTCCAAAACAAATAACAAAGTTATCAATATTGAGAACTTTGGTAGTGGAATTGGTGCCAAAATACTTTATGTCTAAAACTCAACTATCAATATTTTTGTAAATCACAGTTCTTTAATCAAATTGAAAAAAGCCATCAATACAGAAAGGCACAATATTCGAAGACATATAAGAAAAGTATGGAAAAGTATGAAAAGTAATCAAAAACAGGGGAATTTAACAGGAAAGTTTTGGGAAGCCTGCAGGAGCATTCCCTGTAAATACAACAGATTATAAATGAGGCAAGACAGAGGAGAACAGAGCTGATGATATAAACAAAAAGGGGAGGGCTAAGAACAGAAGAAATCCATATTTAAGAAATTATTTGATGATCTCTCTAGACAGGAACTGAGTGTTAAAAGTTGGTGAAGATAACCTTTCAGTATCTGTTTGGAAAACCACAATGTCCATGAAGGGGGGAGGTGGAGAGGGAGAGACAGAGGGAGAAGGAGAGGGAGAGGGAGAGAGACAGAGACAGAGACAGAGAGAAAGTGTCTGCCACAGATGCACTCCGTAGTGTGGGGGGTGATGGGGGAGAAGCAGGGGACACTGGTGCTGGGAAATGTACGCTGGTGGAGGGATGGGTGTTGGAACACTGTATGAATGAAACCTAATTATGAACAGCTTTGTCACAGTGATTCAATAAAATAAATAAGTAAATAAAATAGAACAAAATACATTGCATTAAAATGAAATTACTTGAAACAGTGAGAAATTTATTCATTTAGCAAATAAAATATTTACTGAGTACAAAATATATCCTAAGCATTCTCTGAAAGCTCCATGGATTTAGAAATGCACAAGTACATTTTGAGCAAGTACATTTCTCACCATTTGGAAAGCTCAGAGTATGATAGGACTTAACCAGATATAATAAGCATCACAGGCTAGGAGGGCACCTTCTCAGTCTGATAAGGCTCTTAAAGGGTAGTTACCTTTGTTTTGTTTGGAAAGTTCCAACTAGGCAGACAGCCAGATGTTGGAGGCAGGATGGTTGGTGGGGAAGTATGGCCAATAGCAGGACCAGTCTCTTCTATAAGGGGGAGAGGACATACAATGTGATGGGTTAAGAAAATACAATGCATCTAAGCTTGATCTAAGAATAGTCAGAGCCCACTGGTCGCAGTAAGATGAGAAAGTACAACATAAGTCTGAGAGATATTTTATTGTTCCATTAAAATGCAAATATACATTCAGAGTACCCATTATTAAAGTAAAAGCAGGTTAAAGTCAAGTCGTCCATAATTTTATGACTCAAATATGCCAAAGAAATACGTGCCAAAATATCTTTGCATGTGCATGTCAATATACAGATAAGAATAACGTGGTAGTTGCACTTATAGGAAAATATTCAGGTGAATTTGTCACCATTTATTTCTTTGATCATCTTTGAAATGCCATAGACTAGAATTAGAATTCCATTTAGATTTTCTGTATGGTTAACCTCTTAGATAATTAATCAGTTATTTCACTTGAAACTCTGAGGAAAGTGAGGAAAGATTTCTAATTTCCATATAGCAGCCATCATGCAAATCAAAGAAACTTTTGGGATACTGGGCTAACAACAATAAAATCTCTTAGATTTTAGATATGCTTTTGTTATCTATGTCGCCGATGACTATTGCCTAAATCTGGGGAAAAGTTTCACTCATGATTTTTTTTTTTGTAAGTTCGTTTATGGACTTCTCCAGTGAGCTCAAAAACAAAGAAGTTAATTTTAAAAGCTCATTTTATTGAGTTAACAGTGAATTAAAAAACCAATGAAATTAATTTTAGAGCCATTTAATTTAGTTCAGAAAAGAGTGAATCTCTTTTATTAACTTAATTATTTTGGAATTCACTGTTTTAACGTCCAATAAATGTTATGTATTTTATTTCCAATTAACTTCGTTGTGCTCTGAATCATGTTGGCTTTCTCCATGTGGCTGAATCTCACCTTCATTTTGCACAGAGCCTGTCCAAATGACAAAAGGGCTGGTTTCAGGAAAAAAGTACATTCAATGTAAGTCTAAGGCATCTTGAAAATCTTAACAATCACTTAGCTCTTTATTTCTTAAAATTAACTTATCCCTGTCCAACAAAAGAAAAGCGCACTGATAAGTTTTTAACAGTGACTTTGACTTTCAGCATGAACTTTTGTATAGTTTTTATATGTGATATTCTAACTGTGCCAATGTGTAGGCATCAGTATAAAATTAAAATATAACGCTGGAATTATTTAAAGGATTTGTTGTTATAATAATTCAATTTTAATGTATCATATTTGAAATATCTATGAAAAGCAAAACAATGTTATTTGGAAAAAAATCATGTTTTGCTTTTTATTGACAGCTGCATAAGATCCAAATGGGGTTCCTGCCATGAATTTTGGAGAGACTAGCATGGATTTGGTGAAAGTGTTAAGTAGCTTAGCATATGCAGGTCTTAAGTTTGGCATTTCCCAATTTCAGTTTTTTTCACCCATTATGCCAAGGTTGTAAAACAAAATCTTCCTCTGATAATTTGTGGACCATCATGTACAGCTTTGTCAAGGTCTATGTCACAGTGATTCAATAAAATAAATAAATAAACAACATAAAGTACATTGCATTAAAAATAAAATTATTTAAAACAGTGAGAAATATATTCATACAGCAAATATTTACTGAGGACAAAATATATCTTAAGCATTCTCTGAAAGCTTCTCTGTTAGCTGGCATTATTTAAAAAATTAAATAAGTCTCCAAAACTTAGTTCATTCTATTTATTTACTTTTACATTATGATTAAAGTTTTATTTATCTTTATTTCATTTGGGGGTGGACGTGTGTTGTTTTAGGTGAGTGGTCTTAAGAAACACTCTCACTTTTTTCCATCTGCTAGATTTTACTTGTGGGTGAAATGGAAAAATATATATACATTTTTAAAGTCATACCTCCCTGGTTGAGTCTGAAAATGGAGCTGTCAGACAGAAGTGTGGTAGGGCAATCACCATGTAAAAAATTCACTAATTGGCTGATATTCAGAGGTTGAGGATCAGCAGCTACTGAAGCAAATTTAGTCTGGATATAAGGCAAATTTTTCATTTGTTTCAATTAATTACCACACACATCAGAATCGCTTCTAAAAGCAATTCTCAAATGAATACCTATAAGGAAGAAAGCATGCTTACGTGTGCATTGACTTGAGCTGGCGTGTTCCTAGTCTTAAATAGACATGATCGATTTATTTTGATCAGATAGAAACAAACTGGGCCTTTTGTAAAATTATATAAATACCACATCTGTACATAAGAAGCTACCTTGATTTGAATCCAAGGAGAAATTGCTGTGGGAGAATATATGCATTGGGAAGCATATGGAGTATGTGTTTAGTATATATGTCGCTACATGTAGAAATAATGTGACCATAAAACAATGGAGAATTCTCATTGTGCCTGTTTATAATAGCTATAAAATACATGACATGCATATTGCAATATCTGTGCACTTTACAAAAAGTTTTTTATCTGGAAATAGCGTAATTCTGTATGATGCAGTGCTCTAATTAGAATGGTGCTTTATTGGACAGAAAAGTAAATAGGCCACCCAAGTTTCATACTTTAATTGGTTACTATAGAATGTGTAATGTGTATAACATATGCCTAATGTATACACTTATTAGTCTTACTGTAATATTTTTCTTGTATATACAAATGGGATGTAATCATTTATTGTTCCTCTAACAACTACTTTAGAAGACTAGGAGAGGGACTTGTTTATGCAATAAAAAAAGCATTCTATATTTTCGCTTTAGGGAAAAAAACACAAGCACATTGTTATTGAATTTAACTCATTATTTATTGTTGTAATTCTTAAATAAAATGACATGTCATGTTTTAGTTCAATCCACCCTGTGTACTAGATATTTATGAAATAGCCTTTTTTATTATGAAGATATAGAGAAAATGGGTTAAAACATATGTGGTTATAACATCTGTGTTAAGGAAAAGTAAATAGAACACTCAAATGTTTAACCACATCATCCAGTAAATCTTCATTTTATATTTGAATTCATTTTTTGTCTAAATGAGAAATTTCAGTGAGGGACCAAATTAGAAAACTGATAATGAACAGCCCTAAAACTCTTCCCTTCTCCCCTAATTTTTTAACTGCAGACTCATATATGATCTAATTATGTAGTATTTAAAATATACAGAAAAATTATGCGCAATGTTCCACATATTCCACCATTCTCTTAAAGAAATAACACTTTGCCAATTATTCAGCGCTTTTTGGAATTCTTTTAAGTAATGTTATTTTACACCATGGTTGAAATGAGGCATTATATAAACCTCATACATTTTATGAGTTTTTTCTTCATAATAATCAACTAGATAACCGCATCAATTAAAGGCTAATAGGAACACAGGTATTTTTAAGCAAACTACAGTGGGGCTATCTTAGCTTCAGGATATTTTGCTCCCGTACCCACAACCTAATAGCACTCTAACAAAACCAAGCAATGATTATTTTATTTAACTGAAAAAACAAGCAAGTAATTTTCCATTTAAAAAACCCAAGCAATTATTATTTTATTGAATAACTCTGGGAATGTTTTATTTATTCTCCTTACAAAGAGAGGGAGCAGGGCCTCCCAGGAGGGGCCGGAATTACCTGCCAATGAGCTTTCAATTCCCTCCTCTTTACTCTTCACCAGCATCCTTTGAGTGTGGTTCTTTGAAACCATGTTTAGCTAATGACTCAAGAGGACAACTCGAACCATTGAAAAGCACCTCCAAAACAGATGCTAAATGGACTTTCGTCAGGTTCTGCTCACCGAGCCATCCTTCGCACACCAAGTTAGAGTAGATTGAATCGAAATCAGCAGAGGAGCGTGCTGTTCATGGATGGTATTGAGTCAAATGTCCTTTCCCACAACGCACGCAGATCTTGGGCTACCAAGTTCCTCTGGCGGCCGGTCCAGTGCATTTCTTAGATTCATTCATGATTCAGGCTTCACTCCTTTGGCAATTGTATCCCATGAATACAAAGCAGTTATTGGGTTAATTGATTAATCTTCATCCCGATTTCTCAATTTGAATAGTCTGGATAAATAATTTGCATTCTATTAAACAAATCTATAAACAGATCTGTTTTCATTGGGGGAGGCGGTGAGGGAACACGGGCATCTGGCAACCACACCTTGATTCATTTTAGCCCCTAGAGTCGTGGTATGGTGCATTAATTTCTCAGTTTGTAATTTGCCAGCTGCATTTAATGGAACCAATTTTCATTACATCTGTTCTATGGTTCAAAGAGCTCTTTTAGTTGCCAAAGGGGGCCAGCTTTACACAGATTCTGAGGGACTAATACACTGTTTCTTGAAGTATTAGATAACCACGGATGATTCCTAGTTTTACAGCAAACAAATTATTATTTTTTTACAGAGGCAGTTTGATATTCATGGCTTACCACTGGTAGATTTCAAATTAAAAGTATAGCATGCCCTTTTCCCAGGAATTATCTATTGATTTTCATGTCATTTTCTTCATAATACCCTCTGATCTCCTGTCTTTGCAATCGGTGGTAGATTTATTATTTACTAGTTAAAGGAAACATAATTATGCTTAAGTAAATCCTTTTGTAAACTGCAGATGGTTAGAAGATGAATATTCCTAAGGCAAATATGGAATTTATAAATGTTTTGTGAAATTTATTATAGTAAGCATTATTTATGGACAAGAGAAGGTCATAGCTCTTCATAGTGTGTAGCTGGAACATTTTAATAGTGGAAATGGTTTTGCTTGGGTAACTTTACATTCTTAGTGTGTAATTTTAATCTCCATAAAAATATGTCACTGTTGTGTAATACTAAGTGTAGGATTCCATTTGAAAGCCACTTTCAATGCAAAGGGTTTTCTCATGGGCAGGAAAGAAATTTGAAATGTTCTACAGTGCTTTGAAGTTCTAAAGCTTCAGTTGGGAGAATTATAAAGCATTAAACCTGAAATGTTTCCACCTGATGGTCATGAAATGCCAGGTCTATATGAAAACTGACTGCTTTACTTCCTCGGGCATTTTTTCCTTTTCAAAAGTTTCAAAAATATCATGCATCATGTTCTATTGAGAAGATCCCCCTTCCACTTTGTCCTTTGAAGTCATTACAATACACACCATAATTGTGTTTATATGTGAAGGTTCAATGGCATGATAATCTGTACTGAGAGCTTCTCTATAGCAGTAGAAGTCCAGTTTCTCAATCCAAATGAGAGCTGGCATTTTATTTCATAGCCAGGTTCAGATAACACTTTTTGAACTTGCCTGAAAATATAACAGTAAGCTATTTACTGCTCATTTAATTCCAAAACCATAATGGTATGTATAGATTAAGCTTTTTTCACACATCTCAATCAAGTTTTGTCATATGAAGATATTTGGTCCTGGACACCAATACATTTTAGTCATCTTTTGGTTTATTGTCTTATTATTGGGTCTTAATTTTAGGATTTTATTTTTAGCATTTAAAAATGTAGTTAAAGCAAGAAACAGAACCCTCAAACACAAAGTTTGTGATTATAAGACTGACTTCCATCAGCCAAAAATATGATTACAAGAGCAAGTATTATTAGAGGTATTTAATTATTAAATGATTATTGAGGTCTTATAAAACTTAATTAGCAGTCATAGGAAGATTATTGGATACAAATAAAGATAAAATTGCTGTTGTCTAGGAGACCAAGTAAATATAGGGAAACAAGAATGATTTCCATGCTAATGCTTTATGTTATATCTGGTCTCCAAAAGACCAGAGGCATCTTAGAGTTACAATCATCTGATCATCTATGGAGAAATATATTACATTCCTACATAAAAACATGCTTCATTCGACTGAAAAAATACAGGTATATAGAACCAATCTCAAATATAAGTAGACCCATTGTCTCATGTAGATTACAAGATTTGATATGCATCCAAAGAAACAGAAAAACAAAGAAAATTACTTGTCTTGAGATGATTTTATCCATCACTCTTGTCTGACTAGAATTTTTACATTGACTCAAAATCACGTACATCAATATAAAAATATGTGTTAAACATCCACTATAAAGGAATCATTGTACTAAGTACAAATGACAAGGTAAAAATTTCCTTGTCCTAAAAATGCTCATAGGGCACAGAACTGGACATGAAGACCTTGAAGTAGGATTGGCCATTTCCGTGAAAGCTACACTCTGACCATGCACACATGGTCATGTACTCAGACATGGTACAATGTCTGAGATTGGAGAGAAGCTCCAATGAAACAGAACACGTCCCAACTTCAATCCTAAGAATTCAATAGCAACTGGACATAAATAAGTATCCTACCATAGAGATTAAAATGAGATTTCTTCAATTACAATTTGTCATTATTTTAAGAAGCAAGTTTCAAAAATTCTAGTGGTTTTGAAATTTGGTTTCATGTTACAAGGGGGTGTCACAATATTGTGAAATCCGAACTGAATAATTATTTTTCTTTTTCTCAGTGACATATAAAATTGTGGTAAATCATATAGACAATGGTAACTTAGTTGTGTTAAAATATAGTATATAAAATACAAAAATATGTTTGAGTTCACATGAATACAGTATGAATTTATAATTTTATTTATTGGTTTTGGGAATATTCAGTATTGCTTGGGGATTACTGCTATCTCTGTGCTCAAAGAACACTTCTGGAGTGGTTTGGGGTGTCCTATAGGGGGCTGGGAATTCAAACCTGAGTCAGCTGTATGTAAGGCAAGCATCTTACCTGCTCTATTTTCTCTTCAGCTGCTGAATTCATAATTTTAATTAGCTTAAGAAGTTTACATATACCACATTAGAAAGTGTATCATTATTATTTGCTTAAAAATCGGTGCTCTTGTCACTCTGGTAACTTAGACACATCAGTAAATATTAAGTTTTACTCACTGTTCAGAAAATTCCTATTAGAGTCCTATTGCTGTTGCTTAATGGTTGAGTAAACTGAGGGCAGGAAACTAAAATAGCTTGTGCAGGGTTATAGTGGGGGTGACTCAAACCTGTAACCATTACTTTAGTGGCCTTGTTAAAATGTAGTTCTTGGAAAATGATTGAGGTCATGTGGGGCTAAAAGTTGTATGTTAAGTAAAGATGAATTTATACTTTCCAATTCTTTTCTCTGGATTTATTTCCCCTGATGGGTCAGAGCAATCGAACCCATCCCACTGACTTTCTGTGACTATAAGTAGGGTCTCAGAGAGTGAAAACTCTTCCTCACCATGTGCCCAGTTTCTCGAAAGAGGTGACCTCAAAGTTGACCTCAAACAGATTCTATCCCTGGATTCTAAACTCAACTCAACACTGGGACACAGGGTCCTATATCCAACCTGACCTCCTGTTGTTTGAGTTCTTTGCTCTGTCATTCAAGGCACCAGGACTCAGCCCTACTTGTCACCAGGATGAAAGTCTTGGTGCTTCTTGCCCTCCAGAAAATGACAGCTCTACCGATCCTGCATTTCTCTCTCATTTCTTCAAACAAGGTGTTCAGGTGTTCATCCCGAAAAAATAGCAGTAGGAAACCAAAAAATATCTTTAGATTCTACTGTTGTTCATCATTACCACAACTACAACCTTACTAGATAATACGCTCAATCTGACTCACAGTCCCGGAAACTTTTCACTGTGTAAGACATGTAGACCTAGGATGTTCCTGGATACCCAAGGCTCAGACTTCTTCAGGACATTCAGAAACTTTCAAAAAGTTATTATTAAAGCAGCAAAGCTGGTATTGAACTACCACTTTAATTATTTTTTTCAATTAGTATAATCTTAGGTAACGTGGTTACAATAGGTTTAGCATTTATGGTATGCCCAAGGCCCTCTACCTCTATCCTTGTATCACTTCTTGCCTATATCTTCATTCTTGGTAATCTCAGTTCTACAAGCAAAGGTTTATCATCATTTGACATTGTCTGTTTCCTTGTTATGTTTCTCTATCTACCTCAGATGAGTGAGATCATCTGGTATTTTTTGTTCTTCCTCTGGCTTATTTCACTCAATTTGATGCCCTCCAGCTCCAAATTGCAACAAATTGCAAGATTTATTATTTTCTTATTTTGCGTAGTATTCCCTTGCGTATAAAGTCCATGACTTTTTTGTTCACTTATATGTTGTTGGGTATTTGGGATGTTTCCAGATTCTGACTATTATACTTTATGCTGCAGTGAACATAGGCGTGTGCATTTCTTTGTAAATTAATGTTTTTGTGTTTGGGCGGTAGATACCGGGAAGGGGAATTGCTAGGTGATATAAAAGCTTGATTTGTACTTTATTGAGAAGTCTCCATACTGTTTTCCACAGCAGTTGGGCTGCTTCTTTCTACACTCATATTGATTTTTGCTCCTATTTTTCCTTAGTGTAATAGTTGTAATTCTTGTTACCAAAAAGAAAGAAAATCAAAACCCTAGAGATTTGAGCACACAAATCTCAATATCTCACCTTGCACAGAAAGTATGTCAAGATGCTTTGAGTTCTTCGTCCTCCTTTGGAAAATCAGAAGGATGGAAAGATGATGAACAGTGCCTGAGGGGAAAAGTACCCACCAGTAGAGAAAGTGCCCCGAGGACCTGCCTGCTATTGCCTTTCTAGACATGGACAGGCCTGCTGGAGGAATTAGGAAAATATCACAGAGAATGGGGAAATATCACAGGAAGTCTAGGGCTTTACCACAGAGGTAGAGAGAGCAGATTAACAGGCAGAGACAGAGCAGGGAATTTCTCCCATTGACCAGTACCCAGCCTGGTTTAAATTTTCAGGGTTTTATTTGTTGTATATGTCTGTGTTTGGGGATTTTTTTCTTTCCCTTTCCTCCAGGCTTGCCTGGATTCCTTGAGCATCAGACCTGTGATGCTTTACTAATTTGCTTGGCTGAAGGAAAGTTACCTCTATGATTGGAACCAGAGCAAGAGGCCAGATGCCACGCACTGCTCGCACCTGTCTCTAGCCAGCTCCGCACATTTATCCGTGAGGAGACATGGAAATGCACACACATGCACCCGGAACCCCACCATATGCTAAAATCCACACAAAGCATCTCATCCCCTTTGGAAAAAGCGCCAATCTGTGCAGAAAGACAAAGGAAGGTGGAGAGTCTGTTGCTGGCCCCCACCTTGAAAGACACATCTTTTGCCCCTAACTTTCATGCATAGTCATGTGGGGACCCTTTTCTAATTGCTGAAAAACAATCCTGGAGAAGGAAATTTCTTTGCCATCTATAAAATACCTTTATTTTTTTTTTGAGCCCAGTCTCTAGACAATTTGATTTGCCTCCTAAACAAAAGCCATGCAAGATAATTCATCTCATTCTTCTTCCCATTCCAAGGCACCATGTACCATTGCTGAAAAGTAATTGTGTGAACGCGAACACAGAAAAGTTGTATGATACACTGTTAGCACCCTGCTTAGGGCAGCAGAGATGATATTGTTTCCCCCATCTGAGTTAGATCAATCACCAGGGATGGGAGTGGAGGGGATTCCCTATGGCTTTGGGTTGGTCACTTGATTTGGAATGAACTGGGGTCCATTTTGTCAGCTTTCTAACTCATCAGCTTCAAATGCTACAAGGCAATGCTCTTCTCCCAAATAAGAGGGGTGTGAAGGGGGAGTCCAATGCTCTGAGCTCTCTGATCTCTTGTCTTTTTTCATTACACGGCATCAAAAGAATAAAGGAAGCTGTCAGGGTTCCTAAACATTCTGGCACACAGCAGGATGGTCCTGGGGTGGAATGCTGGCAGGTTTTTTTTTTTTTTGAGGGGAGATTATGTTGTATGGTAAATTAATGATCACATTTACATTTTAGAGGTGAAAATATACATCTTATTAGGGAAGTGACATATTTGTGGTTAAAGCCTGGAGAAATCAAAATTCAGTGTTCACAATCAGAAGATTATTCTGCAATTCCTGTCTGTATTGAGTAGCAAGAGAAATAGACTCTCATTCACCAGGTCTGCAGCAATTTTAAGCATAACAACACAAAGAAAAGCCAAGCCTGATATTCAAACTTGGTAATTCCCTTTGTTTTGTATTAAGGCTTGAGAACACTAGTAAGACATTCAATTGATTTTGAATTGTGAAAGTATGATAAAAGGAGCAAATACAAATGCAGCGTAAGCAACAAACGATAAGAGTTTGAGACAAAAAGAAAAGCACCAGTTTTGTGGTTAAGTGGGTAAAGAGCATTTTGCCAACAAATGGTACAATCCACAACCAGACTTCGATGAGTTAACATGGTCTCTTAAAGTGAGGACCCATCACTTTAAGATTTTGTATTCCTCAATGTTTACATTCATTTCTAAGGCAGAGCCTCCCAGAATCTTATAGTACAAATATTGTTAGAGATATAATGTCCAAGGTTTAGTTATGTTGAATAAATATGTACTTCAAAATTGAAAAAGTTTGCTCCAACTCTAGAACAATGGAGTAAAATCTTTCCAAGTTTCATGAGAAGTCTCAAGATTCATGAGGGAACATTTCCCCTGACTTCAAGTAATATAGTGTGTTTCTCTTGATCCTTGTGAAATCTGTCCCTGTGCTTATCCCATAAGCTTCTTGTTTTATTTCATTTCAGTTTTGTCATGGCTTCCACAATCCCTGCTATTCCCATTGAATTCGTAGAGTTATTTGGAACATTTCAACATTTCCAACCTTGAAAACGCTACAAGCAACTCATCAAAGTGCATAAATATTATACATATTTCGAGAATATGCATCACAATGTATATCTTATCAAGAATGTTCTATGGAAAATCTAAATACAGTCTATAGCTCTATGACTACTGTACTTCCACTCTTTGAAGCACATTGTCTTTGTTTTTAATGAAAATGAGCATTATTTCAAGTTTTGAGGTAGCCTATTGCTTTGGTTTGAGTTTTGGAACACATCCAGTAGTGCTGAGACTTATTCCTGGCTTTGTGTTCACAGATCACTCCTAGCAGAGCTCAGGTGAACATATAGGATGCCTGGGATGGAACCCTGGTAGTAGGATGGAACCCTGGTCAGCTTCACGATAGGCAAGCACCCTACCCATTCTACTCTCTTGCTGGTCCATAGAGATAGTTTTGTTTTTTTTTTAATGTTCCTCTCTGACTCAGCCTGAGGATTTTTCATCTGTTCTTTTATTATTTTCTTCAATACTATTTTTTAAATCAATAGCTTGGGAAAAAGAACTCTAAGGCCAATTGATCAAGTTGAATATTTTCTCATCACTTAAAATAGAAATAATGGTATCTTTATTCCTCTTAGTTAAAAAAAAGTGCTTTATGGGTTTATCAGGCTTCAAACACTACTGAGCAAGTAGGTGGAAGCATTATTGTTTTCAAAGTGGAAAGAGACCACCATATTTGTTACTGAAATTTCTACTTTAAGACATTTCCCATTCTTCTCTAAAAATGCAAAACAATTATTTAAAAAAATTATATATTTTAAATGTAATTACTTGGATATTCAGGCTCACTTGTTTATTGGCTTCCAAATCATACCTTAGCTTTCTTTAGTCACAGTTTTTGTCAGGTAAGTGCAATAGTCTTTATTTGGAGCATTTATAAATCAGTTATTATACAGTGACATAAATCTTTATAAAGTATCCTAATATATTGAATTCAAATGTTCAAATACGAGACTCAACCTTGATCATAGATTTTCTCAAGAACCCATTATTCCATAAAACTTATAGGACTATAGCATTGTCATCCCGTTGTTCATCTATTTTCTTGAGTGGGCACCAGTAACGTCTCCATTGTGGGACTGGTTGTTACTGGTTTTGGCATATCAAATATGCCACGGATAGCTTTCCAGCCTCTGCCATGTGGACGGGATACTCTTGGTAGCTTGCCAGGCTCTCTGAGAGGGATGGAGGAATGGAACCTGGGTCGGCTGCATGCAAGGCAATCACCCTACCTGCTGTGCTATCGCTCCTGAAACGAACAAACAAAAAGGCCATGCAGTTTTTCTTTTTTAAAAACAGTTGAGACCTCCACTATCCAGCCACCACCACGCTTCAGGCTGCTTTCCAGACAATTGGGCCGAGCCTCACGCATGAGTAAAGCCCCACAGAAGCAAGTAAAGCAGAACTTTGCGACCTTGAACTCCAGACTCAACGGGACCCAGAAACAGAGATCTTCTGACTGCTTCCCACAATCTCTGGCTCTCTAGCAATCATACCCAGATGACCCACCCTACTGGTGTCAGATAAATACCTCACCAGCCAATCTCCACTACCTCCACTACCTAGTCACCGTCATGCTCCAGGCCACTTACCAGACCGTGTGGCTGTGACACTTCATAAAATACCCAGTTTCTATAATTACTGTACCATATTTGATGCAGTTCAAATATGGTGTGAACCATGGGAACACCTATGAGGGTGATAAGAGGCCACCTTAAAAGCTACTGAGAGTGTCCTGCCTACACGGCAGAGCCTGGCAAGCTACCTGTGGCATATGCGATATGCCAAAGATAGTAACAACAATGGGCCTCATTCCTCTGACACTGAAGGAGCCCTCAATGTGGCAGCATTAAGAAGGATGAGCAAAAGAGGCTGATAAAATCTCAGGGACGAACTAGACTGACAAAACAAAGAAGAACTAAAATGACTGTATGTACTTTCAATGCACATACCCTGGCATCAGAAGCATCCATCGAGGACCTGATGGTGCAAGCGCAGAAGATCAAGTACAACGTCATTGGTCTGACCAAGACCAGAAGGCATCGATCACATCATGCCATTTTCGACACTGGAGAGGAACTATTCCTCGGAACATGTGACAATAGAGACATTGGTAGTGTCAGTGTCCTTGTCAACAGGAACTTAGCTGTGAGCATTGATTCATTCGAATGCCTAACAACCTGAATCAGACCATTACACTTGAATAGATGTGGTTCACTGCCGGCAGTTTCTATCTTTGTCGTCTACACACCAATATCCAACTACGATGAAGAAGAAATTGACAAGTTCTACATGGAGCTGGAGAAGTTCTATAAAGAAAAGCACACCTTCTACAAGACCATTGTTGGTGATTTTATTGCCAAGATAGGACCAAGAAGGTCACCCTAAGAACTCCAAGTTGGGACACATGGCCTAGAATGGAACGAACGGAGTGAGAGACTTTTTTTTTTTTGCTTTTGAATTTAAATTTTATTGAATCACCATGTGGAGGGTTACATAGTTCTCAGGATTATGTCAGTTATACAATACTTAAACACCCTTCCCTTCACCCGTGCCCATATTCCATCACCAACCACCCCATTATACCTTCCGCCCCTTCCCGCCCCCCCAGTCCCCGCCCTTGTAAGTGATAAGTTTCACTTCGTTTACACTTTATCTTGGTTGCAGTCCATGTTTCAACACATAACTCACTACTGTTGCTAGGGTTTCCCCCCACAAAAGAAAAGACAGTCCCACTGTCAAGGAAGCATTTGATGGCTCTCCATTGCTGAGAATGTAGAGATGTTAAGTCCCGCTGTTTGTAACATAACTTTTCTATTTTTTCCCCCCTCGTCCCGCGCCACCGAGTTCACGCCTGTTTAGTAATCACCACGCTGCCTGACAAAGGGAAAACAAACCAAAAAAGATGGTTATTTCCTGTCATCAGCCGTCGTGGGGCTCTGGCTTAGTTGATAGTCTGGTAGAATGTCCGCAAGCAGTTTCTGGAACCAAAACTAATATGCTGGTATCGGCCCCGGCTCGAGATTCCACCAGCGTCCCGCTGTTCCGAGTACCTAATAATTTATTCCCTTGTATCCCATTCTCACGCCACCAGGTCCGTGTCAGCTTAATGGACATCATACTATGGTTAACGCCACGCCGCGTTTCTTCCCGAAAAAGAAGGATATTTCTTCTCAGCCGGTGTGGGGATATGGCTTAGTTTAGTCTATAGAGATGGCTACCACTTTGGTAGTCTTCAATATACTATTCTTGTTAGGATTTCCCACCAAAGTCCGACCCATTAAAAAGGAACCATTTCATATTGGTGATGATTAAATGACAATAGGTTGCGCGGCCATGGCAGCGGCCTCGCGGCTTTGAATTTCTGTATAAAGTCCAGGGAAAGTACAGCCAGAAATTACACGTTGCTACAAACTTTAACCCTATTATGGTCCCCCCAAAGTCCAACCCATTACAAAGGAACCATTTCATATTGCCGATGATTAGATGACATTAGGCTGCTGCAGCCGCGCGGTTTTGGGTTTCTATATAAAGGGAAAATTCTGCCTAAAATTCTATCGCTACAATCTTTTACCCTTCAACAAAAAACTCAGTACTATTGTTTGGAGTTTCCCCCCAACGGTAAGCCCTGCCAAAAAGGAACATTTACACGTTGCTGACAATCAAGAGATATTAGGTTGCGCGGCTGCTATATGGATTTCTATATGAAGTCCAGGGAAAATTCTTTTGGTAGTTGCATCACTCGCTGGCAGCGCCTGGGCCAGTAGCTCCGAGCACACAGTTTGGAGGCATTTTGGGGGCGCCGCTCGTGTCCAAAGTGGTTCAGTTGCCTCCGGGGTCGATCTCGCGCGGGGCCGAAAAGGGCGAGTGAGAGACTGTTTGAGTTCATCATGTCAACCAAGACCATCCATAGTAACCCACAGTTCCAGAAGGCCAAATGTAAAAGTTGGACATCAGAGTCTCCCAGTGGACAGTTCCACAATGAAATTGACCACATCATATTCAATTGATGGTTTTGCCTGGCCTATGTTGCAGTTGTCCCAAAATTCTAAATGGGATCGGACCGCTGACTCCTTCATGCAAAATTCTACTTAACAGAGCAGGGAGAAAGGACTGCAAAGTTTAAGTTTAGGAAGAAAACTTCCAGAATGACCACGAACTGGGAGCTCTTTGGCACTATTCTGGAAAATTGGGAAGATGCCATCATTGACAACATGGATAAGGAATACAATCAACTGGTTCAGCACCTCCATGACTGTTCAAAAAATGCTGAGTGGGAAAGCCACAAACAGACACCTGTCTTTGGAAACTCTCAAGCTCATTCCCCAACGTGGTTTGGCATGAACCTCGGTCAGTCACAGGCTAATGTCTGAGCTCGCAAAGCTGTGGAGAGAAGCAATAAAGGGACACCTCAAAGAGAGAAGACCAGCAGTGTTGGCCGATGAGGCAGAAGCCAGGAAAAGAACAAGATGACTGCCCTCCAATGTCCTGATGGATCTATCACATTTTCCAGAAGAGCAATGTAGAGGATTATTCACAACTTCTACTTAGATCTCTTAGCCACATCCACCTGCCCACATACCAAATTCTGTAGGATGGATATGTTGTTCCCAATGTTCTCCCTTCTGAAATCTGACATGCCATTTCGACGGTAAAGACCCATACAATACATTTTCCAGACAAGGTCAGACCTGAACACCTGAAGAATCTGCCACCATTACTCGTCAATACACTGGCTCACCTCTTCACATGCTATCTGTATGAATGCAAGGTTATGTCCCAGTGGAAAACCAGCAGGACCGTTCTGTTGTACAAGAAGGGAGAGATACACAACATCAGCAACTGTTGCCCAATCTGCCTGTTGTCTGTTATCTACAAGTTGTTCACTCGAGTCATCCTGAATAGAATAGGCAGAACACTAGACGGAGGACAACCATGCAAGCAAGCCAGGTTCTGAAAAAGATTCAGCATGATCAACCATATCCATATGACGACCAAGCTCATTGAAGTTTCTTAAGAGTTCAAGATGTTGCTCTGTCTAATGTTCATTGATTTAAAAAAGGCCTTTGAATCTGTTGAGACTGAAGTTGTCATCGAAGCCCTAGCTGAACAGGGTGTTCAAACTCAGTACATCTAGATCCTCCTCGAGCTGTATTATGGATTCACCACCAGGATCTCACCATTCTACAAGGAAGTTCTCATTGACACAAAGAGAGGAGTTTGGCAGGGTGATACCATTTAACTGAAACTCCTCAGTGCCACCCTCAAGAATGTCATACAACGACTGGGATGGGAAGGAATGGGAGTGAAGATTGTCGGTAACTACACCACCTCCCTTCTATGATGACATCATTCTAATAGCACCAAACATTAGCTAAGCAGCACAAATGCTGGTGGACTTTGACCACGAGTGTGGAAAGGTCGGACTGCAGCTGAATCTTACGAAAACAATGTTCATGAAAAACGAACTAGTCCCTGACATTCATTTGCTCTCAACGGAATGAACATCTCTAAATGCAGCAACTATGTGTACCTGGGTCAAGAACTCAACATGAGGAATGACTTGGTGCCAGAACTGCGCAGGAAGAAGAGAGCAGTGTGGAATGTCTTCAAAAACATCGAAGAAGTGGTTAAGAGGATGAAGAACCTCCGGCTACAGGCACATCTTTTCGACTCCACCATTCTTCCTGCTCTAACATAAGCCTCAGAGACCTTGACCCTATGAAAACAGGATGAGAACGTTATTCGGGTATCCCAAGGAGGAATTGAAAGAGCTATGCTTGGAGTATCATGTTATCATGTTTCACTCAAGTGAGAGAAGGAATCTGGAGTTCCAACCTCCATTGATGATGATCAAGAATGAGGGACGCTGTCTCGTTTGCCAAGGCATTGAAAATTAGATGGGCCGGACACATAACGGGATTTAGAGATGACTGCTGGACTACAGCTGTTACTAAATGGATTCCACAGGATGTCAAAAGACCGCGTGGCCACCCACCTATGAAATGGTCAAAACCCTGAATGAATGGTTTGAGGCTCTTCATGTTCTTGGAGCGAGCAGATACCATTGGGCTACACTAGCAGGCAACAGGGACAAATGGAAACTTTACTGGCCCCTGCTCGAGCAAATCGAAGATCAACTGGATGATAAGTGATACAAGTGAAAGTTGATATTGAAAGAACTTTCCTTAGAAAGACATGAAGGGAAAGAGTAATGTGTGTTCAAGAAAAAGCATGGGCTACTCTGGAGTGTAAAATGCAATGAGAAATATGTGTTCAGGAGAGAACCTGGGTTAAAGAGCAAGCAAACAAACAGACACATATCATTTTTCTTAATGACACTGAGTTTGTTGAAAAGATGTCTCAATATTTATTAAGTATGAATGTCCAAGTAATTACATTTAAAATATCTATTTTTTTTTAAATAATTGTTTTCCATTTTTAGAGAAGAATGGGAATTTTTTAAGTTGAAATTTCAGTAACAAATATGATGGTTAATCTTTCCACTTTGAATAAAATAATGCTTCCATTTACTTGGTCAGTAGTGTTTGATAGGGAAGGACAGACATAGAATGACTGTAGTCACTGTAGGAATCCCTTCAAGAGCATCGGAGAAGTGGTTAAGAGGATGAAGAACCTCTGGTTCTGGGCACATCTTTTCAACTCTACTGCTCTTCCTGCACTAACATATGCCTCAGAGACCTGGGCCATAGATATAAGAAAAACTATATGAGAAAATTATATATTTCTTATATGTAGATATAGGGAAAAAATTTAGTATGAGATTAACACTCAAGGACAGTAGAAATAAAGGCTAGGAAAAATGGTCCATGGTTGGAAACCCTCCTCAAGGGCTGGGGGAGAGTGCAGTTAGGATGGAGAAGGGACCATTATGACAATGATGGTTCAAAGGGATCACTCTGGATGGGAGATAGTGTGCTGAAAGTGGGTAAAGGACCAAACATGATGGCCTCTCAGTATCTGTATTGCAAACCATAATGTCCAAAAGGAGAGAGAGACAGAGACAGAGATAGAGACAGAGACAGAGACAGAGACAGAGACAGAGAGAAAAGAAAAGTACCTGCCATAGGGGCAGACTAAGGGCGTTGGGTGGATATGGAAGGTATTGGAACATGGGTGGTGGAAAATGTACACTGGTGGAAGGATGTGTGTTGGAACATTATATGACTGATATCCCATCACTAAAACTTTGTGTCTATCTCATGGTAAGTCAATAAAACAAATTTTAACAAATGTTCTAATGGGGGTCAAAGATCCAGTAAAGCAGATAAGCTCCTTCTCTTGCACTCTATAATACCCAAGTGTGGTCCCATAAGCCCTCCAGACATTATCATCCCTGATGCAGAGTCAGAAGTAAGCCTTGAGTACAGCTGAATGTGCCCATATCCCCTCATAATAGTCTAATGCTGGATGAATTTCTTTTCCATTTAGAACATGGAATTTGGTAGAAAACATCAAAGACTTTTCCTAACACACGTACCATAATATATGAAATGTGTCTAATGCCAATGCTTATGAGATTCCATTTTGATAATAGGAGTCAATACGAAATATTTTGACATAAAACACACTTCATGTTAATTTTATAAAGTAAAAAATATTATCCCTGGGACAAGCTTTTTTTCTCCCTTATCATTAAACCCCAAAGGAAATATAACATTACATGGGGATAAACAGTTCTTTATTCATCACAGAAATCAAACATGCTATATGTTTAGCTCAATAATTTGCATCAAGAAAACATTAGTCAAGGAGGAAGGGAACAAATGCCGAACGTGTTTTAGGTTGAAAATAACAATACAGTGGGGCATACACTGAACCATATGTAGCTTGTGTATTTCAACATCTTGCAAAATCAGCTACTCTTTCCATGCACAAATGCGCTACAGCTGATTTTACAAAATAGGCAGCAATGTTTGCTCAAGTACCTGATTCAGCAGCTGGCCCACCTTTTTTTATTATGAAAAATGAGGATTAATTGATGAGAATGTTGACCTTCCTTCTAAAGAGTCACAGTTTTAAAATGTAGCATCTTTGTTTGGGTTGGAAACTTCCAATTTATACTTAGAGGCTGATATTTTTAAGCTATAGAGTACCTAGAAAGGGTACATATACATTAAGAAAATAAAATATGACAATGACAACAAACCATGAATCATGTAGTCAAATTTTTGCTGTTTTTTTGAGCTCCTAGTCACTTCTCTCATTTCAGTTACATTTTTAAAAATAATTTTTCAATGTTTTCTTTGAAATCATTTTATCTTTTTTTCTCTGTACTCATGGAAACCAGATATTTTCTATGTAAATGACTTAGAAAATTAATTAAACTATTCTATAGCAAATTATTGATATATTATAAATTTAATGGATTTATATTCTGGGCACTGAAGAGAAGACAGATTAATTAGCAGTGAATTTAATTTTCAAAGTATTGCTCATTAAGTGAAAAGGACATATATTCTAGTTTTTTCTAAAAACTATTCCAACTAGTCTTATTTCTGCAAATAATTTGCTTTGTCACTATAGGCAAATCAGCTCAATTCTTTGATCTTCAGTTTATCTGTCATGTAATACTTTAAGTGTCCATCTAGTTTTCAAAGCGTAGCATTCTGTGCTCTTACAAAAACTCAGGAGTACAAATTAAATTTGATATCTCAAATATCAAATTAAGATACCGATCTTAGAAATATTTTAGATTTAAAGACATTTCTGCTCATTTTATTTGAGCCTATTTGCTTTTTTTCCTTTTTTACATTTTCTTATAGTGGTTTTCAAATATACAGAAAATTAGAGGGGATTGGATAATGAAGACCATATACTCATAAGCTACATTTAATACCCATTGTTTCTTTTCCCAAACATTTTAGTGTAGATTATTACAGACATCATGACATTTTCACGCCTAAATGCTTCATTATGTAATGGCATCACAAATTCATTATCACACCTCACAAAATGAACAAGGATTTCTTAATTCCAGCTGATATTCAGTACATGTTCATGGACTTCTAAATTGTCTCTAAATATCTCCTTGGGAAGGAACCAGTCAAGTGTTCACACTCTGGCAATTGATGTTGTATCTCTATCACTCTAGGCAGGTCTTCCTGCCTCTCCCACCTAAATTTCTTATTCCTGTTATTTGCTCATGATACTGATGTGGTATATTACATCGATAGAAGATATTGAGCCATAATTATCCTGTGAAATGCCTCACACTCTGGGTTTCTTCTCACTATCTTTTACGTGCTTTTCTAGCCCTTTCTAATCTGTTGTTGTTGGAATCAAGGGTGTGATAAGATTCAGGTTAGACAATTTGCACCCTTTGTAGGCAGGGCTGTGTGTTTTATTTTGCTTCATACACTCCTGGAAATGATAGAATAGATCTCTGAGTTAAGAGCATGATAACCCTATCTTTCATCCTCAACTGACTTTCCTTACTATGTTCGTGTCCCTCTGTCCAAAGATTTTAATTTCTATCTTTTTTTGTAGCTGATATCTTACGGTAATTGATTGGTAGCTCTGTAAATAGCCTCCGTACATGTATAATCTCAGCGATTGTCTCGTAACATTGAAGAAATGTGAACATTTACTGCTTGATAACATCTTGTTAAGGGTCGAACAATAAACAGAATAGGATAATCATGTCATGTTGAAGACTCTGCCTTAGAGTAGAGATTTTTGTATATATATTTTATTACTTTGTTTAGGGGGGTGTCATCATCAAGCTTTGCCATCCTACTGTTTCATAGAAAATGATCTTTACTAAGTTGTTTAAATAGGTGCCTTTTTATACTTAGGCGGCAAGTATAGTTTTATGTTAGTATGTATTAGCTTTTGTCAATAAATGCTGGGTTTAAGATTATTATACTTTAAATTAATGGTTACAGTTAGTAATACTTGAAAATGATATTTGGGACAGGAACTTAGTGTTGAAAGCCGGTATAGGGATATATCTGATAATCTTTCATTATCTGTATTATAAACCATAAGGCCCAAAAGGAGAAAGAGAGAAAGAGAGTTTGTCTGTATATCTGCATTTATGTGTGTGTTTATGAGAGAGTTTGTATGTCTGTGTGTATGTGTGTGTGTGAGAGAGAACTAGAGAGAGAGAATGAGAAGGAGAGAGAGAGAGTTAGTCTGTATATCTGTATGTTTGTTTGTGAGTTAGTCTGTATATGTCTGTGTATATGTTTGTGTGAGAGAGAGAACGATAGAGAGAGAATGAGAGGAAGAGAGAGAGAAGAAATGTGCCTGCCATAGAGGTGGGGAGGGGGAGGGAAACTGGGGACATCAGTGGTAGGAAATGTATATTAGTGAAAGGACATGTGTTGGGATATGACTAAAACCCAATCGTGAACAACTTTGTAACTACTTATCTCACTGTGATTCAATTAAAAATAAACTAAAAAAATAATACATTCAAATGTAAAAAAGAAAAGAAATTGATGGTTATATTTGAATGCCCCAGGGGCATGCATGAAAATACTTAAAGCAGTACTCTCAGGGATTTCATTCACATGTCAGTGAAAGCGTGAAAGTTGTTCTAGCACCTGAGCTAACTAACATGACATGATGTCGTGGGGATCTTTATTGACCGGATCAAGACACAGGAAATCAGTCTTGTACAAAAGTTTTGCTCAAACTTGGGTTCCTCTTCCCTTGCACCAACTCCCACACATCTTCCACAAAGGAGACCAATTAAATAGAGCCTGTTTCTTGGCAAATTATTTTTCCATATTTCACCAGTGTTTCCAGCATATGCATTTGGTATCTTTTCTGAAGAGCTTGCCTCTGTAAAATCTGGACTGGTACAGTCTTCCTTATCCCTGGCACCCCACACTGAGGGTACATATTTGAAAGAATAAGATTTGCTTTTATCTTGGTACTTATTCATAGGCATGTTAGGCAAAGAAGAAACCCCTGTTTCTCCCAGTTATTTCTCTGTGGCTAACAGTTGTGCTCATGTTATACATTTAATTTTTTTCTATTAAATATTATGCATCCACTTAAGAAAGACAAATAGCTCTCCAATTTTGATTGATTTCAAAAGCTTCGTGGTGTGTTGGTTTGATTTGTTTTGTGTGTTGCTCATTTTTCCAATAACTTGCCTCCTAGAAGCAACCATTTTCAACTTTTATGGTAGATTTTTATACAATTTCCCTGCAACAACTATTAACCAGCCAATTATACTGTTGTTTCTAGATTACTAACATTGTCCTTTCTTTTCTCAAAACAGAAGCCAATGATTTAGTACCCATCACTGGTGCAGTACCACACAGATACAAAACTATATTTGATTCTCATTTTTTAAATATATGCTTCTAAAATGTATTACCTGAAATAATATGGAAATATTAAGTATGTATTTGGCTTAGATTAATTATATACTACTGATGGAAGAGCTGTATGTTTTCTGGAAATTTGATTTTCTTATAGTAACTATTAAGATTTTTTAACTGAATTTTTCTGCTTTTTGAAATAAACCTTTTGAAAATAAAATGACAAGTCTCAGACTTGGAATAAACTATTTACCAAACATAAATTTGATATGTGGACCTAACTCTTCCTAATACAGATCTCAAAGTTTCTTTTATTTTTACTTTTTTTTTTTTTTTGCTTTCTGGGTCACACCTGGCGATGCACAGGGGTTACTCCTGGCTTTGCCACACTCAGGAATTACTTCTGGTGGTGCTCAGGGTACCATATGGGATGCTGGGAATCCAACCCGGGTCGGCCGAGTGCAAGGCAAAGGCCCTACCCACTGTGCTATCACTCCAGTCCCAGATCTCAAACTTTTACCAGGTACCAGCTCCAGGGAAATTTGGTGCAAACAATCCCTTTTCCTGCTGGGCTCTTGATTTCACAAAGCAGAACAGCACTGACTTTTCTAAGTGACCCAAGTTTGTCACAGGTATATTAAGACAATGCCAGTCATATTTATGAGGGTTTTTTTTAAGTCTGCTTTCATATTGCTGTTCTTGTAAATGGCTATGTAAATTTCCCCTTTTAATCCAGAGTTGTGCTACCTAATTTGAAAGAAAACGTAACTCGCAAACTTCTACTTTGGCAGATAATTTCTGCCCTCATGTGTCTTTATTTCACCATCTATCATGCAGAGAATCTTGGGTTTTCTTGTATCCAACCTAATGCTCTCTAGGTGACCTGCTAACCATTGCATTGCAGACATGTCTTAGTTCTCAATCTACATCAAAATCTTGAGGTGGAAGTCTCTGTTTATACATCGCTATGCTGCTTTGCCTAGCCAATGTTCTGCTTTGCATCAAATTTCTCAATTTGTTAAATTGAGAAAATAAAAGCTAAGGGGCACGTGGCCATATTTCATCTCTTTAAAATTGTGGATCAAATCTGTTTTTCTGAACCTCAATGGCAGTTTTTCTTTAATGGAATGAATGCAGTGAGTTACAGGAATAAAAAAATAGGTGTTTGTTATATTCTTATGGGTGATAACAGTAAACAGGGACAAAGACACTGTACTGTTTTGTGAGACTATAAGTTCAGCACCAATATATCACTTGGCTAAATTTTTTCTTCTTTTTTCTCGATTTCCTTCTCATCTCTGTAGAAAATAAGACTTTGAAAGAATAGCTGTAAAATTACTGTGTATATTTCATAGTTGACTACTCCTCACCAAAAGTAATATTTATTTGTTTTAACTAAAGTTCCAAAGAAAATGTGCAGAATCTCTAACACATTGCTTGGAGGTTAAAGACTATGTTCACTGCATGACCTTGGATTAATGTGCTGTTCTGTAGTCACTGTATCAGAGTTGCATCTAACTCTTGAAGATGTACAAAAGGAAAGTCCCTGAGGAAAAATATTTCATAAATATCTGACCACTCTACACTTGATCTCTGATGTTCAAACTTCACAGCAACTGCATTTGGTTATGTAGGCTTCAGCCAATTCCTGGTCTGGGGTCTTAGATTGTTCCATTGATGTATATTGGATTTTTTTTTAATTTGCTTCCTATAGCTGAAGCATTCTACTTTGAGTGGCTGTTCTGGAGAATACCTTACCTGCTAAGAACAGATCAAAGGAGAACAAAACCCAGTCTAGACATATTCTCAGGAAGGCACTTGTCAGTCCCATCTTTCCAGGGAGGATAGACCTCTGGAATCTTTTAGACACACAGCTCCACTTGGACACAGTACATGTTCAATGTGAGGGCTCTGGAATATGAAAATACGGGGGCTTGCTGTGTCAGGGGTACCAGGGATACTCCAGAGGTTTCTGGAAGCTTCAGTGACTACACTTAGTGAAACTTAGGGAACCATATTGTGCTGGTGATTGAACCCATGTTAGTCACATGCAAAGCATGCTTTACTGCTTGTACTATCTCTAACATAACATATCTCATACATAACAGGCTATGACTTTTGCAGTCACCTGTTATGAGGTCCAGAGACACTTGGTAGGGTACTTAAGGTCCAGAAACAAAGCTTTTGTAATGGGATAATGTGTGCATTGAGTTAACATTAGGTATGTTCTTAATTAATTGGGTGTACAAGGAAAGAGACCAATAAGCTGACGCTGATTCTCGACCAAGGGTGCATTTAGGGATCTATATCTCAAGAGAAGCCCCTGCCTTGGGTCTTAACCAAAATCTTCATCTTTCCCTTTTGGTTGGTCTTTTCCTCTTTCATGATTGACTTGCTGTCTGATCAGATTTTAAGTGGTGGGACAGCCCTGAGCTACTACCCTCCTTTGGTTTTTGTTAACCCAACACACTTGCCCAACTTTCCCGCCACTTCCCAGGGACCTTTCCCATAGGTGCCTGTCTACACCACATCCTCATTCTGTGGTCTGTGCTGTCATTTATTTACTTTTAACAGATGTTTATAAATTTCTAGGTGCAATTTCAAAGTCTCTGTAGGAAGAGTGATAATACCAATTAGCATAGAAACAGCATGCCTTCTGTGCCAGAGTCTGTGAAGGAACTTTACAAAAAACCTTAAATCATTTCCACAAACATCTCAGTATCTACAAAGGTGGTTTTTCCTCATGAATGATGGGGAGTGGAGGAAGTCAAACTCAGCAAGATTTGTGTTCTTCCCCCAAATGACACAGCGAGAAGTTCTAGAGCAGGGATTTAAACCAAGGCCACATGGATTCCTAGTTCTGCTCTTGAATATTGCTCGAAAAAAGAGCCAGTGACTAATGTCCATAAACTCATTATTTAAAAAACTATATTTTTAAGATTCTCAAATAATTTTTCTGTTTACTGAAATGTTTGCAAAAAATGTATGCATGGATATTTAAGTTTCTTCATACATATGTACACTTATGTTTCTTTTTAGTAGCTGAATATTTGTTTGGGGGCCATACTTGGTGGTGTTTGGAGGCACTACTTTATTTGCTTATATACTCCCAACTTTGTGCTCAGAGGTTGCTTCTAGAGGTACTCAAGGAAGGATGTGGTAATAGCAATTAAATCTCTGATCTTCTGAATGCGTCTGAATCAGTCCATCTCTTGCTAGGTATATTTTATAGAATAATCCCATGCATGTATTTATTTATAACTACTATGAATCATCTTACATAATATTTTCATAATTTTAAAGAATGGAGTAGTGAGAATATAAAATACTATGTTACCTTAACTCCTCCTTGATTGGTCTTTGTGGACTTTCCCTAAACTTTATGAAAAGCATTTTACTATGGATTCACCAAGGACTCACCTTAATCTGCCCTCTGGGGGGCACGTACTCTGTAGAGAAACTCTGTTTTGGTTCTCTCACACCTGCCACCTTTGTTGTGCCAGCCAGACCCCCAATCTTCCCTCTCTCTTTTACTTGTGAAATTACCATCCAGTGTTAGTTTCATCGGTCTTTCCTTATGAATGAGAATGACCCTGCAATGTATTCTTTTGCCCTACTTCTAATGAATCTTCAGAAATATATAAAGAAAAAGACTTAACGTCTAACTAGATGACATTAGACACTGTTTCCAAAAAAATAAGCACACTTCCTGTCTTCCTGCTCCTACTTCCCCTGCCTCCTTTCTGCCCCGATGGTCACAGCTGATCATACCTGATCTTATTTGATAAGTGATACCCTTAATAAGGTTCTACTAACAAGGATGAAATAGATTCCGAAGAAGCCAATGATCAGCTGTTTGACCATTGAAACTGTTTGTTCTTTGAACATTCAGAATATCACATTTTAAAAAACAATTTGACAGGTGCATTATTATAAAAATTTCAGTTATGACATTAAACCACAAATTTACTCTTTGAGTATTGACAGGGTTAAGTCATGTTCAGGATGTCTAGAAATATTTGGCTATCTCTCAAGTTAATCATAGTCCAAAGGGTAGATTCAATTAGTTCTGAAAATAGATTCTGAAATATAGTTTTATTTTATTGGCTTTGGGGTCACACCTAGCTTTGCTTAGGCTCCCGGCTCTTCACTCAGGAATTACTCCTTTTGGTACTTGGGGGACCATAAGGGATCGAACCCAGGGATTGAACCAAGGTTGGCCAAGTGCAAGGCAAACACACTACTTGTACTATCCCTGTGGCTCTGTTTCTAAAATGTAATTGAAGTGTTTTCATTATGATTAATGAGGGAGAAAATATTTCTAAGATTTATATTTAATACCTTATTCTTATTGTGAAGATACTTTGGTTAGTTACAAGGTTTCAGATAGTTGAGCAGGTCTAAACTTTTGTAAATTGTCTAAACAAAAATTTTCAATGAGAATTGTATAATGTTTTCTGTCTACCAGAATTTGAGGATTCTTCCAAGTAGAGCACATTTCTAAGTTCTTTGAATATTTCATAGACCAACTATATTCCTTCTTATGACCTCGATGCCATGATACAATTCTCGTTGCAGTATATTACAGAAGTTTCCTTTTCAGCAAAACAAACAAAACATTCAATATGTAAAGCAATAAATATGTTTGAGGAAACATCTTTCTTGCAAGGTGAGTGCCCTACCCTCTACAGGCTCTATTTGAATACATGTTGAAAATGACAGTATTCCTAGAAGTTGGTCTTCAGTATTCTCATTTAGAACTTAGAAGATCTTAATACACTAGGTTTATTAATTTAATGTTAGCACTTGGTCCCTATGCAACCTTTCCCTATTTTAAAGCATAATGGAGCCACCATTATAAGTCTGTGAGGCAAAATGAGTTTTCACTTTAATAATAATAATAATAATAATAATAATATTTATGGTTTGACAGTCACTCTTTTCCCCTAAACACTTTGGATGTGTATCTTCAATCCTGATGTTTCTAAAAAATTTGTTATTATGATTGATTTTAAAAATTATAATATAGAGCAGGGCGGTTGATAAAATTGTTCAATTATTATCTGATAAATAAAACGCTAAATGTTAATGGACCTTTAACTCAAACTTTCCATGATCTCTCTATGGAACTAAATGTTTTATCCACAATCTGTGGTTATTAACTTGGTTTGATGTCATACTAACCGAGTGTATTGATCAACAGTGCTCAGTGGATTTAACCTAAAGTTGATTAACTTAAAGTACAGTGTCACTGGACTTTATTCATTTCTGACAATATTTATTTTGTTCTAAAAACTCTATAAAAATGATTCTCAAGTGCAGCCTTGTTTAAGAATCTGCCAGCTACCCATGGTAAACTGCTTTGCAGCTGAGTTTCTCATCATAGATCCATCAGGGTCTGTGGCTGAAACAGAATTCTGTTTCTGTGTCAAAACTTAGTCTATTGCACCTAACCCACTTCCGTTGCCTAGCGTTTTGTTTCCTGGACAATCCTCATCAGATTGTTTTTCCTGGACTCCAGCACTGACCCAGTCTGTTCTAATTTCAGTGTTCTTTGAAGAGTCGGTGTTTGCTGGTGTGTGGGTGCATTGCTGCCTTTGACCATCAACCCGCAGTTCTTACCTGGACAACCCGCAATCCCTGATTCCTGTACCTTCCTGAGTTTTGTTTCCAACCCCAGGCCTTAATGATCTCACATTCACTGATCTAGTAACTGGGCAGGAATCAGGTCAATGTCAAAATGATCCGAAGCTCACAGAGATAATTCATCTAAAATTCTCTCCTTCCCCCCAGTTATCTCCAAGATGAAAAGGTCACTGGCTTTCTCTAACTCTGTCCATATCCTCTGATCTACTTTTCTTTGGGAACTTATTTTCCTGTTAAAGGAAAACCTGCTAGTTCATTTTAATCTGCTTGTTTGCATATTGAATTTTTCATTCATTGACAATCCAGAGCTTCAAGGTTAGTAGAAACAAGGGCCAGGAGGACTTGTCCATGGTTAGGAGCTTGCCACAAGTTGTGGGAGTGGAGGTCAGTTAGGATGAAGAAAGAATTACTACAAGGATAGTTGGGAATGATCACTCTGGACAAGAACTGAATGCTGAAAGGAGGTAAAAGGACAAATATGAAAACCTTTCAGTACGTATAGTGTAAACCATAATGCCAAAAGGCAAAAGAAGAGAGAGAGAGTGGCCTGACATAGAGGCAGGCTGGAGTGTGGGGAGGGTGGGAAGGAAACTTGGGAGAGTATCGGAACATTGTATGACTGAAACCCAATCACGATCAACTTCATAACTGTACATCTCATGGTGATTCAATTAAAAAATAAAAAGAAAATTTAGGGCCAGACAAGGACAAAATACCAGTGATTCAATTAAAAAAAAAGAAAGAAAATCTAGGGCCAGACAAGGACAAAATAAAATATCAGTGGGCATTTGAGGTGCTGCGATTCCAAAATATTCTTGACCTTTTGACCTTTAAGTAAGAAGCTATTCTCTTTAGTATTATTCTTCCTTCAATTCTAGATTACTCTCATTTTTTTCTGTACCTGACATTGATCCTACACCCAAGGCTATATGTTATTATCAAATGGAATGTATGGTTGATTGGGGAAAATGTTTCTTAATTTTTAGATCATTGAAAGCAAGGGAAAAGAATAAAAGTAGTAACTGTAGAGAGAATTACAACTAGGAAGTAACAGCAGGGTGTGAATGAACTTTGGAGTTTGATAAGACTTGTACATGAATCTGATTCTACCAGGTTCCAGATAATTTTTTTTATGCTACATTTAAATCCTAGTCTTGGGAGGGTTTTTTATGCTTGTTTATAAGAGTGAATTCAACTATATTTTGACTGGTGGTGTGGATTGGAGTTGGTACAGGCAAAGAAATTGACCTAGTTTATATTTTAAGTTATTTGAATGCTGAAAAACTAAAACAAACTGAAATTTCCTCAGTAAATAGGATTGGGTAGACATTGATCTTATGGAAACATAAGATTCTGGATTAATAAGACTGATAGATTTTCTTGGAAGCTGAATTCCATACCATAGCAAAGACATTAAAATGAGTCAAAAATTCAGTAAATTAAAGTGTTTCCAACAAGTAGAAATGTTACTAAATTCCTCTTTTGAAATAAATTGACTAAGAGACACCAGTTTACTCTTGGCTACATTTTCCTTACTCATCAGCAAACACTGGGATCAAAAGAGTCATTACAAAGTGAGAAAATGGTGTGTGCAAAATGTTTATAGAAGTGAAAAAATGATAATAACAAAGAAATTAAAATAATAAATGCCGAGAAACCTTAAAATGTACGGAAAGCAATTAATATTAAGGACATTGCATATGAGTCTGGCTAGTGATTGCCAAGAACACAGAATTTCCTCCACTGTTGAACATCTCAGAAAAATTGATACTGCATCCATAAGAAGAGAGCTAACATACAGCAGAGGAGTAATTTGGCAAGATTAGAGGAAGGAATATGTATTAAAGAAGTCTTACCTATGTTCTGATGATCTATGAAGGTCGAATCTACGATAAAATTCCTGTTATCACATAGAACCAAACTGAGAGAATGACACATGTAACGGACATGAAAATGCAGAAGGAAGTTTTCACAAAATTGTGTAGTGGGCAGAAAGTGGCAGATAAAAGTGTCATGGTCACATAAGATAATGCATTCAGGTGAAAGAGATAAAAGCTATAATTTTAGCACAATGAGTTCTCTCATAAAGTTGTCACTTCGGCTCTATAAATTTGTAGTTTCAATATTCAAGGGGTTAATTGTATCAAGTCATTGTTGCCACATAAGCAAAGAATGTGGGAATTACTGTGGACAGTTTTCTAGAGACTTTAACCCTACGTGACATTGAGTAAAACAACTAGGCATACATAAAAAATTATAAGGAAAAAGAGCAAAGAGTTACTTAATATTATATATGCATATAAAACTGTGATTGCTGTAGAAGATTTAGGTTACTTTACTTCCAGAAAAATACATACGCAATCTGAGCAAAGTCCTTTTAAAGGAATAATTCCCCTGATGGAATAAAAATGAGGAAGTTGGAATTCCTGCTGTTGAGAAAATGACTGTTTAGTGAGCAGAGAAAAAATTTGGACAATTAAATCGCCATAAACCATGATAGGAGATACAGCAGAGGTTGGCAAAGATGTCTACGATAGCAGAGAATGAAACATTTGATTTTTCCCCAGGGGCACAGGAGAAGATAACCAGAAGAATGAGCATTTGAACTGAAAATCAAAAAATAAGTTGAGATTTTCTGGGTAAATATGTGTGTTAAGTTCTCGATACAGAGGAAAGCATTTGCAAAGCTATGATGTCATCAACAGTTCTGGCACGTTTACTGAACAGTGAATTTATGATTATTTCTACAAAGAGACTAGAAAAAGAAAAGAATTATTGAACAAGTGAAATAGGAGCCAAGACTGAGAATGTACAGTCAAAAAAATTAGGATTGGCTAGTTTAAGTTATGTTCACAAACACCTGTAATCACAGTAATTTTAAGCCACCAGGAATTATTTCTTACTCCCACTCAATCGGAATTGGAGCCAGCCTGAAGCTCTGTGGCACATTTCAATTTTTCTAAGGTCCAGCCTAACAGACACTTCACCTTTTGAAAGCTGCTGGGAGTTCTAATAGCGAATCAAGAAATACAATAAATCAGAAATTGAGAATTTAAGGACTCTTACCAAAAGTGAAAGGTCTCTTATTTTTGTATTTCCTCAAAGGAATTTCAAAGTCAACTTTACCATGTGTCTGAAGGAAAACTGAAAATATTGGTTCAAAAACAAACACAAAGACTGTTGATTACCTTGTTAAAGATTAGTGAGCATTTCTCAACACAATGGATGAATCTTATGGGTGACATCTGGGTCTGTGAATGAAAGGAAGAACACAATTGCTCTTGTTTCCCTTCTTTCTTTCTTTCTTTCTTTCTTTCTTTCTTTCTTTCTTTCTTTCTTTCTTTCTTTCTTTCTTTCTTTCTTTCTTTCTTTCTTTCTTTCTTTCTTTCTTTCATTCTTTCTTTCTCTTTCTCTCTCTTTCTTCCTCTCTCTTTCTTTCTCTCTCTCTTTCTTTCTTTCTCTCTCTCTTCCTCTCTCTTTCTTTCCTTTCTTTCTTTCTTTCTTTCTTTCTTTCTTTCTTTCTTTCTTTCTTTCTTTCTTTCTTTCTTTCTTTCTTTCTTTCTTTCTTTCTTTCTTTCTTTCTTTCTTTCTTTCTTTCTTTCTCTCTCCGTTTCTCCCTTTCTTCCTGCATACACACCCACACACATATGCATATGTGTATATTATTCAGGGTCCATACCCGGTTGTGCTCAAGAGCTAGCCTCTGTGATGCTTGAAGACTCCAGTAGAATCCTAAGAGCCATGATGTGGTGGGATCAAATACAAGGCTGCTATGTGAAGATCATGCCCTCCAGACCATGAAGCCATCTCCCCAAACCCACAATGAGATTTCTTACTTTGGCAAATGTGGCCAGCAGAGCAGAAAACAATGAAATTCATTAGAATCAAATTGAAAACTTGTTAAAAAACACTGAAGTTCGGTTCCCTAATTTTGTATTTCTTTTTTTTTTAAATTTTAAAATTTTATTGAATCACTGTGAGATAATTACAAGCTTTCATGTTTGGGTTACAATTACACAATGATCAAACACCCATCCCTCTACCAGTGCTCATTCCCTACAACCAATATCCCCAGTATACCTCCCCCCTCTTCTCCACCTTCCCCCTGCCTCTATGGTAGACAATATGCCCCATAGTCTCTCTCTCTACTTTTGGGCATTATGGCTTGAAATACAGACACTGAGAGGTCATCATGTTTGGTCCATGATCTACTTTCATTGCACATCTCCCATCCCGACTCCAATCATCATTTTCTTAGTGATCCCTTCTCTATTCCATCTGCCTTCTCAGAAAGCAGTCTTCCACCTATGGGGCAATTCCCCTGGCCCTTGTATCTACTGTCCTTGGGTTTCAGCCTCATGTGATGTTATTCTATACTCCACAAATGAGCGCAGTCCTTCTATGTCTGTCCCTCTCTTTCTGACTCATTTCACTTAACGTGATACTCTCCATGTCTATCCATGTATAAGAAAATTTCATGACTTCATTTCTCCTAATAGCTGCATAGTATTCCATTGTGTAGATGTACCAAAGTTTCTTTAACCAGTCATCTGTACTGGGGAACTTGGGTTGTTTCCAGATTTTGGCTATTGTGAACAGCGATGCAATGAAAATATAGGTACAGATGTCATTTCTACTGTGTTTTTTTTTTTTTTTTTGCATTCTCAGGATATATTCCCAGAAGTGGTATTGCAGGGTCATATGGAAGCTCAATTCTAGTTTTGAAGAACTGTCCATAGTGTTTTACAGAAAGGCTTGACTGGTGGGCATTCCCACCACAAGTGAAAGAGTGTCCCTTTCCCCACATTCACGCCAGCACTGGTTGCTTTTGTTCTTTTGAGTATGTGCCAGTCTCCGTGGTATAGATGATAACTCATTGTTGTTTTTATTTGCATCTTAATGATCATTAGCAATATGGAGCATATTTTCATGTGCTTTTTGGACATTTGTACTTCTTTTTTGAGGAAACTTCTGTTCATTTCTTCTCCCCAGTTTTTGTTGGGGTTAGAAGTTTTTTTCTTATACAATTCTACTAGTGTCTTATATATTCTGGATATTAACCCCTTATCAGATGGGTATTGGGTAAATGTTCTTTCCCATTCTGTGGGCTTTTTCTCTATTTTGGTCACTGTTTCCTTTGAAGTGCAGAAGCTTCTTAGTTTGATGTAGTCCATTTTGTTTATGTTTGCTTCCACTTGCATGGTCAGTGCTGTTTCGTCCTTAAGGATGCTTTTAGCTTCAATGTCATGTAGAGTTCTGCCTACATTTTCCTCTATGTACCTTAAAGATTCAAGTCTGATATTGAGGTCTTTAATCCACTTTGATCTGATTTTTGTGCCTGAACTCTGACCTCGAATTTTGTATTTCTTATTCAATAGACCTAGGGCTTGGGGCCTGGGATTCTCTATTTCCCATGTGTTGAATGCTAATATTCATATCTTAGGATCACTGAATTCCTGTAGTTTGATATTTAAGTTATTATAAAGGTTAGGTGTGAAGATGAGAGCTAGACTGTAGCGGCAGCAAAGTGGGCACTGTAGCCCTGCCAGAAGCAAGGGACATTTCCGAGTTATATTGGCAAAAATGTTGCGACATGAAATGTTAGCAGCAAGGATATGAGGTTTGAAAATGGCAGAATGGGGTCCATTTTGGATAGATAACTGCCATTTAATCTAGATGGAGACAGCAGAGGGTAGTGTGGTGTTAGGAGTAGTAGAAAAGAAAAGATGTATAGTTTCCAACATGTATCAAAATTTATGGCAGTACATTTGAAGTGCCTCAGAGGATCCAGGTTTGGTGTGCCTAGTTCACCACAGAAACTAAGGTCTGGGTCACTGGAGAACGCTAATCCCTGGTGACAAAGACTAATTATCATTGGGATGCAATAGACTTGAAGTCATTGGGTAAAATGTGAACACCCAGGGTCAATATTTTTACCACTCAGAAGGCAAAGAATAAAGAACAGACTCCTGAAATACCCTAATAATGGAATGAATGAGCTGAATGTGGAGAAACCTGAATAAGACACTCCCCAGGGAAATCTGAAGGCTAGAAGAATGAGTTGGGCGAGAACTGTAATAAAATAAGAGAAGAAAGAGATCAGATGATACAAAGCAATCTGTGGGGTCTAATATTTCAAGAGATCAAATAGGACGAGAATTTAGGAAAGTTATTAGGCATCCTGATCCAACTGTTGCATGAATTGTGTACTTCTCGTCAGATGGGGGGGCATATTTTCTTAATACTTGGAATACACCATGGCAGTCTACTAAACTACAAGATTTATCACTTAATGCTGAAGTTTTTGCCATCATCAGCACCAAATGGAACTTGGTTTGATTGCCTGGTTTTTTGATTTTCCAAATGGGGCAGTATCAGTGAGGTTATCTTAAGCTATTATTTCATTCATAAGGGCTGGAGACTATAAATTATAGTTATTTATTGCTCTGGACTGGAGCGATAACACAACGGGTAGGGCATTTGCCTTACATGTGACCGACCCGGGTTCCATTCCTCCATCCCTCTCAGAGAGCCCAGCAAGCTACCGAGAGTATCTTGCCCACATGGCAGAGCCCGGCAAGCCACCCGTGGCATATTAGATATGCCAAAAACAGTAACATCAAGTCTCACAATAGAGACATTACTGGTGCCCACTCGAGCAATGGGACAGTGCTACAATGGGATGGCAGTGCTACAGTGTTATTATTTTGTAACATGTTGAAGACAACTAAATACTGGAACTAGAATCTTGCTACCCCTGTAAGTTACAGGTTGGTCATTGAGGTCTCACTCAAGCCACACCATGCTCAGTATTGGGTGGCTGCACTTACCAACCCTCTACATCCCTACTTTTACCTTCGAGTCCAGTTTGAATCCTAAATACTGAACAGGATTTCCAACTCACATCTCTATATGTCTATCTGATGATAGATTCTCAGATAAATCTTCACGCGACCGGACCCGTCAGCTGTCTTGCTGAGCTTATTACAAGACATGTACATGTCATAATCATGCTTCATTGCTCTCTGCACCTTTCTCAGATGATCCAGTCTAAACCGTACCTCTTCCTGACCTTGCCAGATAACACCACACTGTCTCCCACCAGGGTTTGGCAGCTGCCAACTATGGATGCTGCCACCATATCTTAGAGATACTTGGGTGAAAGTAGCTCAAACCTACCTAAGCAGATCAAACTCAGTGACCAAAGAGGAGAGAAATTGTGTCTCTCATGTTCTGTGAGCTTTAAAAATACACTGTCACTGTATCACTGTCATCCCGTTATTCATGATATGCTCGGGCGGGCGCCAGTAATGTCTCCATTTGTCCCAACCCTAAGTTTTAGCAGCCTCTCCTTACTATTCTTTCCCAATGATTGGAGGCTCTTTCAGGGTCAGGGAAATGAGACCAATTATTGTTACTGTATTTGGCATATTGAAAATGCCACAGGGAGTTACCAGGCTCTTCCAGGTGGGTGGGATACTCTCTAATGATATAACAGTGAATATAAGGGAACTGACACGCAAATGCCAACAAATGATTATATAAAATGTATACATATAAAAATAAATATTTCATTTGCAAGATCTTGCTTACAATGCAACAGCTGTCAATTAGAATTTTGTCAATAAATGAAATGAGATATACAGGATCATAATCCCTACCTTTCTAAATTTCCCACACATGGGGGGAAATTTTTTGACATCTTTTTGAGAGAAAAGTAAGCACTCTCTCTTGGACCCTTATCAAATGATTGTAGTTTTTTGTTTACTGGTTTATAAAGAAATATATTTTTGAAAAAAGTGATTTAGAAATGAGAAGGTATAGAGGGTTTGTGTGTGTGTGTGTGTGTGTGTGAACTTGTTGCAAACCTCTGTCATTTTAAAGCAAATCAACACAATTTAAGAGAAAAAACACTCCAAATGTTGACCTGCTTTGTAGAGGCAGGCTGGATTATGGGATGGCTTGAAGGGGTAGGAGGGAAACTGGAGACACTGGTGCTTGGAAATTACACTGGTGGAGGAAAATGTGTTGGGACATTGTATGACTGAAACACAATCATGAAAAATTTTGTAATTCTCTAATCTCATGGTCACTGTCACTGTCATCCCATTGCTCATCCATTTGCTTTAGTGGGCACCAGTAACATCTCCAGTGTGAGACTTGTTGTTACTGTTTTTGGCATATCAAATATGCCACAGGTGGCTTGCCAGGCTCTGCCGTGCAGGCGAGATACTCTCAGTAGCTTGCCAGGCTCTCCAAGAGGGGCGGAGGAATTGAATCCGGGGTAGGCCTTGTGCAAGGCGAACCATCTCATGGTGATTATATATATATATATATATATATATATATATATATATATATATTTAAATAGTGACTGCTGCAAAGCAAAGAAAGAATACGTGATATTTGGTTCAAGACTTCTGGTGCATATACCTAAGCTGTCTGTATCTGAATTTTCTTCTTTTCACAATGAGATAAATTTCCATGTGATTAGCTGATGTTTTTCTTCAAGCATACTTTATATTTTTAACTATTTGAGAGTCATTTTATGAGTTTATAAAAATGTGAACTTTTTTCCCTTGCATCTTATATTAGAGACTGAATGTGAGCAACACCTGATACATAAATAACTCAGTGATTCATCGGAAAGAAGTAAGTTCAGCAAAATAGTCGACTGCTTTCTGATACAGATGGCATCTGTCATTTAAAGAACTTAAGTGATTTAAATTGGGTAGCAAAAATATCTGACAAATCTTTTTTCAGACAAATACAGCAGAGGAGTCTGGAATAACATCTAAGACATCAGAAGTTGTTTTTAGACCTTCAAAGATTTTCTTTTATTTTGGAGTAAACTATTGTGTCTACCCTCCCCCCATGCATGCCTTTTCTCTCTCATGAATTCCGTCTGCTCCTAAGTGTCATTGCTGGAACTTGCAAGGAAACACTTTTGATTAGCACTAAAAAGGTCTACCATTTGAGACCTTGAATGCAAAACTTCTGATAAAAATAAACTTCAAGGTCTCAGAATACTCTTATCAGATCAACTGTATGGTCCCAGAGTAGGTTGCCTAAATCTTCTTGGCTAAGCTTGAGAGTGCAAAGCTTAATACCCACAGGCTTGCAATCTTTTTGAATGTGATTATAATTCAGCACCAGCTTTGCATTCTGGATAAAGGTTCCCCTTGAACACAAAGTATGTTACATGCTTGTGTGCTAGTGATCAAAATACTCCTAGGATTATGGCTCTTGCTGTTCTTAAACCTCCAAAATGGTGTTAAAATGCTACATCCAATCAGCTAAGCTGTAAATTAAATTTTTGTAGATTGAAGACATAATTTTATTTCATATGCCAGAAACTCATTTCAATCCTAGCATCTCTGTTAGTACGTTGCATCTAGCAGCATAACTCAAGAGGTTTAATGAAAGTTTAAAAACAATCTGTTGCAGATTTTGTGCCTAATTTATTTTTAATTGCAAATTGTACAACACATTATTGCCTGTGAAAATAGAAATTTAATTTCCTTCCTGTTTTTCTTTATATATATATATATATACGAGTGTGTATGTATATATAAAACTCAAATGCAACCTCAGATAGGAAACAGGCTTTAACATGCTGTTTTCTGGATTTTATTTCTCTATTCTTAGATTCTTGATGTGCAGTCTTTGGAAAATATAGCTCATGCCACTTAGCATTACCCTTCAAACATACTTTCATGCTTTGAGAATGTGCAATTTGGAATTTCTATAAGAAGTTTGCTTTTACACAATTATTGCAAGTGGATAACATACAGTATAGTTATAATTTTACTCTGTTCCACATGAAAATCCCCCTCTCCGTATCTGATAGTTATTCCTGCTCAGTGTTCATATTCATATTCAGAGTTATTTTAAATTGCGACGCTTTACTAGTGAAGCAGTAGAAAGCACACACAAGACTGACTTAATTATAAGAATAGCTGCAGAGTTTGTAAAAATTAAGTATTCGATCTCCCGTTTTCCAAAGAATAGGAAAAATACATTATCAGTCTGAAGTTTGCTTTTTAATGTGACCTTTATTTTCTAATTGGTCTTTTCTGGAAGGCAATGAAGCAAAGATCAACAAAAGCTCTCATTCTGCCTTTTTTCTTCGGAAAAGTTCTGTCACACTCTGCTGCGTCCTGCCGTTTGACTTTGGGTGGGAATCTGAAATGAAGCTTAATATGAGTGCTATCAAGTGATGCTAGGAAAACGTCAAAATACAAGAGAAGGAAACAAAGGTCTTCTGTGCTGGATTTGCATTCCCTTCTGAAATCCTTGGCACTTTCCATCAGAGAGCGAGTTGTGTGATTTACTGTAAATTTCCTGACTTGCTCTTCTTCCCCTGTCCTCAGAGATGGCTTTCAGCTAGCTGGCTGCAGCCCTGCTCTCTTCTTGCTGGACCTTGTGTCAGCTAGTCAGCGGCCTTCACAGCTATTGACATGAGAAGTGAGAAGGGTTGTGTCTGGCTGTGAGGGGGGCCAGTGGAGAGCTGGGGATAGCGGGTCTCCCTTCCAGACCGAGTTCTCACAGCGTCCAGCTTCCGGGGCGCTTTTATCAGTCTGCTGTATTGAGCAAGCACATCACACATCACTGCCGTCATTAGGGACACCTATTGTGAGTGCCCTGGCCTCCAGAAAGACGTCGTAGCTCCAGTTTATATCATGTGAGCACCCTGTGGAATAGATGGACTTGAATTACCATATTGTGAGCATTTAAATTACATTGAAGCCAAAAATTTAGAAGGGAGAAGGCCAGGAAGGTTGTTTGTACAAAAATAATGGTCCTTTTCAACATGAGAGTTTTGATTCTTTTGAAATCATCCAGGGTCACATAGTACAGGAATAAGGTACTTGCTTCTCATATAACCAACCCGCCTTCTATTTCTGCACTGTATATGGTCCCTATAGCATCTCCTGGATCTCTGAGCACAGATCTGAGCACTATTGTGCCTGGGCTTCAAATCAAGATAAATAAATAAGATATTCAGTTCACATTGGAGATAGCTGATTAGTATCAAAGTACCCATATGTAGTAGTTTCTCTGAGCCTTGCATACATTTCTCTTTAGATTTTTAGATCCTACAGAACTGCTGCCACGGATGATTTTTTGTGTCTTCACATAACACATGTCCTCAAAGGAAAATAGATGTTGCTTATATGATTCTTTTTGAAGAGACCTGCTTGTTTTCTGATTAAGCGTTTTGGCGGCTATCATAGCAAAACATTCCTATAAATTAGTCTTAATGGAAATTTCAAGGAGACAAATGACATCTCTGTGTAATGCAAGAAAAATGATTATCTAGGACATTTATGTCACAAAGTAGCAGAGGATATAAAAGATAAAACTACATACTTCATAGAAAGCTGATTAGGCAGTGTTCTTCAGCCTTTTGACATGGGCAGCATGCTAGTCGGTGGACTAGCACTTTGTTTTTTTAATTTTTTAAAATTTTATAAGGTAGTTAATAATATTTGATTACATTTAATATTCAAACACCAATCCCACCACCATTACATCTTCCCACCACATTTCAAATGTTTCCATCCAGATCCCTAATCCCTGTCCCAAAGAAGAACCGAAATAATTTATTTTGTATTGTTATGAAAAACTGCTGAAAATGCTACAAAAAAGTATCCTTAGAGGAAAGAGTGTGATAATTGTTCTATTTCAGCAGGAGCCATTAAGACCTTCTATAAGAGATCACTAACATGTTGTTAAAGGTTGAGTCCTGTGAGCTTTTATATACGTATATATACATATCTGTGAAATATATGTATTTTCTCCCTAAGATTGGTTGCCTGCTACTTTGAACCCCATCAAATGTGGTGCGGTACTCTTGGAGTATGGGTAGGGTGTGACCCATAAAGTGTCATGCTACCACAAATGCAGCCACATGGACCAGCACTTTTAACCAAGTCAGTAGACCAGTAACTTTCAACCTCCTATGCCCGTGGAACAGCACCAGTTTAGGGACCTGCCACTGGAGGTCTCTGAATTAGGCATTTAACAGCCATCCCAATGAAGGGTTGGATGGATACTTTGGACCAAATCAAGGGGGGTATATGACTGGAGAGCCACTTAGTTCATGGGTATCTGGAATTTAACAGTGCACCAGTTAGGCTAATGGAGAGCATATGCTCTCATTGATAACTGGGTCATGAAACCCAGCTACTTGCAATGAATCAAGAGTTTCCCATTATCTTGGAAAATCAATGACTGAAGGGAAGATCTCTTAAGGAAAAATGTAACCCCCCCTTCTTCCCTTTTCCTGACAAGGCCCATGTTTACAGAGTTGTGGCTAAAAGTGGGACAGAACTAGTTCTTCTGAAGAAGGTCATATTGAAAGTGAGAAAAGAAGCTTGGATTTGCATCATTTACAGCATCTTCCAGGCAGACTTTCTATGCTTTCTTATTTGTACTTTCATTGTTCATTAGAAAGTTTCTTGTCCCTATCCATGGCATGTATAACATGCTTAGTGGTCCCTTGAAATACTCTCAGTACACATGGGAACATAAACACCAACACACATACACACCAAGACATATCCTCACTGGGGTGAACTCCATCCATAAGTTTTAAAATCTCAGTAGTCTGCTGAAGAGAAAGTTATCTTAGTTCACATCAGAATTTTTAAGATGTGGCAGATAATTGATTTTTTGTTGTTGTCATTTGGTTAGCTTTAGGTTTTGATGCATCTACCCAGCAATACTAAGTAATTACTCTCTATTCGGCATCAGGATTTACTCCTGGTGGTGCTTGGAGAAACATACGGTTACTATACGGTTCAAACCCAGGGAATTGAACCTGGATTGGCCTAGGTTGCAAGGCAAGCACCCTGGCCACTGTGCTATAGTCTGAGTCCCAACATATCATTTGTTAGGGTCGAAGATGGACATATATCTGTCATAGCTGTTATTAATTTCATTCTCAATATTTTTCTGTTGGAATAATAGATGTATGGTCATGTTAGCGACTCAGAGCAGTTGCTGGGGATTGAATATTTCTCTGGAAAAAAAAGGTGGACATAAATGCACTCATCCTTTGCTTTTGACTTTATAACTTTAACTCATAGCTGAAAGCCTGCCACAAAGCTAAAAAGTTGTTAGAAATGATCATGTTTTCAATTTTTATAAATAAATTTGACAGAAGTCAAAGCACTTCCAAATGATTCACAGTTTAAAAAATAAGTAAATTGAAATAAAAACTAATTTTTGACATGTGAAATATTTCTGCTTTTTGGGGGTCACACTCAGCAGTTCTCGGGGTTTACTTATGGTTCTGTGCTCAGAGATCACTCCTAGAGGTATTTGAGGCCAATTCGTGGCTTGGGGGATAAAACTTGGATTGGTCACATATAAGCAAATGCCTCATCCACTGGCACTGTCTCTTCAGCTCTCAGCAAGTTAAATGTTTTACTTACATATAATTTTCAGGTAAAAGGTACTATAATGTAAGTTAGTATCTTCATTTCTTTTCCAGTTTTTAAACTGTCTTTGAGCTCATGAAGTTTTTGTATTGAACCAGAACTTAAAGAACAAAGTTATAATACAAGAGAAAACATAAGAATAAAATTAAGACAAAACATAAGAAACATGTGGACTATAATGATGCATTTTATACTGAAGAATGAATGGTAAAGATGTTACTCTCTGCCCATTGTACTAAAACATGTTGGATACATCCAGACATGCTTTATAATCCAAATCTACTCTATGGCTTGCTACTGCTTTGATAACAAAATTGATGAATATATTTTTTCCAGGAAAGCTAGTGTATTTATTGAAGTGGGATTTTTATTTATTCATTGTGCGTATATATGAGAGAGAGAATAGTTACACTAAAAATCGTATCACCCCCAAAGGGGGAATAACTTTAAAAAATGTCATGGGGACAGCATTATATGTAAGGGAAGGGCTCTTAACATTCTACTCTCTAATTTGTCTCCAGATACAATCTTTGAGGCAATTAAAGGTTTCCAGTCTTCTATGCCAAATGGGAGGCTCCTATAATGGAACTTGAGGGCCGGAAGATACCTTGGAGACTCTAGTCTAATATCCAAATTTTACAGATGAGGACACTGACACTTAGAGAAGTTCCATGTAATTTGTCCAAGGTCATAAGCCTAAATGGGGAAAACCACAGTCTCTGACTTTCAGTTCAATGGCCTTTTGTTTCCCCTTCTGCCGGAACTGACTTGACTCAAGAAATGATGGCACCCCATTGTAACAATTTCCTGGTGTCTAATGGATGAGAACTCCAAGGGATATTAGTTCATATGAAAGTACCATTGATTCTCAAGTGGAGCTGGGAAGCGCCAGCTTGAACTTAAACATCCTTCAAGGTGTAATGTTTTATGAGCACTTGAACTGTTTTATAGCTAAAATAGTAGTAATTAAAAGGTCAGAAAGCTGATTTGAAAATAACCATTAAATAAATCATTATAACAAGCCTTCCCACTGAGCAGCAAAATCAAACTGGTCCGTTGCGACAAATGGATCAACTCTAAGCATATGTCATATCTACTGTGAGGTTTGACTCAAGTGCATGAAGCTGTGATCCATCCCCTCTGTATTCTGAGCAGTAATTGGAAATAAGCCAATGATGAGAGGGTGCAGGTGCAAATAAATTTTGATGGCAGTGTTACCTCTACAAAGCAAAACAGAAACCTGAAGTGTGCTCAGTCTTAGACAAGTTAAGAAAAAAAGTTATTTTGCCAGTTTAGCAATGTCCATCAATTTATTATCATAACTATTATCCAATAAATATAAATGCGACAAGTGAAGAAATAACAATTTCAGTAGTTATCCTGGAGAGAAACACAATTTAAACTTGAGAACTAAATTGGGCTTCTCCCCAAATCTAGAATTTTAAGCCCATAATTGAAAATTGACACAACTACATTGAACACTGTTGTCAAGATTTGGAGATTGGTGACCCATTGGTTAGTCCAGAAAATTCTAACCTGACCAGAGGAATGAAATTTAGTTTCCTCATAGGAATCTGAAAGAATCAAGAAGAATCTATGAGACTGAACTGTATGTTTGACTAAGAAAAAAAAAGACAACTCTTCCAGGTATTTGCAAAACTTTTTAAACAATGGAGGGGGACTTAAGAAAGAAGGTAAACCTTAACCTCCATGTATGTACATTCCTGGATTACAAACGACTTTGTGTGTGTATGTGTGTGTGTGTGCTTGTTGGCAGAGGGTGGATGGGGATTCTAGGGGTGGGGGGGAAGCATCCTCGGTATAAAGGTTGGTCATGGAAAATATGCACTGGTAAAAGGGATGGATATTGGAACATTGTTGTACTAAAACCCGTCATGAACAATCTTGTAACTGTATCTCATGGTGATTCAATTAATATATTGTCTATTATATAACATACATCACACACATATATATGGAAATTGAGAGAGGTTAAACATTTCCTACATAATATGGGTGCAGAAACCTTCAGATATAGTCTGTGATCTCATGGGATAATAGACTGGCATGTTCAGGGCTCACGCCTGGCTTGATACTCAGGGACCTTCACTTTCAGAGGTGCTCAAGAGAACAACATGCTGTTTCCAAGATTGAACTGGGCTTGTCTGCATGCAAGTCAAGTACCTTAGACCCTGAACTGTCTCTCTGACCCCAGGATAAGCCATCTGTAGTACTCATAACTCCCTTCACCAGATTACTGTCTTCCTCTATGTTATGCGATATTCAGTTCCAACAGTGGAATCTAACACTCTGACCTGTCATCATTCATTTAACAATCTTTGGTATATTCTCATTTTATACTCTGTAATATGGTGCAGCTAGCCTTTATTAATTTTTTTCCTCAAAGTCATGTTTTACACAAATAGCAGGATGGGGAAGTAGAGGGGAAATGAAATTAAATCCATGAACAGAAAGCTAATTCGTATTAATTCTTTCAAAATATATTTGACTGTGGATAAATATATTCATGTACACAGACTAAGTGAATGAAAAAGAGCATGTGGCTTCTGAATCCACTTAATGCATTTTAAAGCATAACAACCAATAAAGTTTTTTCTTATTCTAGCCCATATTCTGAAGTCTTTCTGTTTAAATATTTTCTTTAAAATGTAATTTAGTAGTGACAGAGAGATATTATCATGGGCAGAGAACTTGCCTTGTTTGTAGCTTACCCAGTTTCTATCCCTGGCACCCCATATGGGCTCCCAAAACCCACAAGTGTGATCCTTAGAGCCAGGACTAAGCCCTGAGAAAATCTGGGTGTGGCTATCAAACAAATAAAATTTAATTTAGTATATTACTTCAGAGGCTTCTTACTAAGTACATAGTATCCTCTACACTGTGAGAAGTCTCTAATCTGGGTGTTTGCCAAAGACAGTACTGCAAACACTTGTTCATAGAGAGAAAAAATGTCAAAACAACTCCAAAGATTGGCTTTTGGGGGCAGTTTTTCATCCTGGTCACAATATTGGTTCTTTTAGACTCTCTGAGACTTCAAGAGTGTTATCACTAGTTTAAACTGTGGTCCTCAAATAGATCTGTGGATGAGTGAGCCAAAAATTTGGCTTTCTTTGACATTTGTTCACAACTGCGTGAAAGCCAGAATTGCTAGAGAAATTAAAAGTACAAAGGGATTTTTAATTTCTCTCTCTCCTATTGCAATATTTGCATATCAGAAAACCATGAATCTCTGTGTATTGATTTTATAACCGGACACTTTACTGGTCTATTGTCTCTAAGAGCATTTTTCTGGTCTTTGGGATTGTCTTAGTACCAGGTCCTCTGCATATAGTGAGAGTTTAACTTCCTTTCCAATCTGGCTGCCTTTAATATCTCTTTCTTGCCTAATTGCTATGGCTAGGACTTCCAGTACTACCATGTTGAATAATAGTGGCAGAAGTGGGCAACCTTGTATTTAAGAGATTCCTTTGTTTAGCCTATAGAATTTCAGTAGACAATTTAGAAGTATTTAAAGGAGATACTTTTGTGAAGTCTTGAATTTCCCACTCTCTTTTGTCTAAATGCATGAAATTACTGAATCAGTAAGGTCTATTTTGTAAGAAAATGCTGTCTATACATCCATATGATAATTTACACTGCTCAAGGTAAATAGAAAGAACTTGGTCTGGCAAAGATTCATCACCCAGGCTGTTCCAGCACAATATCAAGAAGGATGTCTGGGGGGGTGTAGACCAGCCCTGCAAGTGGCTATTTTTAGCAAGCATTGTTTTTCTCCAGTGGCAGCAAATGGAGATATTGGTTATTACTGACAATTAAGAAGAAAGTGATCCTAATATGGTTTTATAATCATGGACTTCATTTGTTTATTCTGCTGGCCCCAGCGCAGACGCAAACCCAAAGACAGTGAGTTGATTGATGGTCCTTTTAGGTTTTTAAGCTAGTTAAGTATAGGTAGCTGCTGGAGCTGCATATTTACTATTTCACATTTGCAGCTTTTAGAGCAATGCAAATTCAGCCTCCTGTCAAGAACTTGATATGCTCTCCTGCCTACACAGGGCCGCTCCTGTGAGAGCCAAGCAGAAGCCGAAACATGGTCACACGTTGCTAATTTGGACTGCCACGAATTAGTGGTTTGCAGAGGAAAAAACCAACAAGGGGAAAAGTCAGGTGTAGGTAATTGCTGGGAGACAGACTCATTCTGGGAGGAAGAGCTGCGGTTCTCGTGGGGTTTTGTAAGACCCAAAGTGCTTGGCCCAGGTTTTGACATCAGTAGTCATCATTTCTCTTTGTGAATTGACCCAATAGCTGTGCTCTGAGTAAAATCGTGTTTCTGTTCAGCATTGGTCTGTAGTATATTTATTCATCATGATAATTATAAAGAATCAGAGGTATTTTCTGCTAAGTCACAGATCCGTTTCTTCACGAAGACTTAGCTCCCCTGCTGAACACTTTGTCTGAAGTTCTGAGAAGTATCCTCCTAGTATGCAATTGCTTTGAAATGAGAGGCCCTGGAAGCTAATCCTTTACCCCTAAATATGGCATATTTTATGAAATCTTTGTGTATGAGCTGCATGACTTAGTCTCTAAAATATTAGGAAACTGAAAGATTGAGTAACTTTAAAATAAATTACACTTCAATATTCAATTTGCTTTATTTTTTTTCCAAGCAGAATTAGTTATGAGAAGTATTTTCATTTATTATTGGAAAAGACCGTGCTAGCTTATTCAAGCAAGAAAATTACCCCAAAAGCTTGCAAGATTTATAATGCTTGGGATAAAAAAAAGGCAATTCAAAACCTAATGAGACATTTTAGGCCTCATTTACTCATTTACATCTCTAACCTGACCCATTTTCTGCAAAACGTTTTTGTTGGTAATTTACATACTAAAAGCTAGTTATTTATCCATCCCTAACCAAAAAGTTGATGAGATTACTAATACCAGAGTGAAGTTAACATTACCCTAACAGCTAAATTCAGCCATTTCTAGAAGGTTGACTATTAACTCATTTATTTAGCTATAATCTCCATTAAATGCTGCCGATGCACCCAGATTCAGAGGATGACATGAATGCTCAGATTTCTCACTGGCACACTCATTGTGCCAAAGCTTTCGAGGAACATGTACTTGGGAATGAAGCACATTTGGATGCTCTGTGTGCATACCCATCGATCCCTACTCTGGAAAGAAAATAATGCAATGCAATCCAAGCTCTGGAACAAGTTCCAGTATCCAGTGGTTTTGAATACTATAAAAGCTGGCATATGTTTAGAGATCTTGATTGTATTGACATATGGACATGGTTAATATAGCTCTAGAGGAAGTCCAGGGGTTAATGTGTTTTCCCTTCAGTGGCCCCTCCAGGTTCTATATCTGGCACTGGCACCAGTGGCTTGAACACTATTAGGAATGCTACTTGAGCCCAGAGCCAGAAGTAACCCGTGAGGACTTCTGGGAATGACCCCCAATTCAAAAGAAACTAACAAGAGTAAAAGGAAAAAAATGAGGGCCTGATGGGGAACCCTTTTTAAAATTCAAAAGTCGTGTCCTGAATCAGGAATGAGGAGTCAAGGGCTAAGGTCAGAGATGTAGACTACTCAGTTCTGGGTACTGACTAAGGCATCTGAAGGACAGGGTTCAAATGTCACAGCTCAAATCCCTCACTTCTGTGGTTTAAATCTCAAGCTACTGAGTCTTGAGCTTGAATTCACTTATTCAGTTTTGAGATTCAAGCCTAGCATAACTGCCTGGTCAAGTCATCTCATTTCTCATAAGGGACATGAACGTTCCCGAGGAGCCACAGGATACTCTGGAGACAAAGTGTAAATGCTGGCATGAGGCTAAGGCTCATCAAGGGGACCTGAGTTTTGGGGGTGCTTGTTGGAGCTCTCTAAGATTAGATCTACCTTGGGTTCCTCATCCTTCATTCCTCTTCTCATTCTTTTAAAAATTCAAACTCCTACTATTTTGAAATAAAAGATTGCTGTAAGGAATTGAAGCACAGATCTGCAACTCTGTATGTCAATATATTTCTTACTGCCTTCAAGAATATGTTCATGTTTCAAGTGAAAATGTGTATTATAAATATATACTCTTTTTTAATAATGTAGGAGTACTGCTATTTATTCAGTCACTGATTGAACTGATTGAATTAAGAAAAAAATTCACATTACTTTTCTAATTTTACTTTATTTTATTATTTTTTTATTATTTTTCACCCTTTTTTTGATTCACTGTGAGATACAGTACAAAGCTTTCATGTTTGAGCTTTGGTCATACAATCATCCAACACCCATTCCTAAACCAGTGCATATGTTCCACCACCAAAATTCCCAGTATTTTCCCCACTCTCCCCACTACTTGCATTCCAACCCTTCCCCTGCTTGTATTGCAACAATTTCCCCCATACTCTCTCTCTACTTTGGTTACATTCAATAATTGACACCAGTCTCACCACCACTTAAACCTGCCAAAAGGGCAGTGCTAGACAATTTTTTTGTATTGCTTGTTATGGATAGAATATAATGTTCAGGAAATTCTGTGTAATTCTCTTCTGGTAGCTTTAGTTTATAGTCTCTGGGTCTTGGCCATTGATGAGATCACATGGTGCCAGGAACAGTTTGTGTGTGTGTGACTGCCAAGCTTCTAGAAACCTGAGGATCTGGGGAGAGGAGGCTCAGTCCCAATCTAAGAGAGCCTGGGGCTCTCAGTCATGGGTTTCCACCTACCTCTGCGCTACAGGCCTTAGCTGCATCTTTTGATTTCATTCGAGATTTATGGGTCTCTGAAATAAGGCTAATAAAAGAGCTTATATAGCTGAGCCAGAGGTGGTTTGTGGGTGTGTCTCCCACACACCTAACTTTTGGCCATTTAATTTCTTGGTAAACTTGGCCCCAAGTTGTTGGGGTCTGGCCAAAGGCACAGCCGCAATTTTGGGGTATTTGGAAGTCTGAAGGCATCATCAAGCTGCTGATGCACTCACCCCACAGGTACAGGTTTACCTTCTGGCACCATGCCCCCTATAAATATATACTCTTAGTCAACAAATATATGCATAAATTCTACATTTTATTTGTACATTGTGAGTTGAAATATGCATTATATTTAAATTCACAATATTTATATTTTCTATTTGTTTAATATATAGTATGTTACATTTTATTTTATAATATATATTTCATGTTCATGTAGACACCCATTTGATCATTTTTGTAACTTTGATAACTATTCTTTTTTTAAACAGATTTTATTTGGAGGTTTTTTGTTTTGTTTTGTTTTTTGCTTTTTGGGTCACACCTGGCAATGCAAAGGGATTACCTCCTGGCTTTGCACTCAGAAATTACTCCTGGCGGATATGGGATGCTGGGAATCAAAACTGGGTTGGCTGGGTGCAAGGCAAATGCCCTACCCACTGTGCTATTGCTCCAGTCCCGTGATAACTATTCTTAAAAAGTACTAATGTATTGTTGCCCAGATTAATATTTATCAATATGCATCTATGAAATAAGAGATTTTGATTGATCTTTAAATTAGATATTATTTGGACAGAGAGCTTCTTCAAGACCTTCCAAATTGTCCTATGTATACTTTACTTTCCTCAGAGCAGGAAGCCTCACTTAAATTATCTAACTCACTGACACCATATGCCACCAGAATGCAGAACTCAGGGAAAGTATCAATCTACACATCTCCTTTGCTAGCAAACTCTTGTTTTTTTAATTTCAATTAAATCATTGTGAGATACACAGATACAGAGGGACAGAAAACACATGAAAAATGCTATCAGGGAAAGCAAATCAAAACAATAATGAGTAATCATCTCACAATACAGAGACTGCATACATCAAAAAGAAGAGCAATCGGTGCTGGAGTGAATCCAAGGAAAAAGGGACTCTTACTCATTGTTGGTCAGAATTCCCACTGCTCCAGCCCTTTTTGGGAAAGCAATATGGACATTCCTCAGAATTGCTAGAAATTGAACTTCCATACAATCCAGAAATACCACTTCGGGAAATATCCCCTGGAGCTCAAAATCACTCAGCAGAAATGCCATTTGCAATTCTATGGTCATTGCAGCACCACTCATAATAACCAGAATTTTCTAGCAAATTCTTTTTTTTTTAGGATATCTTAATCTTTTTAATTTTTAAAAAAATTTTTATTAGAGAATCACTGTGATGTACAGTTACAAACTTATGAACTTTTGTGTTTGCATTTCACTCATACAGTGATTTTTTTACCTATCCCTCCAGATCCCAGTATCCCTCTCACCACCCCCACCCCATTCCCCACCACCCCATCCTGCCTCTGCGGCAGGGCATTCCCTTTTGTTCTCTCCTTTTGGGCATTGTAGTTTTCTAGCAAAGTCTTAACAAAACTGTATGGTGAATCCTTTGTTAGTCGCCATCTTTGGAAGTAAATGTTCTCCCTTCTGTCAGTGGCGGTCAGTGGCTAAGTGTCTCCTGAGAGCATTTCAGAGTGTCCAACATCCCCTGTGGTCTGGGCCATTCTTGCATATACGGACCTGAACACTCCCTTCCAGGGGCCTTCTAAAACGAGGGTCCATCATAGATACAGGTCCCAGACCTCCAGAGTCAAAGTGCTACTAGACTTTCAGATGTCATGTGAGTTTGCTCCCTGATGAGTTTCAGATTGGTTCTATTTTCAGAAATATTCTGCTGGGGTAGGTTTCCTGTTAGCAGAGAATTTACACAAAGAGACACGATCCAATCCATTATACACAGAGAAAACTGTTTTCAGGAACTGTAATTATAAAACAATCACCTGCAGCGTAAATTGCCTTTCACCAAGCCTTAGTATCTATGACATGTAGAGGATCATGTATTTGGTCTCTATTTTGAGGCCATCAAATCCTCCCATCACTGTGGTCCCTGTCTTTGTGGTGTTGCCACCACTACAATACGGTGTTGGTGAAACCTGGCCACAGGTGGAAAGCAGATGATAAGTTCTATGTCCTTGAGTGGTCCAAATATTTAGTCGTGTTGACTGCATACCCCCTACACTATTGTGTCTGAATGAAAGGATGCAGTTAACTGGTCTACTTATATTTAGCTACTAGAAATACTTTGGATGATCTAGATCTGGCATTTATTGATAATCCTCAATAATTCTACTTTTTCTAGGAAAACTTCTGTGTTTTTTAGGGGCCAGACCCAGTGGTACTTAGGGGTTTCTCCTGGCTGTGTGCTTAAGGACTATGAAGTGCAAGGACCAAACTAAGACCTCCTACATGCAAAGCAAAAGCTCAGAACTTTGAGCCACTCTCTGATTCAAGGAAACTATATCTTTTCCACAGAATATTCTAAGTTCATACTGGTAAATAATATTCACCTGACCAGGTGTATTCTTGCATACTAATATCATATATTTATACAATGCTAGCATCATATGTTGGACTGGAGAGATAACACAGTGGGTAGGGCATTTGCCTTGCATGCGGCCAACCCGGATTTGATTCCTCCATTCCTCTTGGAGAGCCTGGCAAGCTACAGAGAGCATCACACCCACATGGTAGAGCTTGGCAAGCTACCCGTGACATATTTGATATGACAAAAACAGTAACTACAAGTCTCATAATGGAGACGTTACTGGTGCCCACTCGAGTAAATTGATAAACAACAGGACAACACTGCTACAGTGCTACAGTGCAGCATCATATGTCACAGCAAAATAGAGGATTTTACTCAGAATTCTTGTGTTTGATAGACTGGAAGGTAGTATCATATGGACACCATCTTTCCAGTTTACTCATTGCAAAGGTATTAATGGTAGTCAGAAAATTGCAATATAATGAACCGATGAGCTAAATTAGATGGAAACAAACAGGACTGTAATATTCAATTCTGAAAAGAGGGTGGTCAGGAAAGCTGAGTGGAGACATTCAAATCAAAATTCAAAGAAGAGAAGGGGTGAGTGATATGAAAAGTAATGAGATGCATCTTCCAGGGAGATTGTGCTAGGACAAAGATTCTAACGTTGCAAAGAGTATGAACTGATTTGGAACTCAGGTTGCAGCGAGATGATGTATGTGACACCAGTAACATTAGAGAAACAGACAAAAGGAAAAGAGGGATGTGTTTGCCTCCATAAATACTCGCCTGATGTCAATTTGCAAGCCCGACTGAGACTTCTTTCTCCACCTATGGCACCTATGGGAAGTCATGAATTGGACTTGCCACTGAATCAGGCTCTAGAGTAGAGGAACTGAGTATAGAACACAAGTTTTCAGAGGTCATCTCCCAAGAGAAAGAGAAGGAAAAAAATCCTGGGCTCAAGTCACTTACAGTGCCTTTACACTGGGAGTATCTGTACAGTCAGAGTATCACTGTATCACTGTTATCCCATTGATCATCGATTTGCTCGAGCGGTCCCAGTGACATCTCCATTCATCCTAGCCCTGAGATTTTAGCAGCCTCTCTACTCATCCATCCCAATGGTGCCACATTAGAGGTTCTATAGGGTCTGGGGAATGAGACCCATCATTGTTACTGTATTTGGCATATGGATATACCACAGGGAGCCTGCCAGGCTCTTCCCTGTGTGGGCAGTAAACTCTCAGTATCTTGTCAGGTTCTCCAAGAGGGAGAAGTAGGATATCAGATGTCGGGCGACCACATCGCCATCAAATACTTATAATCATATTTGTTATAGAGATTATCATCTTACAGTCAGAGTATATTTACAGATTTTTCACTGTTGGTAAGACATTTTATCTCTCCTGTGACAGAGACATAAGGAAGAATGCAGGTTGGGGTAGTGATATGACAGAGGTAGAGCTGTGCAGGAACCCTCTACGCAGGGGGCGCCTGTTTGGCTGGACCCTCGCTCAAGGCGGGTTGTCTTCCTCCATCTCTTTGACATAAGAAGATGTTCTCTTAAAAGATGAGTCTTTGGGGGCTGGAGTGATAGCACAGCGGGTAGGGCGTTTGCCTTGCACGCGGCCGACCCGGGTTCGATTCCCAGCATCCCATATGGTCCCCTGAGCACCGCCAGGGGTAATTCCTGAGTGCAGAGCCAGGAGTGACCCTTGTGCATAGCCAGGTGTGACCCAAAAAGCAAAAAAAAAAAAAAAAAAAAAAAAAAGATGAGTCTTTGCCTAGTGTTGAATTTCTTTTCTTTGCTAGTGAAGTCCATTACCTATTAGGATAAAGGGATCAGGTATCACCTGCTCTTTGGAAGTAGGCTTGATGTCAGTGCACTTTTACAAAAGAGCAACATTGGTGCTCATGTCTATTAACCCGAAGAAATAAATGAAGCTGAAGGGCCAGAGTGATAGTACAGTAGGTACAATGCTTGCCTTATACATGGTAAGCCCTGGCTAGATCCCCTGCATCCCATATGGTTCCCCAAGCACTGCCAAAAGTAATTTCTAAGTGCAGAACCAGTAGTAACACCTGAGCATCATTGGATATGGCTCAAAAAAAAAAACAACAGTGAAAAATGTTTTTCACTTTTACCTCAAACTGAAAACCAAAATGAGTATTAGCATTATTTTGCAAAGAATCTAGTAGTAGCAGTATCTCACACTTTGGGTGCCCCCAGCACACCCTTCTGGAAACCTCTCCCTACAGGTTTCAGTTTATTGCAGCATTCCTGCTCTTAGTGTGTGTGAGTGTGGAGTCATACTTGGCAAATTATTTGACACAGTTCACTAGGGAAAATTTTAATTCTTAGACAAACTCAAAATTCCTTCATGTAGGAAAATGAGAACCATTATTTCTTTGTTGTATAGGATCTAGAGTTAGGGAGGGTTTTGTAGAAAAAATCAGGTAAGTAGAGATACATATATACTTGAAGTTATTATCACACTAAATTTGAGTATGATTTTGTAGAAACCAAAGAAAACTAAGCCGAATGTAAAGGATACCAGAACCAGAGTTTTGATGGAACAAATGGTTACTGATAGCCAATCATTTGCTTTTAGTGATTTAAAAAATATCTTTAATGATTATTTTATATATAGTTGCACAATTATATAAAAATTTGACCACTTTTGTATTTTTCAAAAAATCTTTAATATTCATGTAATAAGTATACACAATTATATAAATTATATTTAAATTTGAATTCATATATACTAATTACTTTATAAGTTGTTTATCTCTGTCTAAAGAATTCTTCTCTCTCTCCAGGGCAAAAGTTCTTTCCCGTGAAGTACTTCCTAAGAAGGCTGGGCGGCTCTAGTTCTCCATGTTAACAGAACCAAGGGACTGAGGTACTATACACTGAGTTTGGGGCAGCTGGTCTACCTGGAGCTCAGGACTACTAAGAATTCCCACCAATGGTAAGTGTGCATGTGTGGTCAGGGCTTTGATAGTCCTGTCTTATCAAGTAACTTGTTTTCTGCCTTTTAAGTTATCTTGTCATTCTTGAAGACATTTCTTCTAAGAAGCTGTCAAACACCTATCTTTTCACTTTACACTTCCCTGCACCCTCTCTAAAGCCATGCCATTTCTATGCACTGTGTATATAAGTGATAGATTGCCTTCTCTGTCTTTATGTATAACTTTACAGTGTTACAAATCACATCCCATAAATAAAAGAGATGCAGGAGAAGGAAGGAATGGAGAAAGAGAAGAAAAGGAAATAAGAAGGGAAGGAAGAAAAGGAAAGAAAAATGGAGGGAAGAAAAGCAAAGAAGGAGGGAGGGAAGAGAAGGAAAGAAGAAAGGAAGGAAGGAAGGAAGGAAGGAAGGAAGGAAGGAAGGAAGGAAGGAAGGAAGGAAGGAAGGAAGGAAGGAAGGAAGGAAGGAAGGAAGGAAGGAGAGGGAAGGAAGGAGGGAGGGAGAGAAGGAGGGAGGGAAGGAAGGAAGGAGGGAAGGAAGGAAGGAGGGAGAGAAGGAGGGGAGGGAGGGAGGGAAGGAAGAAAGGAGGGAAGGAAGAAAGGAGGGAAGGAAGAAAGGAGGGAAGGAAGGAAGAGAAGGGAATAAGAGGAGTACATATATAAAGGAACTAAGAGAGGGGGACAAATTCAGAATATCTAGAAATTTTAACCCCATCCTCATGTTTCTTATAACATCAGTCAGAGATTGCTGGTACCAAGTGGCAAGCTGCCAGAAATCTTTGAAATCCACTCATTATTTATGAGATTTTTATATTGAAGAGATATAAAACATAAAATGCTTTCGTTGGTTCATAAAACAGAAATGATATATGTTGCTAGAAAAAAATATCTACAGCAAGTGTGTAGTGAACTATGTGAATGCAAATCTACAGTATGCTAGGGTTTGTTAAATAGAAATCAAATATATTTGCGCTGTTAATGAGCAGATTCTACCCATATACCCACAAGCAATGTGCATTTCATGAGGTCATCTATAAATCTACATGTATCATGGGAAATTGATTTTGGAACTATGGTTAGGGTTCTATAAAAATCCCTCATTCCTATCTCCCATTACCGCTCATACACATAAAAGTTTTTGATGTGAAATTTCTGAATTTTTCTAAACATTTTATTAATAACTTTATGAAAGAGAATGAATTAAAAACAGAAAAAAAGGTTAGGGATGTACTATTTGCTGCACCATGTACTCTGAGTGTTCAACTATTTTAAGGCTCTGATTCTATTTAGAGAGAAGTCTGTGGCATATGATAGAGGCAGAGATTGGAAGCAGGAGTTCTGGAAGGTGTCTAAATGTCACAGGTGTTATTGGAATGCAAATAAGTTCCTCTATATGTTTTATAGGTATTACATATAGCTAGAGTTCCACACTATATTTTTACACTTTATTTTCTGACTTCTTCACCTCTTACCTTTTTCCAAATTACTAGAAACTAAAAATATACTCATGAAATTAAGAGTCTGAATGTTCGGACACATAGAGGCTATAGGTTTTCTGTTGTCACTGCGGATTATCTTGTACATTGGTTTGCTTCTGTTTTTCTGGTAGGTTGAGCTCAGCTTACTAGGCACTGTAGTAAATCAACCTGAGATGAGACTTCTGTTTGCCTGTCAGCCCGACATGGCTTTCACTATAGAGATAGTCTAATTATTATTGCCAACAATAAGACAATACTATAATTATTAGTATCAACCTATTTAAAAAGGAGGATGGAAAAAATGAGTAGGGATATGAAAGTGAAGTTTTGTTTCAATTGAAGTAAAATGACAAGTTAGAAAATGCATCACTATAACAAAGGAACTGACTTCATTTGGTATTTTCTTAGCATCAATGTGTTTGGGTGCAATCTTTAGAAAAATTCTTCATTAACATTTGTAAAGGTTAAATGAAACCAAGCAACTTTCTTTTTGCTCAAGGAATAAAGTGACATGGCACATTTTATGAAAATATTACAAACCATGTTCCACAATAAGCATTAATAAAAATGTAAATTAAATAAAACCTTGGACATATATTTTGATTTCCCATGCAAAATATAAAGCTATTTTGTGTAGTGTATTTTTTTAGAAATGAATACTAGTTATTTGCTCTTTTGTATTTTGTTATCATAGTTTATTCAGTCTCTCATGACTGATGACATTTTACTTGTTTCCACTTATTTTTCCTTCAGTACTTGATATCTGGTACATAGTTTGCATAGTTTTCCTATAGTACAGATAAGAATATGGTCAAAAATCATATTTTAGTCCACATTGTTTATTAACTCATTAGTATGTAGTAGAAAGGTTAGAGTTAAATGCTATTCTCATTCACTCACTAGCTATCACATTAATATGCAATAATGGTATTTATTAGCATAGAGACCACAAGTTTTTGACACCTGTGGGTATATATTCCATGCCCTCTGATAATATCACCATAAATATATGTATTTAAACATGGACTTCTATCAATACCATAATCCATATATAAGATGACTTCTATTCCTAGGGGCTAGCATTTTTGCACTTGGTTGCCTGAAAAATATTTTTTCCAAACACTTCCAGAGTAATTTGGCAGAATAAGAACCTCTGCAGGAAATACACATGCTTTCTTATTAGGGTCAGAAAACTTTTTAAAAAGGAAAGAGCTTCTGCAACTTTGCGTTCCAGGTGGTATTTTCCTTTGGAGCATGGGAATTTGTAATAAGAAAAGAGATGTGTTAATTGTCCAAATACTTTTTCCTCTCTGGGTTCTCCAGCTTCTGATTTGTCATATGTCCTGACTGTTCTGATACATCAGTGTCTCATCTTCTTCTATTGTCATTTAAATTCCTATTTCTGTTGTGACAACCTTTTATTTGGTTGAAGGCATAGAAAACACCAGAGTACCTCTCGAATGAATCTTCATTCTTCAGCCTGGATGCATTATTCTAGAACTACTGTTTCCATAATTTGTAGTGTCACAAAGGAGAATGAAAGTCTCACTTTGGATCTGCCACTGTAATAATTTTCAGTCATAGGCTATAATTAATTAGAATCATGGTAACAAAAGAAGCAGTTCAGAAAAGTAATTTTAGTCTTTAGCTAAAGAAGTTTAATGTAAGCAGCATTCTCCTACTTCATAAATATTTGTGTTCTGGGGACCTTTTGCTAGGAATTGAGGATCATGGTGTTAACACCAACACTGCACTTCATTACATATTGTCTTGAAAGGTGCAAAAAATAAAGCCTGGCATTTCATCTGGATTTATATGTAACAAGCCATGCTCTTTTAACATGGGAGGGCAAAAGGCAGCATATCAGAGGTTTTTTTTATTGAAGCAGACTTACAGCCTAAGTGGACAGTGTAAGAAGGAGGGAGAATTTGAAGAAGCAGCAATCACAGGAAGCTCTTAGAGATGCAGAACTCCTTGGAACATTTGTTGAAGCCAAAGAAGCACAGTGCATCTGCAGCATAGAAAGCAGAGAAGGTCACATAAAGAGTTCACACTAGCACAAGGACAGGTCACCCGGGTTCTTGTAGATCCCATGAAAGAAACTGGATCTTTCTTATAAGTGCAATGGGAAAGCATTGGTAGGACTGTCCAGGAGAGTGAGGAGTTTAGATTTCTAATAAACATCATCACTCTGATGTGGAGAGAGAGTCACGGCAGATGAAAGAGAGATGAGGAAGTTTTAGGACCAGTTTAGGATAGAGAAAAGGGTGAAGGTGAAGAGACCTGAGAAGAGGGAGATTGTACATGGATTTGAGATGATTTGACAAGAGGATGTAAAGGAGTAGGAAAGGGAGAGATCAGAACACCCATGATCCTGAAGGACTCTCAAGTGCAGGCAGTGAAGAAGATGTTGGCAAAAAGAGACAGACCTGGAATCAACAAAAAAGCAGAAAGGAAACGTGAAGGGTAAGGTGTCATGGGAGGAAGCCAAGAGAAGGAAGGATTATTTCGCTAGAGAGCTCGAAGATCAGTGAGATGAAGATGAAGTGTTTCTTACAGAAAACACCAAGGATGTATTTGGTAGCCTCAGCACAGAACTTTGATGGATAAAATTCAGATGAATGACAGTTACTCTTTGAAGGGTGAAACTCAGACAGCTCTTTTCAAATGTGACTGTGAAATCAAGGAGCTAAATATGATTGTGTACAAGGGAAAGAGTGAAATCAACAGTGGCTGTTTTCAATGATAGTGCAAATTTCCTGAGAAAATGGGCAGAGGTGAGATCTAGCAAGTCAGTATAAAAACACAGACTTGAGAAAAGAAATCTCTCTCCCATTGTCCAAGGAGGAGAGAGGAAGAGATATGTGTCAACGCTAAGAGGTTTTATTGATTGGAGGCAGGAGATTGTTTTAGGAAAGGAGTGTTGAAAATAATGGGTAAAGATAGTTCTGGGGATTGTGCAAAGTAAGGAATGTTGGAAGAAACCATTGCATTCAATGGAAAAAATAACAATGAGTGAAATGCAGGTTGATGACTGTGAATATTCAAAAGTGTGCCTAGATTTTTATCTGAAACTGCTGCATCTGGACAATTCACAGCACGGTATTTATGGAGAATGGGGTTTTTCCAAAGAGTTGTGAAAGAATGAAGGCATATAAGAATGTGAGGGTCTAGCAAAAAAAAATAGATGATGGGATGTGGGATAATATGGGATGTGGAATTTGGAGTGATGTGGAAACTTGGATACAAACTAGGATAGAAACTGGAGGTAACACAGAAAAACCTAGCTAAATGGTCCATCCTGGTGGGGCCAAAAAATGGATTGATTTAGTCACAGAGAAGAGGGACATTTTGTGGGAGACAGGACTCTGAAACTCTCCAAAGTTGAGTTTTGAATTTCAAATCATGTTTTTATGACTGAGAATGGGTGATTGAGGCAAAGTGGAGGAAATAGTACCTAAAAATCTAAACCTTAAGAAACTAAGGTTAGATCTCAATAACCAGTGATGGCAGTGGTTGGGTGGGAATAATCAGTGGATCTTTTTGGAATATTAGGCCAAATTTGGCAGACTTATGACTTAGGGCTGACTTATGATCCTGTATTTAAAGGGGCTCAAGGGACCATGTAGTGCCATGGATTTTACTGGGCTAAGCCACATGAAAGGGAAGTGCTTTATCTGTGTTCCTGGCTCTCTGCCTCTGCAAATATTAAGTGAATGAAGAGTGGGTCAGTAGCAGAGAGAAGGCCGAGAGAGCCCTCCTTATTTCCCATGAATCTCAAACTATGGTTTGCACCTCAAAGGGATGCAGGGAGGAAAGACTGCAAATGACACTAAGCACAAGCAGAATAATAACTTTCCATGAGCAATATTTCATACACACTAGTCTATCTTGCAAGATTTGAGAGGACACAAAAATCTTACAGCCAACTAACTGTCCCAATCATTGCATAATTAAGACTAATTAATTAATTTGGGGGGTGCACCTAGCAGTGCTCAGGGGGTTGCATCTGGCTCTGCACTCAGGTATCACTCTTAGCTCAGTGGACCATATGATGCCAGAGGTTTAACCTGGGTCAGCCACGTGCAAGGCCAGCACCTGAACCACTGTACTATCCATCTGGCTTCAAGGATTAAATTTATAAATGGAAGTCAAGTCTTTCACAGAAGTCAAGTCTTTCACAGACTCCCCATGTCACCTAGAAACACTGCAACAATTTATAGAATTCCCGAGAGCTTTGTGCTATAGTGTCCAAAGAATGCTGGGATAGAAAGAGGTCTCTGGCACTTTTTTGTTCCCTTGCTACTCCTAAGGGATCAAGGTCCTATCCCATATCAGAACATCACGTCCCTCATCTGTGAGATGGGATCCCAATCTTTTCCAACAGAGATCTCTGAAGATTCACGGGAGCAATGTCCCTATAGTTGGATTTAGTCTACTGATCTGTAGATGCTCATGGCTTGATTGGTATTTGTATTTTCAGCATGTTAGGTCTCTTTTAGGTACTAATTTAAACTGAAAAAACTCAGGCAGATTTCTGGATGCCAACGGGGCTGCCTCTGTGGCATTGCAAATTCTAAAACGTCACTCTCCTATACAGCTGCCTGGCACATTCATTTGGAACCAGCTCATATTCATTCTCAGGCCAAGTTTATTCCATATTCCACTTCAAGATAGAAGGTAACCTTACCTAAAACATATTGTATCTTCTGTTGGGACTGGAGGGCATTAAGATGCAGGATAGAGAAGGGACCACTAAGTAAATGATGCTTGGAGAGCTCGCTCAGGATGCTCAGGATACATGCTGAAAGTAGACTACAGGTCAAACATGACGGCCACTTACTACCTGTATAGCAAGCCATAGCACTCAAAAGGAGAGAGAGAGAGAGAGAGAGAGAGAGAGAGAGAGAGAAAGGGAAGAGAGAGTAAAAGGGAATGCACCTGCCACAGAGGCAGGGAGGAGGGGAAGGGGTGAGGATGGCAGAAGGGATACTGGGAACATTGATGGTGGTGAATGGACAGTGGTGGAGGGATGGGTACTAGATCATTGTATGACTGAAACGTAATCACGAAAGTTTGTAAGTCTGTAACTGTATCTCACCATGATTCATTACCAAAAAAGGGGGAAAAATGCTATATATATGCATACAGGATGCATATATGTAGCATGTTCCTATATGCATATATGTAGCATGTTCTATGCTCTAGAGGGCCCCTGAACTCCAGTGAGTGCACTCCTGGAGACCCCCCAACGATGGTCAGCACCCAGGACCTGACCAATATTACATCCTTGGACCCCAGCGTTGAACTCACAGCCTGTTTGTCCAAGAAAAATTACTGGGCAAAAAGTACTGAATGTCCAGAGCACTGCTAGGGGGCTTAACCCCAACCAACAATGTAGCCTTATCTGAATTAGAACTTATCTTGAAATAGGTGCTAACCAGTATTTTAATTTAAAATGGTACAAATAAAACATGTACAATGAGTTACTAAAGTTCATACTGTTTATTATCATTTTTTTACTTTGAGAAGCAGGATGAATCATAGAGAAGCTGGGCAGGAGATAGGCAGTCTATTAATCTAGTTGAGTGAGAAAAGAGGGGGTTCTCCTCATGCTTGCAACATTGTTTTCTGGGGCAGTTGGCTCTGAGAATAGATAATTATGAGTTTGCTCTCATCTGTCTAGGAACTGCTGAAAGTTCTAACACCCTATATCAAGCCTGCTGATCGGGAGTCTTACTCTGGCAATATTTCACATATGATAAAACAATGTTTGAGTAACATTTGGCAAAGGTTTATATAACATTCAGTCCCTCAGAAGAATATTCAAAATATCCAGCGGTTTAAAGTTTGATCATTGGATTGTTATTTACATTAATCACTCTTTAAGATATCATGCTCAACAAGAAATCACCTGAGCAAAACTTGTCTTTTGAAATTATAATTAAATGAAATAATACCTGCTTACTTGCATATAGGGACTATTGGTGTTCATCTATATTATCAGCTACAAAGTGATGTCATTTGCTTATCTTTTAAAATACATTCACTGAAATGACAAATAATTAAAAGAAGAAAGTATTTTAGAGTAGCGGATTCAACTTAACTTTATTGTTTTCACTCTATATAAAACTTGTATTAATTGAAAACCTTTTAATTTAACTCAAAACATGTGTATTATCTACTTCCTTGTTTATGTGACAACTTTGAACTCAAATCCTAAGTTTACCAGAATTTATGTATATAAAATAAGGATTCAGAACTCATATGAAGTTAACTTAGAAAGTAATTTTCACACCAGTCTATAATTAATTGAATGCTTTTCATAGGATAATAAAAAATTCTGCCATCAGCTCTTAATAGGACAAGCTAATAGGAAACGTTCCCTGTAAGTAAATTTTAATTATTTCACAGTGAGTCAGCTAAGGTACAAAAGAAATGTGACATTTTCAACTTAACTTTTTACGTTTTTGGTTAAATTTGTTCTAAAAAACTGTACAGGTAATGATAGTAGGTAGAATGTAGTTATTCTTAAGCACAGAAATCAGACTTCACATGAGTAGTGAAATGGTGTGTTTACAAGGTGATGAAAAGGGAAAAGATAATCAGTTTCATTGAGCTTTATAATCTACAACAGAATGTATACAAAGTAGTATTCTCAATTTTTATGTAAAAATATGGTATGAAAATGGTATCAGAGGGCCTGGAGGCATTTATCTTATATGCAGCCAACCTGGATTCCATCCCTACCATCACATATGGTCCCCTAAACCTGCCAAGAATAATCTTTGAGTTTATAACCTAGACTAAGCTCTGGAAAATGACAGGTGTGGCCCCCAAACCAAACCAAATTCTATCAGATCCCACACAAGTATTCTGGTCACTAACATGGGAAGCCTCAGTTCATCCTTGGATTCTCTAGAGAATCTGGTCCATTTTGCTGTTTATTGCAATTTCTTGAAACATTTGTTCTTATTTTTGACAGAGCACATAAAAAGCCATAAACATTTAAGAACTAGGAATGAACAAATGCTTTATGAGATCTTATAAAACACAACAGGTATGCTGAAACATATTTGGTCAAATGTTGTCATTTTCTTTTGATAGATTTTAGACTGACCAAATTAGAGTCAGAATTTGTTTTACTTTTTCTTTTATTTTATTTTTGTTTGCTTGTTTTGGATTCATACCTGGCAGTACTCAGAGCTTACACCTGGACTCCTGTCCCTCTACTTATTCCATCACTTCTGGTTGGCCTCAGGGGACCGTATAGGATGTCAAGTATTGAACCCAAGTCAACCACATGCAAGGCAAGCACCTGCTGTACTGTGTCTCCAGCCCCAAGAGTCAGAGTCCTAAGCAAATCTAATCAATCTTCTAGCATATATTTGAGAACAAGAAGGTTAAATTAGGAGCTTGACAATGGAAGAGTTAGTCTGCAAAAAGATGTTGAGATTATGTCTTGTCAGATAATCATGTAATGAATGAAGGTTATAGATAAACCTTCGTATAAACAATGTTCAAAAATTTCTCTAAAATACTTTCTATAGGGGTCAGAGAAATAGTACAGGGGTTCAGACACTTACTTTACCCATGACCAACTCCAGCTTGATCCCCAGTATCACATATGGTCCCCCAAGCCCTAACAGGAATGATTACAGGACACAGAAATAGGAGTAGGCACCAGGAGATATGACCCTCCCCAAACAAAAAAAAATTAGCTGTTTTTAATTAATACTATGTTAAATTCACAACATAAATGTAAATATTTTAATCCTATGACTATTTTATGAATAATTAAGAAATATAAGTCAAAACTAAGGACATTTTTCAAGGTCAGGGATATATTTAAAAGATTTTGACTCCATGTAACTCAACTCTTACATTGGGATAACCTATTTTCTGGTTTGAAGATTCAGGAAAGAAATGATTTCCTGTCCAGTAGATTTGATCAATACAGGGATACAATTCCTCTAGAGAAAGCCTGTCAAAGTATTAGAGTTCCTCAATAACTTAATTGGTGATAAAATGACATAAAGTAAGAGAAATTTCATTAAGTCTAATAGAGAGGGTATATTCAAAGTTTGTCTTTTACAAGAGAAAATAATGATTTTTAAATGATAAAAGTGCCTTTCAAAATGACTTCTATTCATTTTTAATTTCTTAATATTGAACAGTCTATAGAAAGGTAAATGTCAATGGGCAATATTCGAGCTTAAATTTGTGAGGTAATCATTCCCTGGATATCCAGTTTATTATGAAAGATACAAGTCAAAGAAAAGGCAGAGCAAACAGAGACATCAATATGTTTTCTTCAAGTTTAGAATTATTTATTTTGGAAGTTTGAGTCAATTTCATTATTCTCTCTCCTTGGTAGTCAATTTATTGTTTAGGGCTCTCTCGATTAAACTCTGTCACTTCAGGGGCAGTTCAAGAGAATAGTGTATTATTGATATTAGAGAAACAGTTGTTACTAATCAATACATTTTGAGCCACATACAGGGTATATCTTTAAGGACATAATTCATCAAAAGCAGGCTTACCGCAGCTCTTCATGCTATTTTTATTGATTTTCCCTTTGTAGGCAGACATGGTAGATATTCTGTATGTCACATGAGAGGTTATATACAAAATAAAGAAGCTGGTAGCACAAGAAAAGTGCAGATACAAAGAAAAACACAGTATAAGGATTTATAAAAGGCATAAAGTACAATTTAAGTTACTGTTCTCACATTTTATATCTTTTTTTCTTTTTGGGTCACACCCAGAGATGCTCAGGGGTTATTCCTGGCTCATGCACTCAGGAATTACTCCTGGCGGTGCTCGGGAGACCATATGGGATGCTGGGAATCGAATGCAGGTTGGCCACATGCAAGGTAAAAGCCCTGCCTGCTGTGCTTTCGCTCCAGCCCTGTATATCTTATGAAAAAGATTTTAATTAAACGACTTAAAAATAGTTTGTTTGCTGTTCTGATTTGGAGGCCACACCAAGCTGTGCTCACAACTTACTCCTAACTCTATGCTCAGGAATCACTCCTGGCAGTGCTCAGTGGACCATTTGGGATACCAGGTATTAAACCCAGGTTGGCTATATGCAAGGCAATTGCCATGCTTCCTATGCTATCTAGCTAGCCCAAATTACTTCAAAACATTTTTTAATAGATTGCATATAAGGAAAATCAGTTTTTAGGTGTGAATTCCATTTTTTAATTTTTCATAAAATAAAGGTAGAAAATTACTTTTATTCAATTTTCTTATTGCCAATGCATGCCTTTCTTCTATACTTACAATTAAGTATAAATATACATTGCTTTATTTTCTATGTCTTCTACATATGTGACGGTTAGAGAAAAATTTAAAAAGCATGATTGGCATTCACTTTGTAAAGTATTCTAAATTAACCCTCCTACACAGCAAATGATTTATGAAGAGAACAATAACCTGCTTGTCTTTTTAAATCTGCATCCTCATATCTATAATATTAGGCTAAAATTATGATGGCATATCCTTTTCAGTATTTACAACGCATTTGAAGTGAGGACAACAGAAATGAAGCTATCTCAAACTGGTTTTTCTAAGAGAGAATATTTGGGTTCCACAGGATCAGAAGGAAAAATGTGATCTATAAATGAGGTATTTCACATTTAAAATATTTTTTCTGCTTTCTTAAATTGAAATATTTTAGGATTTCATCTGTGTTTCAAACCAGTATGTGCCCCCGGGGTCCATTATTCTATTTTTTTCTTATTACTCTATCGCAGACAAAGAGCTTGTGTTATTCTTCTTTTTTCACTTAGTAAGCATGTCTATCTTACCTTTTCTTTCCAAGATCATTGGCTTGGCTCATTCTGTATTGTGCACTAATGCTTTAAAATAGTCCTATGGATCTAGCTACCAGAAGAGCATAGCATTTGTTAGTCCCTCACATTCCTTCTGCCCTGGGCCTTTCCTTTTCTCCTATGCAGTTGTATTCCTCTGTAATTTCTCTTCCATAAACTCCTCCCCCACACCCCTTCACAAAATCCTACCTTTCTCTTAACAGATGGAGCAATGGTGTACCTCATCAGCTGTGTAATTCTGAGTGATCACCATTTGTAATGCTCTGATCAGTCATTTGTACTTGCCAGATTTCCTATTTCCTTTTTCCTGTTCTAGCTTATTCATTTTACATATTCAATAGCATGATGTTTATTTTCTATTTTAAGACTATTTCTTTGCAGTGGAAATAATCCAATTTTGGTTGTCATAATTGTCAGGAGAAAATATCTTAATCTAGCAATGTTACTGAGGTATAATTCACCTGGCATAAAATTCACTATTTGAAAGTTTACAACTAGTAGTATTGAATATTTTACGAAGTTGTACAGTTAGCATATCTCTCCATCTCTCCATTCTGGAATGCATAATCTTTTAATTTTATGGGTTTCTCTTTCTCTTCTCCTACTTTTCCCCTCTCTCTCCTTTAGTAGCTCCTTTCTAAATGAAACTACTTTATTTCAAAACCATTATTTTAGGTCATTTTTATCACCTTTGACTGGTTAGTTACTTTGCATTCTCTGTTCCCCCTGGTAATACCCAGCTGTCTAACTTTCCATATCTATGCATTTGCACATTTAGAGGGTTTATGTTAATGAAATAATACACTCTGTGGTCCCTTATACCTGCATTCTTTCACTTAACATTGTGTCTTCAAGGTTCACTCACATCATGGCACATGTCAATACTTATTTCCTTTTTATGGCCAAACCATGTATGTATTTGTATAAATGTATGTATGTACAAAGCAGACATATTTATACAAATCTGTGTATGTATATATAAATAGTATGATTAAATCACAGTTTATTTATGTACTCATACTGGATACCTAGATTGTGTGCTCTTTTTTTGGATATTGTCAAAATGTTTCTATAATGGTTTGTATATGCAAATTTTTCTATGAATACACTTCCACTTCTTATAGGTATATACTTATAAGTGGTGTTATCGAATCATAGGCAATTTACTTTTTAGCATTTGAAAAAACTGCCAAACTGTTACCCCAGATAGCTGTAGGATTTTACCAGCAATGCATAAGTTCCAGTTCCTTAACATCTAGTTATAACTTGAATTTGCATTATAGTATATAACAATAATAGTTATAACTTGAATTTGTATTATAGTCATGCTAGTAACTATGAAGTAGTAGCTCATTGTTTTGATTTGCAGTTCCCTAATGACATTGATGTTTCTGCTTCTTTTGTGTGCTTATTGACCAGCTATGTATCTTCATTGATAAAAGTCTTTAATTTTGCCATTTTTTCAATGTTTTGCCATGTTTGTTATTGTTTTGAGAGTCCTTTACAACTGCTGAATAAAATATTCTTACATACTAGATAAATTTTTATTCATAAAATTTATAAATGAGATAAATATTTATCTCATTCTGAGTCATCTTACCAATTTTTTCATTTTTTTTTTGAAGTACAGAGTTTTTTAAATTTGACAAAGTTCAATCTAGCATTTTAGTTTTTTTGCTTTTGGTGCCATATCTAAGAAATAATGAGTTAACTCAATATCAAACAAGTTTTCTTTTGCATTTCTTCTGACCTTTATAGTTTCATCCCTAGTTTTGTGACTGATCCATTTTTAAGTCAATTTTATAAGCAGTCTGAGTGGGTGTCAAATTAATTCTCCAAAGATTATGGTATAGTTATTTTAAAAATGAAGCAGATTCTACCAAAATTATTTTTCATTATCATCTGATTTAATTTGAGGAATTCATTGTAAGTTGAGAAAAATTAAAATGAACAAAATACCTGGTGAATTTACAAATTTCCTATATTTTATTCTAATTTATAAACATTGAACAGACATTAAATCTTTTGTTAATAATCAACTGACCATTTTGTAATGTAGAATTTTAAGAAGACTATTTCTATGTAGGTAAAGAGTACTTCTACTTATAAGTCATCTTCAATCTCTATAATTTCTCTTTAGACTTCTTTCCTCTAAAATTATAATGTCAGGGCTGGAGCGAGCACATGAATAGGGTATGTGCCTTGCATGCAGCTGCCCTAGGTTCCATCCTATATGGTCCCCTGAACACCACCAGGAATAATTTCTGAGTGTAGACTGGGAGAAGCCCCTGAGCACCACCAGGTATAACCCAAGAAGCAAAAAAATAAATAAATAAATAAGTACAATGTTATCTCATATAGGTGAAGCCAAATAAAACTAAGCTAAGCCCTATGAAAAAATTATGGAATTATACTGTCACTGTCACATTGATCATTGATTTGCTCAAGTGGGCACCAGTAGAATCTCCATTGTGAGACTTGTTACTGTTTTTTGACATATAGAATACACCACGGGTAGCTTGCCAGGCTCTGCCTTGTGGGAAGATACTCTCAGTAGCTTGCTGAGCTCTCCGAGAGGGAGGGAGGAACCAAACCCTGGTCAGCTGCATGCAAGGCAAACACCCTACCTACTGTGCTATTGAGCCAGCCCATAAAAGTAACAAAAGCATGTAATATTTTCTTCACCGAATTCAAGGGTCCATAGGAATTATTCTTGAGTATATTATAACACAGGCATATTTACAGAGGTTCAGAAGGCACTCAGCCTTTGTTCAGGCACTGTTTCTCTCTGTTTGTTCAGGAGTAACCCCTGGCAGTGCTCAGGAACCATATATGGTGTTGGCAATAAAACCCAGGTGGACTGCAAGCAAGGCAAGTGACTTTATGCCTGGACTGTATCTCCAGCCTGACATATAAACATATGCATTTTAATCCTTTTGTTCTTGAGCCACACCTTACAGTGTTCAGGGATTACTCCTGGCTCTATGCTTAGGGAGCAATCCTGACAAGGCTCACGGGATCATATATATAGTGCTAGAGAGCAAATTTGTATTGGCTGTGTACAAGGCAAATGCCTTACCTGCTATACTATCTCTCCAGATCCTGTTTTAACTATTTTTAAAATTTCCCTTCCCTTCCCTTACTGTTCATTTTATTGCAATGACCCAGAGTTGCAGACTTAATTATAGTTTCACCAGGGTCTGCACATGTGCTTGAGGCAATTGTGCATTTGGGTACCATGCTGTACACTTTGAGCTGAAGGGCTCTGGGTGTCATGGACTTTGGTTGTGCCATCTGCATCCAGTTGGTATCAGTGCACAAGAAACTACTTACTTTTTTACAGCATCAGGAACCACAAATGACTGCTTCAGAGATCATACATGGCATGTGGGCAGTGTCAGGGATGGATCTCAGAGCCTCAGGCATGCCAGGCAGGAAACTTTCCACCAGGCCAGTTCCGGAATCCATGAACATATTTTTTGCAGTTGGGCTCAGACTAAACCTTAAGCTCCTGTTTGGAGCTCCATGGCATGTGGCTCCCTCAGGTAGCATCTGAGAGCAGAAGTTTTAGCTGAGGACCTGAGTAGGTAGAAACATCAAATCACAGAGTGAAAGACAGGAGAGCAAGCGATGACCTTCTTTCCTGCTGGGACAATGCCTCTTGATTTTCCTTGGGAATAAGCCCTCCTCCTTTTAACATTCCATTCTTCCTTGAAATGTCATAGGACTTTACATTTGACATTCAGATGGAGCAGTAGCCCCTTCCTCTGTGCCATGACATATTCCTAGTCATTGCCTTCCTGACAGTCTCCTCCCTGTGGGTGGACCCTGTTCCAGTGACAGAGGGCTGAGTCAATAGAATTTAGGACTGTGGTGTTATCAGGAAACTTGGTGCTACTGTGTGATTACATCATGTTGAGAAACGCCTACACTCTTCAGTAACTGAGTATGTCTCTGCAATTTATTCCTTGAGAATCCATTATTATAATACAAGAAATTCTAGGAAAGGTAAAAAGGAAGAACACATCACAGTCAGATTCTAAAAACTATTTAGACTATTTTAAATCACTCCACTTGTTCTATATTAGAAAAACAAGCCAGCACAATTATAGAGTTTATGCATTTTATATGGCTTTCTGATTTTCCATATGAGACAAAACATAGCATTACACGTTTTAAATTGATGTGTAGGAAAACAATTGCTCAAAATGTGAAATACTGCTCCCAAACATATATAGGTTGAAGTGAAATATTCCTCTTACATTTCCATCCAGTTTTTTTTTCTTATAAAATGTTGAACCTGTTAGCACACTACTTTTATTTTATCCAATTATTTTGAGATCCGCTGACACATACTATAGGACTTTCTTGCTAGCCCTCTCAAATCTTTTAAGCGGTTTTGTGCTTAGGGAAAAATAATACAATGCATCCTTTGTATTTAGGCCACAGATGTGCTCACTATGTTGCTTCTTTAAGGTAGAGATGGACTAGATGTGAGAAAGGACAGTTGATGGAAGGTTTGTATACTTTGGTGATGGAGAAGATACTAGAGCTTTAAACCATCAAAACTGTTGTTTTGAGGTTACCTACACTGTAAAAAATAGAAAATAATAATACATTTCTCTTTATATGAATTAACTTTGCATATGCTAAGAAAAATTTTCCAATCAATATTATATAAAGCATTTGGAACTCCATTCTATTTGGCCAGAGAAAACTGGATATCCATATTTTTCTGTACTGCGTTCACATTTTCATCTCTGTCATGGATTTATGATGCCTCATTTGTGATATGTTTTGCATAACAAATGTAGTGTGCTAGAAGACTGTTACACTGATGGTCTCATTTCTGTGGATAAAATATTAAATGACATTGAAATAATTAACTTGTGTTAAAAATACATCACGTTAAGAAAGCACCTGATTAATAGAAAATATTTAAGTGTGACTGGGTGAAAGTTATGAGAAATGAGCCTTAATTTTCAAGGAAATTGTAAATCTAGAGCCTGGGTTAAAAGGTGAAGGAAGCATTGCTAAAAGTAAGAGGAAAGGTGGTGAAAGAGATTTTATACTTTTATAAAATTCATTATATGGGTTTTGTTTTCTAGTGGTAAAAATAATCTTACTTTTACTATCTTTGTCACTGGGTAATAGCAGTTACTCTCAATACTCCCATCTTGCTCAAAAAACAGGACCATTCCAGTATTTTAAAGATTTCCTGGAGTAAATAACTGAAACAGTACCACCATCAACATCATTTGCTCCAACTTCTATCATTACGTTTACGGACTCAAACATGATATGTAATTAAAAGTATAAAGTCCTAGGTTTCCTTACTTAGCTCAGGGATTTCAATTCCTTCCTTTGGGGTCTATTTTATACACACCCCTGTTGACTCAAAAAGTGGTTACAATGTTTGCATTATGTTGTGATAGCCGAGAACAAACATAAAGTACTTTCTGTTCCGGTGTCAACTCTAGACGGGGATTCCATTCCACTTGAACCCAAGTGCTCCATACTGTTTTATCTCCATCTATATACTTCTATCTTCAGCTCTCCATCTGTAGTTCTCTAGCTTCCGAGTGCTTTGGTGTAAATGACACATTAGTGCTGGGATTTTGTTCCCCTCTTGGACCTCTGAGACCTGTAGTCAACAAATGAAGTCAGAGCTGTTTCTCATTATGAGTGTCAGCAAGTCCTTGGTGTCGATGTGGCTGTCTCTCTCATTCCAACCCCTGTTTCAGTTTGTTTAGAAGGGTTTTCCTTTTGCCAGCACATCGCCTTAGCACCAGCTGATTTCCACTCCCTTGGTGTGAGGTAACCTCAGTTTTGTCACAAAATGCAGCTTTCGGAAATATCATCACATTTTACTCCCTTCATTTCAATGCCTCCTTTCCCTCTTATTTACAAAAATGTCTTCTATTTCTCTCTGTCGGGTCAGCTTGCAAATCTAAGTTATTGATTTGGATGTCAGACTTTTTTTTTCCAGTAAAGACATAATTTAGAGACTATCTTTGTAAAATTAGTAAATTATTGAACTACAGGTGTCTGCCACAAATGACTGAAATGTTAACAGTTTGGGTCAAGTACCAATATTGAAACTATCAGTTGTTTCAATATCTTCTGAATATTTTGTTTAGTGGAATGCTCTAAGTGTATCTTTGATTTGGAGTGATACAATGTTATGCTTTGATACTATGTTATACTTTGATAGCCTGATACTAATTACTATTAAATTGTGCTTATATTCAAGCTGAAATAAACTTCATTATCATCATCTTGTCAAAAGTCAATTCATTTTCTTTATTTCCTCTGCTTGATTCACTTTTTATCACTTTTTAAAATAAATCATCTTCAAAGTTATAAAAATATTGTAACTTTGGTTCAAATAACATTCTGTTGTAATTTGAACAGAAATATTATTTATAATATCCATTCTCTTCCTTCAGTGACCAGAACTAATTAGGATTACATGTGATAGCAGTATACAATTTATTTTTATTTATGTGAAGTGGTGGGTTGGAGCAATTCACAGCAGGTAGGGTGTTTGCCATGCACATGGTCGACCGTGATTCGATTCCTCTGTCCCTCTCAGAGAGCCCGGCAAGCTACTGAGAATATACCATCCACACAGCAGAGTCTGGCAAGCTCCTCGTGGCATGTTCCATATGCCAAAGCAGTAACAAGTCTCACAATGGAGATGGCACTGGTGCCCGCTCAAGCAAATCGATGAGAGAGGAGATGACAGTGATACAGTGATACAGTGATTATTTATAATTAGTCAATTTTAAAGGTATTTCCTTCACTGACATTTGGGTTTTTGTTTTGTTTTTATTTGGGGACTGCATCCAGAGTTGATCAGGGATTACTCCTGGCTCTGCACTCAGGAATTTCTCCTTGTGGTGCTTGAGGGACCATAAGAGATGCTGGGGATCAAAGCCAGGTGCAACACGTGCAAGGCAAGTGCTCTGCTTGCTGCACTATCACTCTGTCCCCTGATGTTTCCTTTTAAAGAAAGTTTTAATATTCTTGTTCTTGAAATTGGGTCTCAACATTGGAACGAAGAGCAGTTTATAGAATTGGGTCTCAACATAGGAAGAAGAGTATTATAATCATAGCCAGAGCAGTGAATTGATGAGATATGGTAGGGCATTTCTGTCTGAAGACTTGCATGAATATAACTAAATATAAATGCCATTCAAAAATGGCATTCAAAAATTGTTGTGAATAGTTAAGCTAATCTGTCTGGTTCTTTTCCTGTTACTATACATTTTAAAATAACAGCATTTTATAAGAGCCCAACAAGCTACCAAGAGTATCCCGCCCGCATGGCAGAGCCTGGCAAGCTACCCGTGGCATATTCAATATGCCAAAAACAGTAACAACAAGCCTCAAAATGGAGATGTTACTGGTGCCCGCTCAAGCAAATCGATGAACAATGGGATGACAGTGCAGTGCTACAGTGCTTCTAATTATATTTTCCTATCCCAGAATGTAGAATTCTTAACATTCTTGTTTATTACATTCTGAAACTTAATTAATTCTGAAACTTTACACTGAAATCCTTAAAATATTAATTAAAATAAGAGTCATTATGTACACATAAGCAAAAAAAATCACAGAATGTCCACGATGATTTTTTATGAAGTATAATTATTATGTACAGCACATTTATAACACTAGTAGGTACCACTCATCTTAGAATGAATACAGTATATTGGTGATGAAATATTTTCCTTCTCAGTATCTGACTCTTGTCTTCTTTCTGCGAATGCATAGTTTAAGTTTTACTAGTTGAGGAAAATGAAAGGTATCTTCAATGGGATGAATGATTAAAATAATTCTAAGTAGACTCTTCTATTTATTGATCTTTGAAATAAATTATTTTAAGATCAAGTAGGAATTTTGAACTACACAATGATTTATATTGGAAAAACATTTAATGACTCTGGTCACATTTAGTTTACTGAGACTTGATAGAGAATGAATTTTGAAGATAAGGCATGTATTTTGACTGTTCCAACCAACCAAAGTTCTGGTTAATCTTCTTCCAGTCTTCACACACACACACACACACAGACAAAGATACACACACAACACACACACACATTGGGGTAATTATTTCACACTGTGTAATTGGCGATAAGCCAGTTCACTTGTGAAGAACAAGATTTTTGTAATGAATTGAAAGTCTGAGCGTTGAAATGGATTTAGGAGATGACCCTGCCGGTACAAACGTCTCCCAAAATGTGTTTCTTGAGCACTGCTAGTACAGAAGAAGCCTGGACACTCATGTTAGTGGTAGTCTAGTGAAGCATTTTCTGGCTTTGCATTTGCATTGTAACGTGATGTACCATTATTGGGCCTAAGAGATGGCACATCAGGCACTTGCCTTGCATGAGTCCAACCCACATTCGATCTCTGGCATCCCATATAATCTCCAGAGCATGACCAGAAATAATTCCTGAGTGCAGAGTGAGGAGTTACCCCGAGCATTGCCAGGTAGAGGCCCAAATCCAAAAAGGAAAAACAAAATGCTGTGCCATCATCTGAAAGCTGTACATTGATTAAAATTAAACTTTCTTTAACTTTTCTTTCTTTAGAAACATGACGAAATTAATGAGCCCATGGTAAAATGGTTTGCTTAAAGTATTTCTCTCATCACTTTTTTCTTCTTTAATTTCTTATGATAATTGGCTGAGAAAAACAAATTCCAGCACAAGTCTACTCGAGATTATAAGGTAAAACGTTTTGGGGATTTTTTTGTTTGAGAACAAATCCCATGGGTACTCATGGGCTTCTCCTGTCTCTGTGCTCAGGGGGTCACTCCTGTCAGTGCCTGAAATCAGACCTAAGTCTGTCATTTTCGAGGTAAGTTCCTTAGTCCCTGTGCTATTTCTCCAGGCCCTTAGGATAAAAGATTATGGCCAAATACCAGTAATTTTATCTCTTTGTCATGAAATTACTAATTTGTTTATCATTACTATAATAACGAAACTGAATTTTCCCATTTATTGTCTCCTTGGCTTTTTATAAACAGGTGACATAGATTTAGAAAAGCTCATTAATGCTGACTACTGAAGAAACAAAATCAGGGGCTCTCATACTGATTTTTAAGATTGTCCACTCCTTAGTTGACATGAAAAAAAATTCTTTTTAAAAGTTTTGATTCTTCATTTTAAAATAATTTTAAGTCTGAAATTTTAAAAGTCATGACTGGGGCCAGAGAGATAGTACAAGGGTTTAGGAACTTGCCTTACATGTGGCCAACCTTGATTTGACCCCAGGCACTGCATATAGTCCCCTGAGAACTGCCAGGAGTAAGCCTTGAGCTCAGAGACAGTAGTAAGACCTGAATACAATCATATGCACCTCTTATAGATAAACACTAAAACCAAAAATAAAAATAAATAAGATTAAGTAATTACTGAAATACTTGAAAAAATAAAAAGAGAAACCAGTTGCCAGGTTTTTCAAAAGATAGTCAAAGTAAATCAGGTTCTAAGTTCAGGAACTAGTGACTGATGGGCAAACTTGTACTTCAATTTCGTTCTCATCGCTCATATTCACCTCATTAAAGATCACCTCCTTTGTGGATGTTTTAGTAGTGCCATGGCATAGTAATAGTAGTATAAATACAATAGTCCTGTATTTTAGGATGCTAGTAAAGACTCATTCCGTAGAAAGCATAATTTGAATTTTGCATTTTGGTATTTATGCAGGCTGGGCTAGATGGCTTGTCACGCTTTCAAGATGCTCAGCTGCGGTAGATGTCCACCTGCCACACCATCACAAGGTTATCTAACACTCTACAGACTTTTCCGATTTGAGTGCAGCACTCAGCAAAAGGCATGAGATCTTCAACATTTCATTTAAATCTAGACTCTGAGCTAGAAGTTGGTACTTTGATGAATGCCTGAGCAACTCTGCTGAAGTTGGAGAAAAAAAGAAAAAAATGGAAAAAAAAACAGCAAAACTTTAAATTTCTTTTGTTCCTATAGAAAGATTAAGCAAAGTTACATCTATACAAACCAGTTACAAACTATTTCTCCTCTGGCAATCAGAATTTATGAAAGCGCTGTAAAAAATGCACTAACTTATTAAACTCACATGAGAAGTCAATGCATACGGAGCGTCATTCTTATCTTCCCTCAAAAAAATGAGCACTTTCTCTGCTAAAGATGAGTTCAAGTCTCAGAATCTTTTGTTATTTTAATGCAGACCTTCTCCTTGGATGCGCCCTTTAAGTCTAAACTGATGGTGGATATCTCGTGCATTTGGACCTCTACCCAAACTTTTTCTTCTTTAATTTCTTCTTTAAGTCTAAACTGATGGTGGATATCTCGTGTATTTGGACCTCTACCCAAACTTTTGTGTAAAAAAAGTCATTGGCTAGTACAGTGGGTAGGGCATTTGCCTTGCACATGGCTGACCTGGGCTCAAAACCAGGCATCGCATATAGTCCACCGAGCACTGTCAGGAACGCGTCCTGAGTGCAGAGACAGAAGTAACCCCTGAACATCGTCAGATATAATGACCTCCCCCCTACCAAAAAATAAAGGTTTAAAAAATTGATCTGCATAAAAGTGATTGATGTATTTAGTCACTGATTTGTAAGAGGCAGTTAGAGGCTTTTGGTTAAGTGCCTAAGAAAGGGGAGGGTGGTGAGGATAAAAACCAAAGAGATGAAAGAGGGAAATAGTGTCATACCAGAAGTAGGGGAGGGTCTCAGGAAGTCAAGAGCCTAAGGGACTTAGAGATCTGGGGACAAATTTTGACACCTAAAGAAAAAGAATGAGAATTTCATCTTTAACATTAAAAAGTGCTCATTTTCTTGAGGGAAAAATAAGAATGATGCTACATATTCATTGACTCCCCCTAAGAGTTTGGTAAGTTAGTGCATTTTTATACAAAGCTTTCACAAATTCTGACTGTAAGGGTATAAGTAGTTTGGAACTGATGTGTATAGACATAATTTTGCTTAATCCTGCTTATAATTGAGGTACATATTTTGTCGGACATAAAATATAAGTCCCAAGGTTCAGGATCAAGATAAATAATAATTATTTTAATGAAGTTATTTTTACAATAAAGATAACACATCTATCCATAATAAGTAGAATGATCAAGTTTCAAAAAGAAGACACAGATCCATTACCTTATTTTTATAGATGTTTTTCACAGCCAGAGTTCAGGCTAAGATCATTGTTGAGGAACAAAGCCATTGTTTATGAATGTACTTTGTACCATCCTGGCTAAGATCACTAATGGCCAAAGACAGAGCCTACTGAGAGCTCATTTTCAGTCTATCCCCCTTATCATGTGACTATTACACAACTGTAATTCAATACTATCTGTGTTAAACATATACAATATAGATTGAAGAAATAGATTCTGTGTGCACACCAAATAAAGATGCCACCCACCCATGCAGTGACTGTGTACTGAATAGTTATTCCATGCCAGTGCTGCCTACGATCTTGAAAGTTTCCGTCTTTCCATGCGATATACCTAAACTTTTCTTTCTTCCATGGAGATATAACAGCCAGAGTATATGTGTTCTGAGTTGCTTTGTCTGAGCTGGGGACAGACCATTCTTTCACTCTGCCATGCTCAGCCTGGGGCAGTGAAGATTTCCTTCACTTGTTCCCAGTTTATGTAAAATCACCCTTTAAACAAATGTTGATGCAACAAATATCATTAAATGGATAATGGTGTGGTCCTCAATAAACAAGAAACAATTGGCATGTCTTAGATCTATTTCGTAAGAGTGTCTAATGAATTTTTCAAGAATGTTAATTGTCAGTGTACCAAATGGCTGATCTTTCTGCAAGTTTCACCAGCAAACAAGTCATGATGCCCTGTCTATGGCCAGGGAATGGCCGCCCTCATGGTTGCCTTTGGCTGAGCTTTCAGAAGTTCCTGTTGGTGTCTTCCTTGGATCCTTATAAACTGTTAGTTCCTACCTGAACAAAACCAGGGATTAAATTTTAGAAAAGATGGGTGTTTGATTATTGTATGACTGTGGCTTAAACCCGAAAGCTTTGTAACTGTTCTCACGGTGATTCAATATATATATATATATTTTTTTTTATTTAGTCTCTGGAACCACCTCAGAAGTCTGGGGTGGTTTATTGAACACTTGCTGTTAATTGATTGAAAGTGTGAAAATCAAGCCTTCCTAAAGCTGTCCTTTCTGTCTCTGGTGACAGTGGAGATTCGTCTTCCGAATATTTTTGCCTCTATGGCATATTTGAGATGTGAGACACATTAACAATGAGAGGGGCTTCAGGTCAGAATCACTCTGCATCATGGATGCCATTATCTGCTGATTTAGCTGGGCTGAAAACTGCTGAAAAAAATAATCCTTTTCGTGCCCTTGTCAGTGGCTTCAGCCTAGAGCTACAGAAAATCGGCTCTACCTGAGTCAGATAATCATTACAAAATGAATTTTCTTCCGGACTCAATGGAAGTAATTGGAGAAAAATATTTGATGGCTATGATGAAGATTGTTTTAAGTTACAGCATTCTAGTAAAGTGAAAAGTATTAAGTGCCTCTAATAATTGAGCTCATGTTGGCATTGGCAATTATCCCTCAAATTGAATGTAGGGGATCACTTATGATGTATTTCTGAACTCCCCCAACCTCCCTAAAGCCTGATGGTCTCCTTTTCTGGGGCTCAGTAGAGGGCCTAGAGGGCCGCTGGGTTTATCTCACTGAGGCATCCCCCTAGCAGCACACAGGAGCTGATTACCCAGTGGGGGAGCAGTTCCTGCAGGGATTCTGAAAGGGGCTGACTGTTCCCTGGGGAGGGACATCCTGTAAAAACACCAAGGTTGAGAACTGTCATCTTCACAGCAGGAGGTGCATTTTCCTCAGAAATTAATGGAGCAAGCTGGGCAAAAAGAAATAGTAAAAAAAAAATGTTTTTAAGCTACACCTTCCCTAGAGTAAGATGCAAATTCAAAGCTCTTTTGAAGCCCCAGAATGAAAGTTAAAGATGAGACTGTTTTTAGTTTTTTTGACATTGATAATATAGGCAACCCGGGCACAATGAATATTACATTGAAAAGCTAGAGAAATGGGGTGATTGCAACGTGGGCTGGCTCAGGCTACAACTGCCACCCATCCCAAAGGCTGGGAGCCCTGAGATGCTTGTAATTGACAACAAAGATGATGTCCACAGGCAGTGAGAGGAAGTGATGACTGCTGTATTTTTAGGATGTGATCAGCATATGCATTGAATGGTTTGACCCTAAAATTCACCTCTGAGAACGGAGCACTTTCTGTTCTGCAGGGCAAGGAGATGGAACCAGCATTACTTTCCCCTGCTTAACAGATAGTGATCTTACATCGTATCTCCCATTCAAGAGAGATGAGAGGGAGTTGTGTGTTGGAGATACCGGAATGCATAAGCTTACCGGGCAGAACTATTTGTGGTTACTCTAGTCTGTGTCCTCCAAAAATATGGAATTGGAGCCAATTTTCCTTCTCATTTTATTTTAAGCAAAACAGTCTCCTGTCCCATCCAGTGTATAAAGTGCAAAGTGAATGGATTTTTATAGGTTTTACTTAAGTTTTTGCGTAAATTTCATGGTTTGAACCATTACATAGTATGGTATATAATAAATGTTTATGTTACATAAAATAAGTGTTACCTTTATATGTAAAAATATACAAAAATAAAGATTGTGCTGGATTATGCATTGAGTGAGTTAGTAATGACCAAGACAAAAAGGCTTCTAAATAACTTCCCTCTTCATACAGTTTAATGGAGGACAAAACTCATACAGAAGCACTTTATAGCTTACATGCGTGTACCCAAGGACTGATCTCTGATAGGGATATTGGCACCTCAGAAAGCTCATGACTATGTGGCATATACTGGATCTGTGGCATGTAGAGGACTTGCATTATCACCACAAGCTGCTACTTTTCTACCAACAAGAACACCATGATTTGATGAGATAGTCTGGTCCAAGATAAAAACAGAGGAATCTACTATTGTGTTCATTCATTCATTCATTCATTCATCTGCTTAATCACTGTGCAGAGACTTTTTATCAGGGACTTTCTATGTATGAATTGCATAGCAATTCCTCCCACCATTGACCACTCCCTAATCCTGAGTAGGCCCATGTACACCCTCAATGAGAGAGAGAAGAAAATGAGCTAAAAAATGTGTGCTTAAAGAAGTGATTGATTTTGAAATGTATGTAAAGCAAATAGTTTCACTGAAGGAAAGTTACTTACAGAAATGTCAAAGGGGAGAAAAAGAAAGAGATGTGTGCTCCTGAGAGAACATGCGTGCAAAGGGCAGAGAATAGATTTGGGGGAGAAGATTGTATACGGCTTCTCCAAGTTGTCTGGATCTATCATTCTCTGCATACATTCAAGTTTATTTTAGGTGTTGTCACAGAGAAAATCTTGGACTTCTGATGGCCCTTTCATAGTCTTGTCATTGTCTTTAGATTCTCCTGTAGCTTCTCCTTTATAAAGGGGTTCATCTTTCTCTGGAAGGTGCCTCAGTTTTTCCATCCCCAAAGAACTCAGGATTTGCATCCCAAAGATAAATGGTCCTCATGTCTTTGAGCTACTTCAAAACTAAACATTTTCAGATAGTTTCATTATTTTCCCCAAACTTTTCCAAGGTTTTCCTATCAGTGTGTAACACCCCCAATCCTAGAGAAGATTACACCTGATTAACTCTTTAAGGGGTACATGAGAGAAAGGCCATCTTCTAGAAATGCTTCCTGAAGTCAAAGGTCATGGGTCTGAGCATGTATCTTTTGAGACTTTTTCTGGCTACCTTGTTTATACCTTCATACAGTGTTTCATTTAGTTCTTGTATACTATATATGTATTACCTGTTATCACTTCTAAAAGTGCTATACCTGCAAGTTCAGGAAAAATGGAAATTTTGTTTTATTAACATGGAAAGGCAGTTAGACCTGAGAAATAAAATTCAGCCGCATCAAAACCCATTTATGCTATATGTGTGCACCTAAATGATTTTTTCCCATTGCCAAATATTTAGGGCCACCTGAAACAAAACCTGATGATTACTCCCAGATGGAGCCTTTGTTTTAGAAAGAATTGTCTTATATAAGTAAAACATTTATATCGGCCCTTAAAATCTTCACTCACCAAATTGCTGGGAGCAGCAACAACAAAAAATCCGGATCCAACTAATTGGAAAGCACCGAAGCATGAGCTTCCGGTGTGATTCATTGTCGCTGATGATGTTTCCAATTACTCATACGGATTTCTACATCGTGAATCATGGGGGGGAAGGACGCAAAGAGGAGTCCACAAGTTTGACTTTCCATGTTGGGGTGTGGGTGCAGAGCTTTAAGTAGAGGTTTAAACATCCCCCAGTTTTTGGCCAAAAGACAAGTTACCCTATTTAAATCATTAATGATGGAAAACTATTCACAGCCTGCTCATGTACATGAGAAATGCACAGGATTATATTAAAAGTTGTCTCCAAACATTCCATAAAAATGATAATCATATCAATTAAATGCTAGTGGCAAATATTTCAATTATCCTTAATGGGACAGAGCTTATAAATGAGCATATTGGGAGATGAGGGGTACTTTATGGGTAGCCATTCTCTTCAAAAAGCAACAATTATAGATTTGCTCATGAAAATCCGTCCATAAAATGCAAATGTGCTCCAAGCTTGGAGTTTATTTTAAGGTAACATTATCATACGGTATGATAATAGCCTCCTTTGGAGAAAAAAAAAGCTATCAAAACAAAAATTTAAAGGCATACATTTGTATGGTCTTTTGTTCACATGTCATCCTTAAGCGGACTCAGAATTTCTTTTGTCATTTGCCTGCCTCTCTCTTGGCTGCCTGAATGATCAGTACCTTGAATATCAACTATGCCCTGTCCTGTGTGTGGCCAGACTTAGGAGTCTAGAACTGCCACCCTTACTCGCTGCGCTTGTTAGTTTCAGATTCGTGTTCTTTGTTAATTTCGATCACAGCTTTTCAAAAGATACTGGCCGTTTTTCAGCCCTCCGCACTCGCGGAAGAGGCATAAGTTCACAAATCCTCTCTAAAAACAGAGATCTTTTTTCTTCACCATACTTTCCTTAACTATATCAAGAGATTTAAATTTAGATATGCAATGCTCCCTCCAGACAACACGTTATTAAAACATCTGCCTTTGCACAAGCCATTCTGTTCCTCACCAGTCCACATGGCCCTTTCTACTTCACCAGACAAAATTGCCCAATCTAAATTTCAGCTCAAGTGTTTGATGGTTTTCATGCTGAGCTCAAACTGTTAATGCTTCCCTGAGAGAATAGAATTGAAACGGGATTTAATCTAAAATAACAAAATAGAATAAAGGCTTTACATATAAATAAGTAATGCCCTGAACATTCTCATGCAAGTTTTCCTTTTCTAGATTCCCCCCCCCCTCTCTCTCTCTCTTTTGCATGCAGTCGAATGAAATGGCAAATTGCAGGGATTCTGAGAGTGAGCGGAGGAGAACATTCTAAATAAATGAATACTCCATGTTATTCGTCGTCCAATTAATGCCCGTTGTGGAAGCCAAATTTGAAATTATTTTTAAAAGTTATTCCTAATATTAGCTTTCCATTTCATATGGTTATTTTAAACAGTGACATTTTCAAATATCATGCAAGGAAACCACTAAGAACATCTTGGAAAATGCTAATTGGAATGGTACATAATACCGTCCCTGGCAGCCTTGTCACTGAAGGCTGAGACTCAAAACTCCAAGTTCCCTAGTAGAACCCGTTGACTCTGTGTCACAAAGCGAACAAATCACCTTTCCAGAGCGAAGATGCAAAACCAGAAGCATCAAGTGTGGAGAGAAACCTGTGATCACTTACAGGAGGAGTGACTAACTAACCAGAATTTTCATAAAGTTATTAAACTCTCCAGTCCCCCTCTCTGTCTCTCTTTTAAAAATGAGCACTCTCACTAAAATATAAATAAAAATAAACAAAACAGGGAGCCAATGCAATCTTTTAGGAAATACTTTATAGAATTTATTTCGCTAAAATCATTTGTCCAATTGTGTTGGCATGGAAATTCTCTGAGTTGTTCTAGCTCTATGTGCTTCATGTTTTATTCTTTTTTAATCATTGTTTAGTCTCATGCAAGGTTCTAGTTCTACCTCTTAAGTTTCTATTACAGTGAGAGAATAATAAAGTGTCTGCCATCTCAATAATATGCTAACAGAAGAATAATTCCTGGTGTAGTGAGAGAATATAAACCTTCTTTAACCCATAAAGTAGGTGTGAGGCTCAAGGGGAGAGAGAATATTTGAAAGTTCTGGGTAAGATTTTTGGCTTTCGGTTGCTGAAAATTTGCAGTTATTCCTGGACAATCACAATGGGCAATACAATTTATTTCCTGTCTTGTTAACTTAATTTTGTGATCATAACACATAAGATTATAACTCATTTAGTTCTTACAGTTACTTGTAGGAACAGTGGTGAATTTATTCACAAATTGTCTTGCACAGAAAAAAGAGAGAGATTAGCTTCTAGTATTGAAATCATTAAGAAAGCCATTGTATTTATTTAAAATGTAAGCTTTTTATTCTCTCATCGATAGTTCACAGATAAAAACACTTGTTTACTCATTCAAATTTTTCTCATGCAGATTACCAGAAAAATTTGAGATTCAAATTATAAAGCTTGTACATATATATAATTTTAAATATTGGAAAGCTGTGTTAAACGAATGAGGCTTAAATTGGGCAAGATGAAGATCAAGTGATAACTGAGAATTAGATTCATATTTTATTGATACTTGCCTTTGTTGTTTGATGTTAAGCAAACATAAAATAAAGTGATAACATTAGTGATAGGGCATTTTCACAAAGAGCAATATAATTATAATATTCATAAGGAATACATTTCATTTGTGAATTCATTGAGGATATTATTCTAGAATAGATTTCCACTCTTGATAAGTTGCCTGTATTATTTAGATCGCAGACATTTTTATTTCTTTCTGCCAAAATGAATACACAGATGTGAAGAGAGTTGTTCTTAAACTGACTCTGGTACATTTTAAAATAAAGGGCCCAGAGACACAGTACAGGGAAGAAGGTACCTGCCTCCCACGTTCCTTGCAGCCTACTCTGTTCAATTACAGCACCACGTGGTACCCCAAATATTGTCAGCTATAGCCTTCAACACCCCCCCCCCAGGACCAGGAATAGAGCCTGAGAAACCTTTGGCACCTCAGGGCCTGAATAACACAGCATTTTTTTTAGATTCTGGCATTGAATTAACAGCCTGATTGGTTGTGCATTTCTACTAGGAGTTCCTGAGTTTCCTGAACCCCGTTTAGGGGAACCCCAGAATTAAATGAAAACTCTATATGTACACATACAAGTAATTTCATTCTATATAAGTTTTATATATGTAACTTTATTATGTATATATGCATACATATCAAACACAATTCAATGAAAACTCTATATATACACATATATGCTATTTCAATACATACAATGCTATTGTATTCATACATACATGTATATTTGGCAAGGCTTTAATAGACGTCAGCAACTTTGACACAGAGAAAAAAGTTGAAGCAAATAATTCTGACTCAAAACAGAAAATAAGGTTTTTACACTATGATTGTCCTTTGCCATGATAAGGGCTGAATTCATGCTTCGTGGGCAGGAGTCTTTGGTTCCATCTCTGGCACCTCACTTAAGGATCTCTTAAGGATCTCTAACACATAGTAAGTGCTCACTAAAAACTAGCCATCTGACACCCTGACACCCCTAGGAGTAGTTTCACAGCACCGAAGGTGTGCCCACACCCAATTATTTTTCTTTGGGATTCCAAACAAGTAGCACTGTCACACTTTCGTCCCTTTGCTCAAGTGGGCACCAGTAACGTCTCCATTGTGAGACTTGTTACTGTTTTTGGGATATTGAGTATGCCACGGGTAGCTTGCCAGGCTCTGCCATGCGAGCGAGATACTCTCTGTACCTTGCCGGGCTCTTTGAGAGGGATGGATGAATCAAACCCAGTTGGCCATGTGCAAGGCAAATGCCCTACCTGCTGTACTATCGCTCCAGTCCGTCCAGACAAGTAAGTCACTGACAATGTGTATGCTTTCTTTAGAAAAAGGGCTTAAATATTTTGAAATGAAGTGCCTCACAAGAAAAAAAAATCCTAAGAAGTCTGTTCACATTTTTAGGAGGTTTTCATAATAAATGTGACAATTTTATGTAAATATCAGGGATATAAAAACAAGCTAATGTATACGCAGTCACACAAGACAGCCAACTACTGAATAAGAATCAAAACTCTCAACACTCCTGTCTTCCCATCTGAAAGGGGGACTTTGGTAAACAGTTTGCTTTCATCCTCTCTGAGCTCCTTCTCCTTACAAGTGCATAGTTCAAGATACCCTTTTTGAAAAAAGGGTTTACTATGTCCAGGCCAGTCTGTGATTTCCACACTGGAGACTTTTAAGTTGGCTATCTCTGTATCCATATATATATATATATATATATATATATATATATATATATATATATATATATCCATAGTATGTGACAAATTCACATGAGAAATAACCAGTGGCCAGAATGGGACCAATGCACACAGCAAGAGTATGATCGACTCTTTTATAAACTCCAGCTGTGTCACCAAGTCCCCCCCACACCCCGGGTTAATGAAAACATGCCTTCTCTCCAAGCCTGAGGCTCTTCAAATGCTAAAAGAAGGATCTCTAGCACATAGTAAGTGCTCACTAAAAACTAGCCATCTTTCATATCTCCTTTTGAATTTGACATTTGTCTTAGTGCATTTTTGACTGAAATGTCTGGAAAACTGATTCCTAGAAACAGCACTGCAGATCCCAAGATTTCAAGCTTGATTTTGTCATATGATACTTCTTAGTATTGAGTTGGCATCCAACCGCTCAACAGGGATGGGCAGCAAGACAGCCAAGAAATAGTTTTTAGTCTGTAAAATACTGACATTGTCTATTTTCCCATTCAAGAGTAGAGTTGTGACAGAGAGTTTTAAAGCTGATGAGCTTCACCTTTTTACCTTTCCATTGAAATCCATTCTTTCAAATGCATTCTCCTTACTATCATTTAATTCACAGATGTAAATTACTGGTTTGCTTTAATGAAGTAAAATAGCACTATATAGCATCAAATAAGGTTCAGGCATACATCATTAGAAATCAAAGTTGTGCATTTTTACATGTGGTGTGTCTGTGTGTGTGTATAGTAATATTGTTTACCAAAAGATAATACTCACTTTATCTTCTATGTCCTGTCTTTTGGTTTTTATTGAAATTAATTTCACTGCAATTCGTATGCTCATTTTGCTTCTGTTTCTCATTGAACCCATTTAGAAAATAAGTCTTGATGCTACAAATACACTGGTACAGGCTCTGCTATTAGTGTGCAAATGTGTGCTCTTTTCAGATTGTGAAGTTCTGCATGTAAAGTATTTGTGTGTGTGTGTGTGTGTGTGTCACTAAAGATTTAGCATATAGAACTGTTTTGTTAGTGACTTTAAAATTTTTTACCAGTCACCCTCAAAAAGCTTCTCTTACTAATATAAAAGCAGTCCTTTTTTTAGCTTTTTGCCACTTCTGCATTTATAAAGTGTCTAAAAGATCTAAGAAATAGCTCATGTCTCTGTATTAGCAGTCTGTTTTTATAAGCTTTACACCTTACAATTCCTTAATTATATCCTGTTCATTGATTAAAAATCTCAAAGAAACAAGCCCGCTAAAGATGATAGAAAAATTTTTCTCAGGCAGGACTTCTTCCTGACATATATTTAGGTGCAAATACCTAGAGTAAGAATTAAACAGTCTACCTTTGTGCTACAAAATAAGATATTCTGATGCTAAAAATAACTCACTGTGTGTACATATTATTGCCCCTTTTAGACAAAAGCAGATATTTTGTTTAAAAACATAATGAGTTAAAATTGTACATCTTAAGATTTCCTATTTAACACAGTGTAAAGATAATTTTTGGCTTCATACTAGATGAACTGTCAGTTTAAGATTGGACATATATTTTCTTTATAATTTCAGAGTAAATTGTACGAAACCTGTATGTTTCTTGCTAGTTAATATTCCTTTTAGGAATTTTATTTTAATTACAATTTTTACAGCCTGAGACTGCTGAGACAGTTCTCCATGGAGAGAGGAATCATTTTACCATTTGTTGTCACAAATAGATTGTTCTCACTATGATGCTAATTGAGTGAACCTCATCAGAAAGGAAGGTGGGCCAGATCATAATTATTGTGTGAGTGAAGTCCTTAGATTTAATAAAGTAGAATCATTCTTCCTCACCTGCAGGTCTCAGAAATAATCTGAGAGAAAATTTTAGCTAAATATAGGTAAGAATTAAAAATGAAAGATGTGAAGTTTTTTTTTTCCACTACAGAGACATTTTTAAGTGCTTTTTTTTGAAGATTTAATTTAAAGTTTAATTCTCAACTAATTGCCTTTTTTTTAGTTATAATTGTTCCTTTAAATTTTCTTAGGAATATTTTTACTTCATATATACTTGTGGCATATTTTATTTTCTTGGGCCCATCTTTTCCTTAAGTCAGAAAGCTCTAGTCAGTGAAAAAAAGGTGAGAAGTGGCTTCCACATCAACCTCAGCTGGGTTGTTCATCTTATTATAAAAAAATCCTTCAACTTTCCTTTCAAAGGCTGAGCAGAATTGTAACATTAGGAGCAGGTCTCTGTCAAGCAAAATTCCCAGTGCCAACCGATGATCAGTACTGAATTCTTTCCTGTGTAATCAAAGATTGTGTGGCTCCTTTGATTTTTTTTTGTTTGTTTATTTCCTGTGCATAGAACACTTATTTCAAACAACATAAAAGGTTTAGACACTTCCAGATCTTTTAAATATTATACATGTTTTCAATTAGAGATTATTGTCTGTACATTTTAAGATTTTTTTATTTTTAACTTTAAAGATCTGGCTTGTGCTTAGAACATGGTTATACTGAATTTCCCAGCTTGTGTGTATCTGTGTGTGTGTGTGTATGTGTGTGCGTGTGTATTTTATCCCAGCTAGTTATAACCTGATAACCTGATTTCATACTGTGCTTTAGTACAACAATACAGTCATCAAACTAAAGCAACACAGTAAGCGGTCACATTAACCATCATTTGGCTTGATCACTCGGGAGAGATTAAATTTATTCATTTTTACTATAGATAATCAAATATTAAAACATGTTAAAGGGAGGTAGAACGGTTGGGCTGTGACATGCTCATTGCCAAAACAATATCCTATATATGTGATTTGTGACGCTTCTTGGCAGGATGTGGAAAGGAAATTTCATCTGATCTTTTTTCTCCTCATTTGCATTTGGTTTATCTAAAGTGAAATCCATTCAATTTTATTGAACTGTAATTCTAGTAATTTACAATATTTACATGCTGCGGTTAGATTGAAATCAGTCCTTAATTCAAATTCAATCTAAATTTACTGCATAGTAATTAGGGCTTTGTAACTGACACTAGGGGCCTATCGATTTAATGAAAAACTTAACCTTACAGTAAGTGTTTAATTAGTTGCTGTAGTAGAATCTCTTCTGTCCTAAATTGTGGACTTTAGAGAATCAGGTACTAATTTAAATTACACAACTATATAAAGATCAGAACTAATTTTTTTTTTTACATGTAGCCTAACAGATGAATTAATTTCTTCCTCTTTGAAAAGGATAAGAAAAAGAGGCAGTAATGAAAGTAATTTCCTACCCTGCCTAATTTTATGTAAGGCTGGGCCAGCTATGCTAGAAATGATTACCTTCCTCTGTTAAATATTGATAGATAAAGAGTTATGAAAATTAAAAGTCAATGAGATTTCTTGCAGGATTATTTTGTAAATGGAAAATATGAAACAGTATATACGTGGACTAAAGAGTAGAAAGATTCTGGAAACAGGAAGCAAAATATAACTGAAGGTGCTTCTCCTTAATAAAACCAGTCGGCAACCTTAAGCTTTGAGTTTAGCTATCATTTTAATTTATATCCTCGATGGAAATTTAAAGCATAAGTTTAAATTCACTTTGATAATTTTAAAATGGTGGTTTCTGGTAATCACTGCTGCAATAAAATATATTTAAATTGAAACAAACTATTTTTATTTTAGCCAATGAGTTTTTTTCCAATTTATTTTAAGAATTGTCATAAAATATTGAAATAAGAGCAAATTTAAACTGAATTTTAACCTGCCTATAATCTGTCAGGTCTATAACTCATATCTCTTAGTACACATTTGTGTTCTCGTAGCTAGAAATAGTCATGTTTCTATATAAAACTATGAGATTAATGCCAATGGAGAGCAGATTCCTGCTGGCACATTAATCATTGCTTGTCTAATTTATATTAAATGTACTAAAGGTACAAGGAAAGAGTTTTTAAGCCTATCTCTCTTTGCTCTTCATTTTTCTTGAAAAATAGAACTAGGTGATGGCAAAAGTCAAAATAAAATAATTTTAAAGTGGAAACTTTAAAGATTTATGTGTATCATTTCAAATACTATAGCAACTAAAACGTTTGAGGTAGAAAACATGGGCAATATCCTTAATGTGTGAAACTGGAATGGATTAATAATTATGGGATTAATTCATGAAAGTTGCATAGGCATCTAATATGACATAGTGAAACAAGCATTTCAGTATCGATCACCCCTGAATTTGTTTCGAAGCAACTTAGCTGTAACTGCTAAAGAGCAGTGTAAGATAAAATCGAGTTTCTGCCTCCAAATGATGAGAACACCTGTTCCAAGCAAGCCAGTTCTTAGTGAATTTGAAAACGTTGGATTTTGAGATGTGGTGACAAGACAACTCTAGGCTTCCAGTAATGTCCAGTGGAGTATTTTTCTTCATAATGTATGGAAGAGGGACATTAGAATTCAAAACTTAGGCATTAGAAGCAGTCCCCGCTTCTTGAATTTTGCGGAGTTCATTTTAATGAAAAGACTTTGCAGAAAGATCTTTCCTTTCTTCACTGCACGCCAGACTGGAATCGCCCTCCCCTATCAGACCTCAGCGGGAAAGCAAGGCACACCAGGTCCAGGCGGTGCAAAGACACACTGCTCCGTGAGGCTGGCCGCTGATGGATGGCACGCACAGAGCCCATATTGCCCATCTCAAACAAGTAGCCAGCACAGCTGAAACCTGGAGGCTGGCCGCATTCACATTGTCAGCTTAAATACCCAGTAAGGACTCAAACTGGGAATAAGACAAAGTACCATTGCATGTTGATCCACTCCACTGGCCCCACCAATTAGCTGTGAAGAATATGGCTCATTTGGAAGTGTATATGATAGTACTGAGGCATAACTGAAAATTAGATATATAAAAAAGGAGGTCATTAGCTGGCACTTGTCCTAGCTGCAGCTAAATGAATCGCGGATAAAATCAAATAGGATAAGTGAAGTCTTTGTAAGCTTTTGAGCCCTTTCTTATGTACTTACATTAGATGGATCTCTATAAAGAAAGTTTATAGCATTGCTATTTACAATAGCACAGTTAATGTTGTGTTACAGTTTTCATTACCAACCTCTATTTTCAGAGGTGCATAGCTCGAACATAAAAATTTGTTCCAGGTTACAAAGAAAAGCAATATGGTAGATTACAGCAAGAAGAGGAACCTAGAGGCAGTAACTGTGGCATTTGCAGAGTTTATTTTTTGAGTTTATTCATTTTAGAATTTCAAGATAATGCACAATTACACTAGCACCTGGGTATGTGATAAGGAGTTCTTGTAGTTTAAAATTTTAGTTGTTCAATTAAATGTGAATATAATCTATCCAAAATATATTGGTGTTTCTGTTTGTGAGCAAAAGAATATGTTAAATGTGACTATTGTTGGAATAAAGCCAAATAAAGAAAATAATGAAGCCTGTGACTGCTTAAAAATTGCAATAGCGAGTAACCTGCAGTTCACAGATTATACACTTAGCATAGAAACATGATGATGTATATAAAGATGTTCAAGACATTGTCTTTGTTTTAAAAGAATCTTAACTGACAGTTAGAGGAGGTAGAATCATTTCATTCAGAAGATAAGTTTCACAACAGAAACTGTAATGAATTCCATTCAGCACCTTTTGAGGCTGACTTGGTGGATTGGCCAGGGTTGTTGTGTGTTTGTTTCACAAGTTGTTTTTCCTTTCTAGCTTCGGTACTGAGTTGAGTGTCCTGAAAATTATCACCTGAAACATTGCAAGATATCTGACTCCCTGGCATTCAATCCAATCAGGGAAAGTGTATAGCCCAAAAAGTCAAATCTGGAGTTTCTGGGTTCTGCTCAGATATCTGGGTTCTGCCCAGATATTTACCCAGGCAAACTTTTCATCCTTTAGATTAGGTTCCTCGATGACCATGAGAACAAGTTTTGAAGGGCTATAGGGTGCCCAAGCTTTTATACCCTCCTTTTATTGGTAGACCTGGTTCTAGGGAACTCTGTAGATATGATGGCATATCCCACTCAGATAACTTGGCTCTCAAATAGAGCATGTTGAATTCTGAAGGGGGGACACTTCAAGCTCCAGTCAAACAGGAGAATTGAATTTCCTGGCAAGCTGACAGACCTCAGATAGAGTATGTGGAAGGAAAGCTTTGGAACAGACCTGAGCTGACAGGCAGCCTATGGACGGTTGGGTTTTTGCCATGGACCTTCTACCTGACTCTGTTGGTCCATTTCATGTAAATGGGAAAATGACATTGACTTCACATGACAATTTGGGGAACTGAAAGAGATATCATTATCCTTCATCCATATTATCTATAGGCATACACACCATATAATGTGTTCTCTATTGATCAATGCTGGTGAGGTTACTGTTCTGATTGTTTATGAATGCAGCTAATGTGTGGAAGTAACTCTTAGGTATCCCTTCAGTAACCCCCAAATTGTCACTCTCTCAGATTCCATACCCCTGCACAAAATACATATGTACAGGGGACACCTAAGATTTTCTAAGCCTCCAAAGCAAGACAGACGTTGGAAAGAATATTCTCTTTTTCTCAAGGATTTTATATTCTGAGAGCATCAGAAGTTTCACATTGAACTCGAAAGAAAAGCAACCTGTAGCAAGTGTTTATGAATGAATTCTGGGTTTGTGCTGCTTTTCAAAAAAATATCTTGAAGCAATAAGGACATGGAGCCACTGAAGCAACTATGAAAAAGCCACGATAGTTTGGGACTAAGTTGACTCTGTAACAGCTGAAACTGGATTTGATGCAAATTTAGCAGTAAATGGATAAAAATATGCGCTTGTCTTGCTTGGTTAGACATGGCCTCGTAGATAATGTCTGATAACACACAGCGGTATGTTTCACACCTTGGGAGGCCCAGAGTTCCTTCCCATAGGGTAGACTGCTCTCAGTAGATAGCATTGGAGCCACGAGATCCCTCTGAACAGTACATTTGTGACAAGGAAATATTTGCCAAATTCCCCAAGGTTAGATATTTGTCTCGTCAGAAACCTGACTGAACTTCCTTTGCATCAGCCCTAAGAAGCCAGAGATTACCCAGTGGCAAGAACTTCTTTCCTTCGCTGCTGTGACAGCAGTCAGACCCCTCAGAGAGGTCCCTCAGAACACTGCCAGGTCCGGTGTCATGAGCCCCAGGAGCTCTCTGGGTGCTGACAAGCATACTCGCTCTTTTCACCCAGAAACAGCGATGCTGCAATTTTGCAAATACCCAGTGTCCCTTCCCTAAGTTGGCAAGAAAACTTTCTCTTCTGTATCACCAGCAATACCAAGTGTGTAGGTCTTTCCTTTCTTTGCTGGAGTTCCAGTTGTGCTACAACTTGTTTTCCTTCTTTAGACCAAAGTCAGCTAGGCAGTGATGATTAGGATGCTGCATTAAGAATAAGCTCACGAGGGGCTAGAGTATTAGTACAGCAGGTAGGGCGTTTGCTTTGCATGTGGCTGACCTGGGTTTGATCCCTGGTATTCCATACAGTCCCCTGAGCACTGCCAGGAGTAATCCTGAGTGCAGAACCTGGAAGTAACCTCTGAGTATTGCCAGTGTGACCCAAAAAAGAAAAAAAAGAATAAGCCCAGGAAACAACACCAATAACCAGGAAAGCAGAAACAGGTGTTAAAAATCTGTGTTTGTGTATGCACGTGTGTGCTGGTGCCGTGGTTTCTATTTTTGTGGTCATTTACTGATAGTTTTAATCCTAGTTTGAAAACATTAATGTTTTATGGGGCTCTATTGGAATCATCCCTCTGCTTCTTTTTAAACGATTTCTTTGAGTACACAAATAACAGAGTAGTCGGTCTGCTAAATATTCATGCTTGTGAGTGTATATGTGTGTGCATCATGATCTAAGAGGCCAGAATTATAGTACAATGGGTAGGGCAATTGCATGTGGACAACCTGAGTTTGATTCCTAAAACCCTTTATGCCTTAAGGTCCCCTGAGCCCTGCCAGGTGTGATCCCTGAGCACAATGCCAGGAGTCCACGCCCTGAGTACCAACGACTATGTCCAAACTACCATAAAAAGAAACTATAATGTGATATGAAGCCCCCCATAGCTAGTCTCACTTTTTTCCCAATCCCAGTTTAAAGCATAATGGTAAAGCAGAGCACACAGAAAACTTGATTATTACCTAAAACGAATATACATTTAGTAATTGTTTTCTCCACCTGTAAATGATTCAAAATGATTCTTTCTGGGTCAGTAATCCCATGTGTGATACTTCCAGATCAACTGAACTAAGAGTAGATTCTTATAAACACTTCATCTAAATTGAACATTGTGTAGCGTAATGAGCCTGCATGGAATTTTTTTAAGATTATATTTCATATTCAGATAGCCTAGGTTTTGTTTGCTGCTTGGTAAGGGAATATTTTTAACATATACCTGGGGATGACTCAGTATCACCAGATGGCCCTTTGTCATCCAGAGGTTCCACTTGCCTGTTTTGCAAGTTTGAGACAGCCCACAGGGACATGCCGAGGCATCCATCCGGTCAATAATGTATCTGGGACAATTTTAATACGGCAAACATCATTATGAGTTGAAATGACTCTGTTTGTCCTCCTTCAATAAAATCCGTTCATACAATAAAGCATGACGTTCTCTTCCAAAAGAATGCACTGTGTTAATTGCCCTGATGTGGGCAAGAGGACAGAATTAATTATCGTCATTTTTTTTATGGAGTTTTCAAATATGGCTAAAGAGGCTTTTACTTGCCGGATGCTGATTCTCATCATATACAGAAAATTATTGCAGTAGGAACACCCAGCGTGTAAGAATGAGAATAACAACAATGAGTGTGATTGTTATCAATAACAACCGTTCTCATTATTAGCAGTCATTTTTTTTAATATGAATGTATAATGGGATGTGTGCCGTGCAGAACTTTTACCCTTTGATGAGTCCCCAGAGTCTTGTGCTATGGAGCAAATAATTTTCCATCTGTCTTTAGATTTTTCAAGTCTCACACTCTCTGATGACTGGAAATTTTCTAAGCCTTTTCTCCTACCCTCCTCCAAAAAAAAAATCCACATCATTTTCCATTTGTATCTGAAATAAACTCGCTATTTAAAACAATTAAAAATGATTTTATTTAAAATATGTTTTATTTTAAAATGGAAAATGCCACATTCTAACATGTTATAGGTTAACTGATTCGGAAAGTTTATTTTTTTAATGCCTTCTGAAATCTTATCATTAAAGAATGCCTCTTATGCTAATCTGAAAAGATGAGCCTTATGAGTTTTGTAGTAAGTCAGACACGTATTTGTTCTCTTTATCAAGAAGGAATAGAACCATTAAAGCTCTGTGGAACTGCAAGATTATTTTAAAATGCGAGCTTAAAATTTTGCTTGGTTACTGATTTTCTTTCCTCTTAAAAAACGGAAATGTAAGTTGAATTTACTCTGAAATAAATGAAAATAACTGCATGATCACATCATTTGCAGTTATTTGCAAATACACATTATTTGCAGAGTTTAAATGTGGGAGTTCTATAATGTAAATGTGTAACTAGATTGTTCAAAATCAAATGGATCTTAATTTTATTTTTTTATATACATTTCCTCATACCCTCCTTCTGCTTCTATTTTTAAATTGGGGGGATCTAAGTAAAGATAATGAGAAGTGGATTGTTCCTACACTTCTAAACTCCATGGTATATATATTTTAAAAGTCATGTCTTGACAAAGTAAGACAAGTAGTATTTCCATTATGTTCTGTGAAATATGTATTTTAGGACTACTTTTAAAAATAGATATAAAGATATTCCTGCCAATTAATCACCTTTGAAGGATGTTGAATAGTGCTAAGTAATAATTCTCTTAAAACTCATTGTTGGAAGTTCACCCAGATGAATGCTATTAAAGTCTATTATTCTAGGTGTGATTTTGCTTTTAGACCAGAAAAGTGGACATTAATTTGTAGTTTTCTACATTAGTAATTTATCTACTTATGTAAATCAATTCATTTAATATGTTCTGACAGTTTGGTCTTAAAGAAGGAAAATGAATACTACTTCTTAACATATTATATGAATTTTTAAAAATTGAACATTATACAATCATGTTCCTTTCATCATTTCTCCTGTTCCACTGAATAAGCATTTTGAAAGCAGGATTGCATATGGTTGAAGAGATTTAAGTGAGAATTAGTTTTACTCCTCTTGGTGCAAAAGGAACTCTGTGACAGTTAATAATTTCCCATTTACTGTTGGATACACATAATATCACTTTACATTTTTGTGTTTAGATGATCATTAAAATATCCTTCTACCCTTTGAAGAATGTCACATGTGTTTATGTGCACATGCTAAGGTCTAGCCCACACCATAAGGCTTGAAAAAAGATCTCTTTAATTTGAGAATTTTTTAAATGATAAAATTAAGCCTGTGTGCAACTTTGAGAAAAAGCTAAATGCTGTTTTTCCATTTTTGAAAAATATTACATATCTTATCCAATCCCCAAGGAACAGTTAGTAGAAATTCAGTTCATCGCTTTTTAAGTAATATAGACTAGAATACAATAAAAAGTCCATACTATGGTATTAACAATATAAACATATAAATTAAATATATTGTTTTAGATATTTAATAAGTTCTCAAGTAGAATTAGAAGAAATACAGTTCCAGCTAATTTGTCTTATTTTGTCATAAATTTTTTGTGGGTATTCATATAGTGAATATATTTGATTTTCATAAGCAATTATAAATTCTATAGTGGGATATTTTCAGTTATAAAACTTAGTATAAGTTTGTTTTCATACTGCAGATTTTGTATAAGATTTTTATTCTCCAGCTCTGGGAATTTCTCAGCAATGATATATTTAACTGTCTTTGTACAGGAATTGTTGTATTGTGAATTGCAGCATACAGACAATTTCTGGGATGGTCCTAGTCATACTACTTGATCTTTATGTGGCCACTGCTTTCATGTGTTTTGTATTTAAGGGCACGTTCTGTAGTTGGTTCTGGAGATAACCTCTTTTGACTTCTCTGTGTATAAGTATGTGTGAGAGAGGTAGAAACAGGCATTAAATGAATTGGCTATTAATATAGCTAATATTAACTCTTCTATACACATTTACTTGGTGATTTTCTCAAAATCGTTCAAGAAGAAGAAAACTTAGGTATGAATTGAGTCACTGAAGAAATTTGAGTGTACAGCTGCATGCTAATAGGGGTTATGTCCAAGGAATGAAGAACAGTGACCTTTTGGTGTGAAGGCACCAATCGTTCACCAATCTCAGACTCCCCATCCAGACATGGGGGCAGAGGTCTTCAGGAGTAAGTATGTCAAAAGATTAAGCAAAACGATGGTTTTGAGGGGACAAAGAATGTAGGTATCAAGACACATTATTGGCTGGCAGTGACCCTGTTCTATCACTGGCACCAAAACGTCCCCTGAGCATCATGGGGTGCAGCCCTGGATGCAGCAAATCCTGGCACTATGGATACAAGCAGCATTGCATCCTTCGGCCTTTGCATTGAATTGATGGTCTAGTTGGCTGAGGACCTCTGAATCTCCTGAGCGATGCTTGGGAGGACCTTAACACGCCCCCCCCCCCCAAAAAAAACACACACACAAAAAAAAATAGTAGTGAGGGCACAGGTGGAAGTTTGGAGTCCCTGGAGAGAAGGGTCAATTTTATAGGAGGAGGCTATATGTTTTGACCTATTTCACCCCTAAAGTTTGTACACTCACCTCTACGTTAATGCCCCCAGAGGTTTCCTGTTCTCTATCTCAACAATAGCAGGAATAGCAAATATTAAATAAAGCTTCCTTTGTGTTGCCCAGCATTCATAAAGTGTGTGTCCCATGTCAAGAGCCGCGTCAAGCAATCTTTCTGAGACGGATGGTATTTTCCCCCATTTTATTTTATCTTAAAATTTTCAATAGTTCTCTTTATCATCGTTTTATAGATTAGGTCAGATGGTTTGTACAGTGTTCAAAGTTCAGAGTATTGATGTATGAATGACTGCACCCACCAAAGTCGCAGACCCGCAGCCACTATGGTCAGGCGCTGAAGAGGTGCTGGAATACAAAGATGGAAGCATATGACGGGTTGCAGAATCTTTGCTGTTTCTGCAAGTGCTTCCTCCCTTCCCGCTGTCCACAGTCCTGCCTGTAATTCTCTGCCATCAAAAGCCAACTTACATACTCAGCCTCATAGCTCCAAGTCTGCCAACCAGCTTCTCTTCTTACTGACCTTTCAATCACATGCTTTTCTGTGATCTCACACCAACAGTTTCTCTTCCCCTTCCTCAACCCCCACCCCTGAGCTCTCTCTGCCACTGAAGATTTATTTCATGCAGTTATTTATGACACGAGCTATGGGATAGAAACCCAAAGCTAGAAAATGTCCAGCACTGTTCCCAGGCACAATGGAATGTAAGACAGACGAGGCAAATAAAAAAAAAAATCACGGAACATTGTTTGTTCATCCAGTTAACTTGAGGTCCACAATTTACTTTTTGAGATAAAATTTCTCCCAAGTGAATTCAAACTGGCCTGCAGCAAAATGTCACCAGCAGCTAGAGCAAATGGCCAGAAAATGACTCTTCTCGGATGTATGTCCTGGTCACTAACTGGCAGGTAGCAAATATATTCAGTGATCTGCTTCCAGCTGCCACAGAAACAAGCATAGGATCTTTGCAAAAGGTATCTGACAAGGTCTCAGGGGGGAAAGACTGGAGAGTGTGAAGGCCTGGGCTTGGGGCGGGCGAGGAAAAGCTGCCCTTGGCAAATGTGGTATCTGTTTGGTAGAGAATGTGAGATCTCGGGATACGTGATGTGTGAAAGCTATTTTGTATTTCTTGACTTCGGTGTTTACAGCGCTTGTCAATTTATGGCTCAACTTCCTCACTCTTCATCTCTTATTTTACTTTCCTTTTATTACTTGACTTTTCCCCCTCAGAACTTACTCACATGCATCTCCATTTAAATGTGCTTCTTTGGAAATCAGCTACCCAGAGGCCACATGTCGCTAAGGACTTAGTAAACTATGTTTTAAGATGAAATAAAAGATATTTGACTGCTCTTTATTTAGACTACTTCTTGCCATAAAAAAATAAGATGCTGATTGGTGTGACTTTTCGATGGATGGTTTAAAAGGCCCCTGTTTGAAATGAAGTCGGAGTTCATCTGAATTCAACACATTCTTTAGCACTGATTTACAGCAGAGCATGTTTGGAAGCACGTGCAATATGCATGTGCCAAATGAATTCATTAAGACCAGTGTGATTACAGAGAATGTCAAATGAATTAATAATAATGGGACCACTAAGTGTTACCATTACTTTCACAGTATGTTACTGTTTTCATACTTATGAACCCTGAGGATAAATGGCACTCACATATTACCCTTGTATATTAATTGTATCTTGATAATCAAAGGTTGTTGTAGCAGTCTCTTGTGCAGTAAAAAAAATCTAGCACCCTATCCATGGAGATATGGCTGTTATTATAAGGTTCAATGAAGAGTGATTCAATATTTTAGATTCTAGTTATACATGCCACTTATGTAATGCTTTCCTCCATATTCACTCAATGTGACTGCCTTTACACATATGTTTTCTGTGGTCAATATTTACAATGAAGAATTTAAATTGTTAAGGACTTTTTTTTTACCCAAGAAGCTTCTATTTTCAGTTGAGTAAGAATTGTCAGATTATTGTATATACAAATTCACATATTTTATGCTTTTAATATTTTCTACTAAAGATGTCTTTGAGACACACATATGAGACATAGGCAACAGTGCAGTTCAGTTCAGCTCCCTCGTCAGCAAAGTTGTTGGGAATCCTGTACTTTCCTGAGCTTGGGAAAACCACCACTAATAGGTGGAGGGTTATAGTACCTCTCCTCCCTCCTTTCTACCCCGTATTTCACTTCTTGTGTTGGAGTCGTAGATGGAGAGGAAATGGATAAAGAGAAAAGCACTGAAGGAAAGATGGATTGTTACAATCACAGCAGGCATTAATAGATCCACTTTATTTTAATCACTCCACACAGTAATCAGAAGCTTTGGACCTTTAAATATGGAGAGAAAGGGTCAGAGTGATAGGAAAGTGGGTAAGGTGCTTGCCTTTAATGCCACTTTCCTGGGTTCTATCCCTGGCCCCCTCTATGGTTCCCTGAGCACCTCCAGGAGTGATTCCTGAGTGAAGAGCTAGGAGTACCACCTGAGCATCACTGGGTGGGTGGCAAAAATTGCACAAAGAAAAATAAATAAAGAAGGGTCTCCAATTCAGTGAGAAAGAAATCAAGAAATTAGAATGTCAGCTTGTGGGTTTGTTTTTGTCTTTATTTTGATTGAGGCATTAGCACCTTTGTCTTTTCATACACAGTAAGACCCTTCCCTTCCCTGGACTGCCTTTTCCCATCTCCCCTTCCATCCTCCTCCCCCCAGCCCCCAGGAGACCTATGGCCTCCCCTTGGCAAGTCTTAGCCAACTGGGTGAGACTGAACAGGGAATGGCCTTGGCTGCATGCAAGTCATGATACTAAACATCTGTACTCTGACTCTTTTTTGCTATTTTTAATGACTGCATTTAATGTATCTGCTTGCTCGTTCCCCATTTCTTGCTTGCTGCTTGTTATATGTTCATTTTTAGTTACAAATCAGTAATAAATACAGTGTTACTTTTATATAATTGCTTTTATATACTTTATATAAAATTATATAAAAATTATACTTTTATATAATTGCTTTTGAAAAATAGAAAAATCTGGAAACCTATCACATATAATGTTTATTTTTTCCCTAATAAAAATGTCTTAAATTACCAAAAGTCAACTTATAGCATTATTTTAAAATAGTAAAAAAAAGTCTCATTTTGCTCAGAATTTTTATCAGTGTTTTAAATTTTAAATGGCATGTGTGTCAGATTTTTTAGTGATAATAAATGGTCACAAATAATTGGTGGAAGCATCTAGATTGCAAAATAATCTCATTATACTAAGAGTAGACATTTTAGCAAGAATTGAGTAATTCCTCCCTACAACATTGAAAAAAATCTGGCAGTGCTCAGGGCTTACTCCTGCTTCTGTGCTCAGGAATCACTCATGGCAGGGCTTGGGGGACCACATGGGGGAATGGAGATGGAACCCATGTGCAAGGAAATTGCCTTATCTGCTGCACCACCACTCCAAATCCCACCAAAAAAAGATATTTTAATTAAATTTTAGGAGATAATCAATGATTGTATCAGAAATGTACATAGAAATAATATTTAATTGCCTATAAATTCTGGGGCTGGAGCAATAGCACAGCGAGTAGGGTGTTTGCCTTGCACACATCAAATCCAGCATCCCATACAGTCCCTTGAGCACCACCAGGAGTAATTCCTGAGTGCAGAGCCAGGAGTAACCCCTGTGCATCACCAGGTGTGACCCAAAAGCAAAAAAAAATATCAGTACAATTAAATTGTAATATAAAGCTAAGAATAATAACATATGGAGTCGTGTTAATAAGGTATCATATCAAAATCAGGGGATAATATTACCTCTATATTCTGTTGTGGTAGGTTAGCTCTGAAGGACTAAACTCAGCTCAAAATATGCCATTTCAAGAAGACCTGGTCATACACTAACTGCTTCCAGACGATGGTGTGATTTGCTTAAGAGGATTATAAAAGATTCCACAGGAGAAGTTGCTGAAGAAAATAAAAGAGATAGAATTTCAGAAGGAAAATTATAGCTATTGTCAAATACTTAAAACGCAAAGATGTGGAAGTGAAAATTTGGGTCTATGGTGATCCAAGGATTAGAACTATACCTAAATAGAATATAGACACAGAGTTTTGATTCACTCTAAGAATGAACTGTAGCAATTTCAGATGGAAATAGAATTGGATTTTATGTAAGTAGATGAATTCATCACTACCGGGAGGATTTTTAGGGTGTGTTTAAATAAATACCAGGTCTGGGGCGGGAGTTAGGAGGCAGCAAGGAATCAACTAGATGTGAGTGGTTGCTTACTTAGTCAACCATGTAGTTGAAAGACAATTGCATAGTGAATTTATTTTATCAAGATCCAGAGTAAAAAAGACATTTTGCACTATAAGCATTTACACACATCAGTATCTATAGCTGGCATAAAATAAATACCAAATAATTCTCATATTACATGGGTGGTTCAGTGGTAGAATTCTCGCCGGCCAAATAATTCTCATATCTACCTTATCTGATTTAAGCAATGGTATATTTGACTTTGCTTTCACATCTCAATAATGGACCACAATCCAATTTTGGGAAACACTAAGCCTGATGGCCACTTCCAACTCCCAGATTCTCTCATTCTGGAAGCTGATCAGAGAGCGCCAGACATATCAGATTGTTGGAAAGGGATGAGATCTAAGGTCTAAGGGACAGAAAGTCATTCACACATAGGTAGCATTCTTATAAATTCTCCATGATGGCTCTCACAAATTTGAACTCAGTTTAAATTTAGAAATATAATGATAAATCTATGGGGCTGGGGAGATCTCACAGTGGATAGAGCACTTCTCTTGCATGTAGCTGACCAAGGTCCTGTTTGGATAACGTGCCAATATTGATCAATAACATGTTGAACCCTGAAAGATGGGGATATCCTAAATACTTGTAACCATTTCCTGAAATTTTCATATAACTATGATCACTATTGAGGACAATGTAGTTGAGAGACAGACAGAGAAGAGAGAGAGAGAAAGAGAGAGACAGAGAGGGAGGAAGGAAGGGAGGGAGGGAGGGAGAGACAGAATATGTGGTGTGGTACATGGGCAAATTTTGGGAAGATAATGGATATTAGGAATCTGATTGATCTGATTCATCACAGGACATAGAATATTATAATGGAAAATGAGGATATCTGACCTTTGTCTATAGTGGCTGCCAACAGGGGTCTGTGGACACAACCTTATAATATAGTCAAAGGATGAGGAATATCTCAGACCATGAAAAGAGTCTCAGTGGAGAAAGAATTTCCCAAATCATTGCAATGTAATGTGGCATCATTGCTGTGGCATTAAGAATACTATAAATGAAATAATGGTGGTAAGAATAGAAGCTGGCTCTTCTCTTTTTAATTTTTTAAATTGGATCACAGTGACATCCACAGATACAGAGCTGTTTATGATGGGTTTCAGTCAAATAATATTCTTCTCAGAGTCACATCTTGCAAGGAGTTTCCCAAGAAATGCTCGGTGGCATCAGGGGCCACTCCTGGTGCTACTTGACTGACCACTTCTGATGGTTCAATGCATCATTCCGGTGATGGGAGGCTATTTGGAACCAGCTCTGCCAGGGGACACCAGAGCCACCACCCGATTCTGCTGAGGGACTGGGCGTGGCCCCAGCATTGTGCATTGCCTAGAAGGCAGACACGCTAGCCCATTGAGCTGTCTCTGCAGCTTTAGTTAGTGGGTTTTATATAATCCTTGGAGGACATAATAACTACCTTTTTATTTGGAAGGAATTGTAGGAGAGAAGTAAAAAGATATCTACTAGCAGAGATGAGGTCTAGACATGAGGCTTTTGTTTTTTTTCTGTTTTTGGTTTGGGAATAACTCCTAGCGTACTCAGGGCTCCTGGAACTGTACACAGGGATCTAGGATGTTGGAGATTGAACTCCAGTTAGCCACGAGCAAGGCCACTGACCCCCATCCCCACTGTTCTATCTCTTCAACCCCACAAAACTACTTCTTTTGGAACAACATACTATGGAAAGGTTGCAAATCTGGAAAGGTTGTTTTCTGTGTCATCCATTGGAAGTTCATACACTTGAATATGTGTTTGCACCCTATAAATTTCAATTGCTGCTATTTTATCAATAAAACATTTATTGTATATCACGGAGAAACATAGGTGGCAAGGCGGCATAAAGTACTCATTCTCTGGTTTACTTAGTATAATCAAATTTGCGCTCACAAAGATCTCTGCTCTTTCTCCTCGATTTGTCTCCATATGTATTTCCTTTTATGTGCCCTTGTAGACAGCTCCTCTGCCCAGAAACGCAGTGTTTTTTTTTTTCTCTGAGAAGAGGTGGTGACTGAATTGCACTGGGTATTTTCCAGACACTGCCACTTTTTTCATTTCAGCTTCCAGAACCCTGACAGAGCAGAGCACTTCTTTAGTCATCTGGTGAGAGATTGATTTTCAGAGACTCCCTTACAGTGCGTGGGGCCAGCCTTCCCATTCAAATCCAGGACCTCCCTGTTCCTTGGCAGCTTCCCTCTCATCTCTGGTTAGCACTTCTTACCTGAGGGCATCCAAGCTAATGACCTGACTCTCCACCAGCCCTCAACTGGCACAGGGCCCCCTCCCAGAGCTACCAGTGGCCTCTCTGGGCCAAAAAAAAGAAATCACTACTGCAGGAAATGACTCAGGCACTGGCCTGCAAGCATTGACTTAAAGCACTGGCATGCTGTTTGGTCCTTGCTGGAGGTGGCAGGTGTGAAGAGAAGGCAGCTGTGCCCCCTTTCGTCGGAGATGGCTCGGGGACACGGAAGAAGTCAAGAGTCAGAACAGGTCCCAACCCTTTGAAAGCAGATTCTCTCACATCCCCAACTTGCCAGGGCTCCTAAAACTTTCTCTTTTGCTTATTGTTTCAATGTAGGGGCCCCATGCATTGGTGCTCTGGGGCTGCTCCCAGCGTTGTGTTCGGGACTCATTCCTGGTGGTGCTTAGGGATGATTTCTGGCAGTGCCCAGGGGCATACCCAGTGCCAGGAATAGAACCCAAATATTCGCGCAAACAAGCCCTTCATTGACATGCAACAGGAAGTTGGGACTAAAATGTTCTGCCTATGAGAGTACAGGAAGTCATTCTTCTGTCTGAGCTCTGGACCCTCAGTGACCACCAACATCTCCAATAGGACTGAGAAATGGGGAGTTCCAAGGGAAACAGTCATGGAATAAATTGATCAAGTCCACCCTCGGTGTGATAAATGGAGGCTGAGTTGATGAACTCAGGGTCTGTCTCTCTGCTCTGCGACTGTGAGGAATTAGATGCCATGACTCAGGCAGGTTCATCTGCAGGGTGAGTGGGATGGAAGAGGCAGAGGGGAGGCGCTTACGAGACCAGCCTCAGGGCTCAGCCCTGATGATCCCCAGGGGAGCAGTTTCAGAGCCACATGGGCACTTGGTGAGATCCAAGCGGGTGACATGTACGAGGCAACATCTGGGCCATCCTGCATGCTCAGTTAGGGGGTCTCGGTATCTCGGATGTGGAAACCAGGGGAATTCCAAACCTTCACTGAGTATATGGGAATGATGCATGCTCTGGTACCTTTGTCCAAATATGTAGCCCCAAAAATGACAGCTGTGGAATGTGGTGGATAAAGTTATGTCCACTTAGTTGGTCGATTATAGCAAATGTGTCACCTGGAGTAAGATTATGTGTCTGGGAGGTTCTCAAGAGATAAAGAAGCTAGAATGTGCTTTATGCTGGAACCTCAAGCAGTCTCAGAGATAGACCAGAAGAAGCTGCAGTGTTAGTACAGTGGACAGGGCACTTGCCTTGCACACAGCTGACTCAGCTTGGATTCCCAGCACCACATACAGTTCCCTGATCCCCACCAGGAGTGATCCCAGAATACAGAGTCGGGACAAAGTCATGGACACTGCAGGGTATGAGCTCCAAATGAAACCAATAGAAAGAATAGTAAAAGAAAGTCACAGTGATACTACTACTATTACTACTTATACTGCCTATAATAATGGTGGACTGGAGTGATAGCACAGCGGGTAGGATGTTTGCCTTGCACGCAGCTGACCCGGGTTCAATTCCTCTGTCTCTCTCAGAGAGCCCAGCAAGCTACTGAGATTATCCCGCCTGCACGGCAGAGCCTGGCTAGCTACCCATGGCATATTCGATATGCCACAAATAGTAACAACAAGTCTCATAATGGGTATGTTACTGGTGCCCACTCAAGCAAATCGATGAACAACAGAATGACAGTGCTACAGTGCATAATAATGGCGATGATTTCTGAAGCCTAGTTTTGTCCTCTAGGTCTGAGGTCATGTGGTAGGAAAAAAAAAAACCTGCATGAGGGGCTGGAGCGATAGTACAGCAGGTAGGGCGTTTGCCTGCACGAAGCCAACCCGGGTTCGATTCCCAGCATCCCATATGGAGCACCGCCAGGAGTAATTCCTGAGTGCAAAGCCAGGAATAACCCTCCCCCCTGAGCATCGCCAGGTGTGACTCAAAAAGCAAAAAAAAAAAAAAACAAACTGCATGAGTTACCATAAAACCAGTTTTCCTCTGAATGGAAGGTTCTAGAGTCCCACGATAGATCATTGAGAAGACAGGCTCTTACAGACAAACAGACCCGAGCATGCAGACTTTGTGTCATGGGTAAGGCAGTGACTGTGGGCTTGGAAGAAAACCTACCACTGGCCAGGGGATATTGGGACCTTCGTGGATGACATTGGGACCTGTATATCTCCTGGCCACAGAAGTGTGGAAAGTGCCAAGAGGGGAGGAATGTCGGAACTTCAGCCCACTGGGTGTATGCAGAGCCTGGCGCTGGGTTCAGGTTTCAGGCTGGAAATTAGCAACTTCTCCCAGCAACTGCTACCAGATGAAGATAAGAGGATGGGGGTGGGGACAGGAGAGCAGGGACTTGGGAGCCACCACTTTTCTAAGAGACACATGCCGATCTGTTGGCTGATCCTGAGAAGTACTGAGGAGTTAGAGCAGGCATCATACCAAGGGCTTATTTTAATTTATTTTTTATATTTTGCTTTTTGGGTCACACCCAACAATGCTCAGGGGTTACTTCTGGCTCTTCACTCAGAAGTTACTCCTGGCATTGCTCAGGTGACCCTGTGGGATAGGGGATTCGACCTAAGTTGACCGCGTGCAAGGCAAACACCCTACCCACTGTACTATAGCTCTAGTCCCATACTTAGGGCTTTGTCCCTCGAGCCCTCTTCTGAATCGTTCTGACTGTGACCACTTCCTGTCCCTAAAAAACATGCATTACATTGGAAATAAATGCAGAGGGATAGGATGATCATGTCTGGATTAAAGGTATATTTCTTTTTATTTATTTATTTATTTATTTATTTATTTATTTATTTATTTATTTATTTTTGCTTTTTGGGTCACACCTGGCGATGCACAGGAATAACTCCTGGCTCTGTACTCAGGAATTAACCCTGGCGGTGCTCAGGGAACCATATGGGATGCTGGGAATCAAACCTGGGTCGGCCGAGTGCAAGGCAAACGCCCTACCTGCTGTGCTATTGCTTCAGCCCCATGGTATATTTCTTTTTAAATTGAATCTTTTGGTCTGTTTGAAGGTGTTACATCTGGTTATACTCAGCACTGACTCCTGGCTCTGTGCTCAGGGATCACTCCTGGTGGGGCTCAAGGGACCATCTACGGTGCTGAGTCAGCCACACTAATGGTGATGTTAGTCAGCTGTGTGAAAGATAAAAAGCAGATTGTACTTCTGTACAATCTCTTTGACCCCAGAGAACATGCTGCATGAAGCAGTGATGGCCTCTATGCCCCCACTCCAAGATTTAGTTGCAAGGTGAGGAAAGAAATTTCTCCTGCTTTCTCCAAATCAAATTTCACTTCTAAGACTGGGGTAACACCTTCTTTCCCCTTCCTCTCTGAGGGCCCCCTCTGCTTACTGCCATGCTCTTAAGAATCCCACTTATCTGGAGCTGGGAATGTGCCCAAGCAGGTGCTATCTGACTTAGTCCTTATTCTGACCTGGGCAGATTTTTCACTTTTCCTTCTGGGGCATCCCAGATTTGAGGAACAAAGCAGAAGGTACATTAGCACCATCACTGAGGAATCCTGGGATTGCCCACATCACTCTTGTGCTACTCCTGAGTACAAGAAGGAGCTGAAAGAACTGTCCAGTGACAAGAAACCCAGGCAGTCCTCGGGAATGAATGCAGCAACCCCTGCCAACAGGTGTACCTTTTTGGTAGATCAGACATGGCATGAGCCATGTCCGGTCCCCATTGTTAGCCTACCACATCAGCTGTCCTCATACTGTGCCTGTACTGAGTTCTTGTCTTGTTCTCTCTCTCTCTCTCTCTCTCTCTCTCTCTCTCTCTCTCTCTCTCTCTCTCTCTCTCTCTCTCTCTCTCTCTCTCCCTTTCTCTCTCTCTTTCTCTCTCTCTCCCTTTCTCTCTCTCTTTCTCTCTCTCAGTCTCGAGAGCACCTGCAATGGAGGGAGAAGCCAAGAAAGCTAACACTGGGGACTCAATGGTCTTGAGTGACCCTCTAGGAAAAGAGGCAGAAAGGACCAATTACTCCCCTCCCTCTTCCTTTCTGCTTCCCCCTTTTCCCCTCCACTGCCGCCTCTATGTCATCTTTTGTTTTCTCCCTATTCTCACCACTCGTCTTACATTCTCCAGGCCCTGAGCTCAGGATAATTCGAGTCACTAATTCTAGTCTAGTACAGCTGTGATTCAGTGGGCTAAGTAAGTAGACTTTGGAAGGCATGACAAAGGAGGAACCGAGCCATTTTTATAAGGCATTTACACGAGAAATGCATTCAAGATTAAAAAAAAAAACCAACCCACTTGACATTTTAAGCCCTCATCCACCCTACCCCACCCCACCCCCGTTTTAAGCTGGGGACAGCTGCAAGTGCAGGGTGTATTTTGTATACCACCTCGTCATGGTTAAGAAATCAAGATAATCCCCCAAGTATACTAATGTCCTGAACACTTGTATACTTGGCTCAATCCGATTAATCTCATAACATCATAAATTTGTTTACTTAGCCCTGCCAGCCTGAGTGATGACTTGCAATTGATCTTTGTCTGACAGAGGCTCTGGCTCAAGACAACACAATGATCTGACTCTGGAAACAAACAAACAAACAAAAAAAAAAAAACAGTGGGGTTAACATACCAGGTGCGGGCCAGGCAGATGGCACACCAGCGGGCCTGTGTTGTCATGCACATAATCTGATTTTCTGAAATGACCTCGAGACACCAATTTGCTCTGCTCGATCTCAGGTGTGCTGGGAGGTGCCCCATCTCTGGGGCTGGCTCGCTCTACTTTTCAGCACTTCTCATCTGCGGGCGAATGGACAGCGCTCTCATTGAAAAGGGCATGCTTGCTCTTCCAACACGGAGATGCTGTTTACATGCTGCTGAGTTTTGCAAATGCTCATGGCAGTGTATCTTGAAGAGATAGTGGAAAAGGAAAAATTTAGTTAAAACTTTGGCACCACAAGTAAATAAATAATATTGTTCAGGGAACCTACCATGCACAATGATTGCTTCTAATTTTGTTTGGACTTTTGATGGCCCTTTTCTTCTTTCCTCACTCTTTCCATCCCTTCTTTCCTTCCCCCAAAGCTCCTTTTTTGTCATCAAACATTAAAATTTGCAATGATGTACCACAATATCATTCTCTGCTCAGTTGCTCATAGTAATAATAAAATAATAAGTAATAATAAAATAATGATTTTTTTATTTGTTCCTAGTTGGCTCTTGCAGTTCCTACATGTAAGAAAGGTTTCTATTTTTATTTTGCTCAGAAAATTGAGAGCAGCAAAGTTTTGGGTTGTCTAAATGCAATGATTGAGAGACAAAGGATTTTGCAAAATATCAGATATTTAATTACAAAGCTCCATCAATTTTCCAATTTCATTTTAATCTATTTCTCCACTTTATAAAATCAGATATTGTGAAAATTGCAGCCTACATTGCACTTTACACGGTGAATCTAAACACACCAGAGAATAGTGTGTCTCTGTCTGAATTTATGCCATACTAAAATTGTACACTTGAAGCATTATATAAAGGTAAAATTAGCATGAGTTTCAGGTGTACAACATAATACTTTGATACTTGTACGCACAGTAAAGGAAAACATCATTTATCGATTTTCAATCATTTAATAGGCCAGACTTGATTTCCAGTCAGGAACAGAATAATTGATGGGCTCAGCGTTGTTGTTGTTGTTTTTTAACCACTTGACTTAATAATATGAAAATAAGCTTTTCTCATGAGCAGAAACTTTCCACAATGTCACATATTAAAAGTACAGAATTAAAAGACAAAGAGATTATGCAAAGAGATTATTTAAATTAATTGACTGTATGGAAGGTGACAACAGTACACGGACCACCACATCTGCCCTAGTATTTAGTAAATTCTGATGTAGAGCATTTGTGTGTCAATCATAGACTCTTCTAGAAGAAACATCTGTGTTAAATATCGGACATTTGCACCTGAGGACTTGAATAGTGAGGCGTCTTTGCTTTGCACACACTTGGAATAGGACGCTTCTTTCTGTCTTTTGTCTCTTCGTTGGAAGTTGTCATCCTGCATATCCTTCAAATTTCTTTGAAGGAAAAGACTAGGAGCTTGCAACTGCTGGGGGGAAAAAAGAAAAAAACAATGATTGCTGGAAGCAAGTGTTATAGGAATTAGGGATTTATTATGAGAAGTCAAGGGCGGGCTGGCCCAGAGATTATGCGATCCAGGATGGCCGGACCCATCTGAAGCAGAAGCTGGGGCTCTGAAAGAGAATTCGAGTTGAGAGAGAAGCAATCTTGCAGGTTTATTAAAGGCTTGAAGTGTCTAAGTCTTAGATTTTGTCTAAGCCCTGGGTGCTCACTGTGATGGGGCTAGAGTCCCAGTGGCAGAAATTCCCGAATGAGCAGCAGGAACTACTCTCACTTGCTCCAGCAGAGATTGGGGGAGATCTTAAACTGAAGCATATTGGAGTTCCCTTCCTAGAGGCCAACTTCCCTCCGGGTGAATCTCTGCCTTCTTTATTTGCTCTCCAGGGTAATTTGAACCAGATATAACGTTTTCAGGAAACCCGGGCTCTCTATAGTCTATCTTATGGATCCTGCCTATAGGGTCCTCTACATCCCATGGAAATCTTCTGTTTGCATAGGGCTAAAGTGAGGGGGCTGAGGAGGATTGCTAAAAATAAAAACAACCTCAACAGCCAATGCTTTCCCCAGAGTGTCCATGATGAGAACTGCCCTTTGGAAACACTCGGACCATCATCAGTCAAAGACGCATTGCGCATGTGTTGTGAGATGCTACCCGGTAAAGCCAGTGGCACGTTGTTCTTGGAGGCATCTAAATTCCCTGCCTTCCTTTTCTGAATCTGTTGACAAAATGATTCCTAAACACAGATGGAGACATTTCTGCCTCTACATATTAAATTGTGTTTTCATCAAGGCAACTTCTGATCTCTGGGGTGTTTTGTCCTTTTGTCATTTTTTTTTGTTTTTTTGATGCATGCCCCGTGGAAAGGTGGTCCTCGCCCTGCCATCAGCCACACACATCCTGACACACATATACACGCACATATGCATTTTTTATTGTTCTCACATGTTGCCTAACAGCCTGAGTGATTACTACTTTACAGCACAGCAGATGGGGTGCTTGCATAGCGGTGAAACAGATGAGATGCTCAAATCGATTGTTTTATCAACAATCAGTTGCAGATAAAAATCATTTTAATGAGAGAAATTAATGGTGTTTGCAAACATGATGTTAATTAAAGAACATAGCTTAGGCATTTTTTTTTTGGTTTCTTCTCTCCCCCCTCTCCCTTTTTTCCCCCCCTCCACACAATTTTTTGTTACCCGTGACATCTTTCATTATTGACTCATGCCCCAAAGAAAAGGCGATTAAAATCTGCTTTTGTTTGATGTAGCTTTTATTGAAGAAAGAAATAGATCTTTCTGAAGCTTCCTGGTGAGATGAAAGTCTAATTATCTCCACAAATGAAAGGAAAAGCTTTAATTAGGCTGTGCTGAATCCGCGCGCTGTGAATTTGTGCATTGTGATGGATGGAGCCCGCCTCTCCTCCGTGGCTGCCACGGAAATAATGAAGGAAGAGGCGACGTAGCGCGATCCCCGGATTCCACGGGCAGAGCTGAGTCCGAGGCACACCTGGGTTGCTAGCGAGTGCCCAGAGCAGCTGCCAGAGGCCATGTTACAGTGGAGGGCACTCAGCTGCTTTACAGCCCTCCCTCTGAGCTTTGATCTCTCTGCACACAGCAGGGGGTCTGAACAAATCAAGCTTTTCATGTTTCACTCAGTTTCACTCTCTTTTGCCTCGCCATTCACACTCCAGCTCCAAAGAGGATGGATAAATATTGTTGTTTTTTTTTCCGAAGCAATTCATGATCAGCAGCTGACGTGGTTGAAGTGGGGTTTAAGGTCTTACAAGCGGCATTTTAAGACTGGGCCGTGGGTAGGATGCCAGTGAGAGAGACAGACAGAGTCGGAATTCAACTTTGGAAGGTTGGCTGATCTTTTTGAACATGATGCCTGCCGATCACGGGCATTTGGGGAACTGTGCTGATCTGGCATGAGGGCGCTTGCTTGAGAGTTATTTTGAAAGGCCCTGTGTCACGTGGGCGACAACTACACTGCCAGATAGGGCTGCCTGTGTGACGGAGGATGACCACTTTTGCTTGTGCGGTGTATTTTGATCTATTTCCATAGCCATTTGCTAGATTTTGGTCTCCTTCTCCCAGTACAGCTGACACATCCAGAGTTAATGCTTGGAATTGTTCCCTTTGGGGCCAAGATTTGGGAAGAGAGACATGGTAAGAACACTGAAGAATGCGCTGCGCAGAAAGGAGCCCCAAACTTCACTCTTTTTTGATCAGAGTTTTCCAAGAAGGAGGGAAAGAATGGGGAATTTGTTTCAAAGATCAACACATACACAAAACAACAATAATAGCAACAACAACTACAACAACAACAAAAATGACTCTATTAACCCAAAGTCTTAGGAGACAAGAAATTGCTTGTAGTGTGTGATTATTTTTCTCACCCCTACAGTACAAAGTCTCTTTGTGAATTAAAGAAACAATTATCTTTTGCAGCCTCGATTTTAGAATGGTAAAAAGTTGGGTGGACTCATTGGTCCATACAATAGGGGTTGATTAAGAAGCAAAAAAAAAAAAAAAAAAAAAGGACTCCAGTGAGTTCTGTCTTTTCCAAGGGAAAGCGACTTTGAAACAAGTGTTCTAACATGAAGTTTATCACTTTCCTTGAGCGATGACATTGAGGTTTCACGGCAAAAGTGCAATTCCCATTTTCTTCTCTTTTCTCCCTCTCTTTTAAACACTTGGTAATTGTTAGATCTTTATAACTCTCGGCACTCCCTCCCACTCTGCTTACGTTCTCTCCCCTGCTCATTATTTTCCTCCTTTAGAGAAAGCTGTAAAGGCCTGTGTTTTATCCCGTCCTGATCACTGCTGTTTGTAGATTTCCTCGGCAGAACTGACCGGCTCGCAGGTGGCGGGCAGCCAGCGGGAGGGCCTTATTAAGGGCAGAAGAAGGCATCAGAAGGGAGGAAGCAGAGCTTGACAGCTGCCTTGCTCTCATTCCACACTGAAATGATGTCAGTCATGGTCAAAATCGCACAGAGGATGGAATTTACAGAGGTGAGGGAGGTGAGGGGTAGCTTGAGGGAATTGACAGCCATTAAGGCCAGAGGATGGGAAATCCAACAGTTCCGTGAACCACATTATGTGCGTGGAAGTGCCTCTCCTGAAATCACAAGTGTGTAGGGCCGTGGGGGAACCTGCTTGTGTTTCTCCGGTGTCTAGCATCAGAGTTGGTAGTGAAAGAAGACGAAACCCGGATGCCAGGGAACAGATGCAAGCAACCCCCTCATTAAATGCTTTCAAGCTTTATCTGCGTCAACATTCAATTTCACTCTTTAGAGCCCAGTGCCCGTTGCCTTCGAACGTGTGTGTGAGGAGGCTATAAATGCCTTCTGTGGGCATTCAGGCATGAGTACACTGTGGGGTGAGGGTGGCATGGTGGCAGCTTGGCATGTGGAGACTGCAAAGTTAGACCTGGTGTGGTGGGTTTGCACGTGCAATGTGGAAATTTTTTTAAAATTTTTTTAGGAGTGAATCACAGTTAGGTACAGTTACAGACTTACAAACTTTCGTGCTTGCATTTCATTCGTACAATGGTCGATTGTCCATCCCTCCACCAGTGCCCATTTTCCACCACCAATGATCCCAGCATCCCTCCTACCACCCCCACCACTTCCTCCCCGCACCCCACCCCTTCCTCCCTGCACCCCACTCGCCTCTGTGGCAGGGCATTCCCTTTTGCTCTCGCTCTCCCTTTGGATGTTGTGGTTTGCAATAGAGGTATTAAGTGACCATCATGTTCGGTCTATAGTCTACTTTCAGCCCTCATCTCCCATCCCGAGCAGGCCCTCCTAGCACCCTTTACTCGGTGGTTCCTTCTTTATCTGAGCTGCCTGTTCCCCCAGCATGTGAGGCCAGCTTCTAAGCTGTGGAGAAATCCTCCTGGTACTTATCTCTACTGTTCTTGGGTGTTAGTCTCCCATTCTGTTACTTTATATTCCACAAATGAATGCAATCTTTCTATGTCTGTACCTCTCTTTCTGACTCAGCAAAGTGGAAATACTTTATCTTGCTATTTGCTTATGCTCTTAAGCATCGATATGATATTTGGGGCTTTGAAAGCCCAAGTTAACAGGCTAACCCTTTGCCTAGGTAAGAATAATAATTTGAGTTGCGCCAAGCAAAACAAGAGAAATTCACCTTCAGGAGATCCCCTCGACGTCCCTGAGCCTCCTACCTTTAGCTCAGACCCTCCTCCAGAGAGGAGTTAAAGCACTTCTCTTCTCCTTCACCTCCAAAGAGGCACATATGCTAAATATGCACACCCTACATCCATTTTTCTGCTTCTTTACTATTTCATCGATGGATATTTTATGGACCCCCACATTGGTTCACAGGCCTGTCTGTCTCTTAGTAAAACAAGTGCATACACCTGATATCTGTCACACTATTGTTGCCCTGCTCACTTATCAGAAACTTCAGATAGGAGCTTCCGGGACCCCACTCTGCTTCCAACCTTCTACCCCTCTGACATCCTCAGGTTTAAATAAGAGGGATGGTTTCTAAAATAAAATATACTCAATGCAGATCAATCACCAATACTTGATAAAGGACTGTTCAAAGGAACCTCATTACATTAATAAACCTATGATACACCTATTATTTTTTAAAGGGCAATAAAGGGCATGCAGTCATATGTATATCCATGCATGAATAGCTTTAGAATTCTTATCTCATGGAATGAAATAACCCAGAGTAAGAGCCCCGTGATGCTCTAAGGAAGTGATGCCAGGAGTGAACATTTCTGAATTTGAAGTTGCCCCTCCCCGACTTCTCCTTATCCAGAAATGAGGGTGCATGGAGATGTATGGGGGGGAATGCAGGCTCACCCAGGCCCTCTGGATTTCTCTCCCCTCACTCCTCATCTGTGACTTCTCAGACGGACATTTAGTGCCTCTGCTGGCTCAGTGCTGGCTCATGTTAGCTTCCTGTGTTTGTCATCCCACAAAGGTGGTTTCAAAAGCCCCTCCTGGGCTTGGTGGCTGGGATTAGCCAGGGCACCTATGCCTATGGCTCTCAGTAACTATTTTCTTGTTGTTGTCCAGAAAGAGCCACGCTGAGTCCTGCAGTGGGCCTGTCCCCTTGCATGGAGATTATCTCTAAAATGAGTATGCAGCTTTCCTATTGGCTCTGGGGATGAGGAATATTCCAAGCAAATGCAAGAGGATATTTTTCAAGTACCCAACCCAGGGGATGATGCTGAAAGGATAGAGGCCCATGCATCAGAATTATTTCAATTAAGGGACCAAGAATGCCAACCTACTCACAAACAGAGGGTAGAGAGGGACTTGGTCAAGTGCTGCCCAGACCTGGGCCAAGGAGAGATCTGCTTTGGAGTGCCAGGCGTACCCCATGGACTCAGTGCCCTCACTCAACTCTCCAGCAACTTCTAAGGGAAACTCCAACTCTCCAGCAGTGTCTACCCATGCCCAGAAGTCAGTGGTTCCTGTTTCATTGCTCACAGCTGACTCTCAGGAAACCAGGAACCCTGTCTGTCTGGTGTGTCACTTCCTCCAGGCTGCTACCTGTGCCCGTTTCCATTTTTCACTGCTGCTGTCTCTATTGCCGCTTTATCTCCTGGCATTGTCCTTCCATTTTTTTTTTTGTGATTTCTTTGAAAAGACTGTTGCATACTTGTAAAACTAAGGATGGGGCCCTTTTTCTCCACATTATGAAGATTCTCCTTTTCACATGGGCCAGCATAAGAAACAGAAACTTTTCCTTTTGGCATTGTTTACTCTAATTTATTTTTATTAAGTCAATGTGAGATACACAATTACAAAGTTCTTGATGATTGGATTTCAGTCATTCAATATTCCAATGTCTGTCTCTTCACCAGTGTAAATTTCCCACCACCAATGTCCCCAGTTTCCCCTCCTTCCACCCCCTACCCCTAGCCTGCCTCTATGACAGACACTTTTCTTCTATCTCTCGTTCATTCTCTTGTTCTCTCCCCTCCCTCTTCCCCCTCCCCCCTTTTAGTCATTATGGTTTGTGGTACAGGTACTGTAAGGTTATCATGTATATACCTTTACCTACTTCTAGAGAAACCTTGTCTTAAAATTTAAAAATGCCATGTAAGAGAGAAGAGTAGAATGGGATGGAAAGAGATCTTTCCGGGATGCACATTGTATTTATAACAGAGGGTGCAAAGTTGCACATGTTTTCAACCCAGACTCTTGAGCTGTGGGATGGTTCTGTCATGGTTTTCTCTATGCATCCTCAGTGAAGGTGTGCACATGCTTATAGAGACAGTGCGATGCTTAGGAGCATCTCCATGTGGCTTTGCTCACACGTGCGGTTCATCTCCCAGGCTCCTATCTTGCCCCCAATATCTTAAAACCAGAACTTAGTTCTGCAGCAGAGTCTATGAAGACACTCTCAATTGCACTTCAAAGGGTTTTTATATGGAATGACTGAACATAAATAATATATTGCAAAGCACATTTTAGTCTTTCACGATGGTATTAATTTGCCCTTCTGCGCCTATGAAATGCATTAGGTGCACAAATCTAGACTCATTGAGATTAGAAATAGCCCAGAATGTGGGTTAGACACATATTTATCTTCTTGATTTATTAAGGAGCAGCTGTAAAATGATACTAATTAAATGTCCTTGCCTTCTTTTTGAGACTATAATTGTTTTTGGAATGAGCAGAAGTGCAAGGAAACAAACAAGCCAAGGCATTTGGATACATTAAATCTCCATTGTAAAGACAGTGTTCTTATATATTTTTTGCAGCTTTCATATTAATGGAGAACTTGCCTTAAGTTGCTGAAGGTTGTATGCAGGAGTCATCCCTCTAAAGCAGTTTTTCTGCATCATTTGAACCCTTTTGAATAGGTTAGTCAATACCTCCTGAGGCTTTGCAGTCTGCTAAATTCTGTACTACGTTTGTAGATACTCGTGGCCAAGTTCTTACTCATTCAAAAAATGAGTTTTAATTGAAGAGTGTACATAGTAACGGGCAAGAGAAAATGAAGCCGCCTGATGCCTTTAAACATATTATTGAACTTCACACTTTTTGTAGAGATGCTCTCATTAGGGAAAGCTCAGTGGTTAAGAACCTGCTTTGTTAGCTCAAAGTGCTCAGTTAATCTCCCATCTTACCCTCATGTGTGGATGAGAATACCAGTGACACTGCATTTGGGACCCCAATGTCAGAAGTAGTTATGCAAGCTCGGCTCTCATTAACCAAGTGACTCTCCTCATCAAACCACAAAGAAAAGAAGAAGAGAGATGGAGTATTTTTTGTCAAAATAATCTGGCTCAGTGTGAGTGCAAGCCATGTATCTCTGGGTGCCTAGATTTGATCCCAGTAATGCAGAGGACTGCTGATGATCATGTAATGACAGGTAATGAGAGCTCTAATAAAATGTATTAAGAGGAACCCTCAAAATTTAGGTCTCACCCACCACATTAATTCTACCTAGACAGCTTTAAGTACTTGCCTTATATACTGATTACTTGGGTTCAATCCCTAGAACCACATATGGTCCCCTGAGTACCACCAATAGTGAATCCTGAGCACAGAGCTAGGAGTAGCACCTAAGTACTACTGAGTGTGATCCTCAAACTAAAAAAGAAATTCTAACCTGGGATAAACATAAATGTAAGTCCTTTGGGTTAATTATGACAATAAAATAGATCAATGAAGTGAAAGAAAGAGATCCAGTCAATTTAGAGTAGGCAAATCTAGCAAGAATGAAAGACTATAGAATTTTTCATTGCCACCTTTTATTTCCACCTATACCAACATATACTATAAACTACCTCAAGTCTCTGCTTTAACACCATCGACACAGGGAGCTACAAGAAGACCCACAATTGGATTTAAATGAAAAAGAAACAAGATATTAGTGGTATAAAGTCTCACCCTACTTTATCCCATTGCTTTCTTTTTTTCTTAGGAGGTTGGGATTTGAGCCCTGGTCTCAAGCATGCAAGCCATGAGTTTTGCCACTGAACTTTGGCCTGGGTCATCTTCTGCTTGGCCATCCCCGCTCTTGGTCCTCTCAAACTTCATGCTCTTTAAAGGATCTTAGTACAAAAAGCTAGCCAGGCCAGGCATATGAGTGCTTGGTTAGGGGATCCCTGTAGAGAATACTGCAAAACAGACTTAAAAGAAATCTTACTAAAAATAATTCTCAGTATCAAATAGGAAATTGAATTAATCTTTAGAAACAAAATACGAAGGAAGGAAATATTCGAAATACCCAGAAGTAACCCTGTCCACTATCTTAAATAATATCTGCAATTGTGTTGGAAAATAAGAAATCTGAGTTTGGTAAACAATAAACACTCTTAGCACTTCAAAGGACTGGAGCAATAGCACAGCAGGTAGGAAATTTGCCTTGCATGCAGCCGACCTGGGTTAGATTCTTCCATCCCTCTTGGAGAGCCCGGCAAGCTACTGAGAATATCCCGCCCTCGTGGTAGAGGCTGGCAAGCTACCCTTGGCATATTTGATATGCCAAAAGCAGTAACAACAAGTCTCACAATGGAGACATTACTGGTGCCTACTCGAGTAAATCGATGAACAATGGGATGACAGTGCTACAGTGTAGTGCTACTACTTCAAAAATGGGTCTCGACGACTACAGTGATAGCACAGTGGGTAGGGTGTTTGCCTTCCACACGGCCAAACCTGGGTTCCATTCCCAGCATCCCATATAGTCCCCTGAGCACCACCAGGAGTTATTCCTGAGTGCAGAGCCACACAGGAATTAACCCCTGTGCATCTCCAGATGTGACCCCCAAAGCAAAAAATATATAAATAAATATGTCTCAGGTGAGGTTCTTGAAAATTAAGATAGGGCTCTCTCACCTTCAACCTGGACCTTCCTACAGCCATGGTATATGTCCCTGTGAGGATATGGGGATTTGTAATTCCGTTTTGGAAGTCGTACTAGCACTAAAATTTTCTTTTAAATTTAAAGTATTGGTTCACTGACTTATGAAGTGCTGACCTTATTAACATCATGTGAAAAATTCCAGGTTTTTGAAGAAGGTTGTCATTGAGTCAGAGCATTTAGCTCCTTTTATTCCACTCCCTTGGATCTGGGCTAGAAATTTTCTTACTGGAAAGGGGGATTTAAATTATTAGCAAATGGTTTGCATGTTCCTTTGAATAAAATATATGTTAAGACAGAGGTTTTTTTTTTCCCTCTCTGGGAAACCATTTCCATATTTGAGGAAGACAATGATTTTGGAGTAGCTTCTACGTGACCCTTTGGGAAGGCAACGTGTCTAGTTAACGCAACTCGTGTAGGTGAATAGGGGGGTGAGGATCTGTACCCCAGACTTATCACTCATGATTTCCCGTGGTACCCATGGTTTCTCCAGGCCAAACACTCTTTCAGACAGTCTCATAAACATCCAAACAATCTGCTTAGAAAAGCGAGAACCACACCAGAGATGAGAGGTATTACTGATACCTGTCCAAATAAAGAAACAGAGGCAAAAAAAAGAAAAAGAAAGAAACAGAGACTTGGACCTCCATACCAACTCACAAAGCAGGGTTCACAGCCCTGCAGGCCAAGTCCTAGGGCTCTGTGTCCCACCCTATCCGTTTTTACACTGACTCCTCTTTCAGTCTTCTTAAACCTCCTTAAAATCCCAGGCTGCTGCTCTAACCTTTGTGTACTTTAATGTATTCATCAGCCAATGGGCTACAATTATATGTTGGAAAATGTTAACTGGATGGAAACTAGGAAATGAGGGAGAATTGAAACACAGAGTTCTGATGGTCCATAAAAGGTAGAAGGGAAGCCAAGATCATTATCAAATAAGACCAGATTGGGGCATTGTAACTCATCAGCTGTGTTCTGATTTCGGGAGGTCTTGAACTTGCCTCACTCACTTTTTGGCATCTCGAGTCATAGATACAATGCTTACCTGTTTCTTATCATTAACCTTTTCTAAAGGTCAATAAAATTCTATCAGGGAAGATGTTTTAGAGTTCAAAGTGAAGTAATATAATATAATATAAAACAATATAATATAATATATATACACATATGGAGAGAAACAGAGAGAGGAGAGAGAGAGAATGTGGAGGCATGCAGAGATTGTTAAGCATGTTTTCATGTTAAGCATGAAAAGAGAACATAAAAGTTAGCATCACCCTACAGAGCCAGATCACAAGATGCCTTTATTGCCCATTATTACAGAAATGCTACTAGAGTCAGGATATTAACCAAACAAAAAAAAAGAGCTCTGTTTGCACCAAGCACATATCTATTGTAGGGTTTATTCCCCCAGCACATCCCGATTGTCTTACAATTGGTTTCTTCATTTATTTTCCAATAACTAGGAGGTTTTCACCGCTTCACAACTATTTCCTGATAGTGCTGATGTCTGAACCACAGGGAAAAACTGAAATGGTTCACCTACACATTCCCGTGCAGTAAATTTTCAAATACCTAAGGCTTTGCAAGTGAGAATCGAATAATCCTCTGCCTTTTATCAGAATATACCCTTTCATTTTTATTTTTCCCCTGTTTTCATAATGTGTGGGTGCCAGTTTCAGATTTTACAAGAACCAGTTGTAGCCTCTTCGGCCAGTTTTAATTAAGCCCTTTCCCACACATGCAGGTATAGTTAGTCAAAGCTCTTCATCACAGCCAAGCGAAATCAGGGGGAGGGTTTGACATGTGTTGAATAGTAATCTCATTGTATTTGTGTTCATCTGTTCATCGAGGGAAAAAAAAAAAACAATCAATTTAAAGCAACATGGGAGGGGCAGCACTCGGCTTTAAGGCAACTGTTGTATAATTGACCTCTTTTAGCATTTAATTTCTCAAGCCTCTAGGAAGCTTAATTTTGAACATCAAAGAGGTACCTGTGGAAGAAATTGTTCCAGACTGGTGAGTAAACAAATTAGAGTTAATAGGGTCATTAGCTTTTGCGGTAAAAATTTAGTCTGGGTATTCCTCACTCGTGGATATGTGAACTGTCAGCTAGTGGCTTGTTTTTATTTTCTTTTTCTGTCAGCCTTTTCTAATATAATTAGAGCTAGGATTGGACATAGCATTCTATATTCTTTGCTTAATGATATTTCCTAGGCTTAAAGAGGGCTCCGTTTCTATAATGTAAAAGTGTTTACAGAAATCCCTTCCTAGCCACCTCTAATCCGTACTGATAAATGCATTTCCTATGTGTCCATGAATTATAGAGCTTGATGATTCCAGCAACACAGTGAGAATCAGATGCTACCAGCAAGGGTGCCAGCTTTGTAACAAAGTACCTGGCTTCTAATTGCCCAGAGCACAATATCAACGGAGATCTGTTTAACCACGTTGAGTAATTCATGAAGATAGAATGTGTGTATGTGGTAGGGGTGAGGATTAACAAACAAGTTGTTTTGCATTACCCCTCAAGACTGGTAAGTTAAAAAAAAAATACCACAGATAGGTTTGATGTAGAGAAAACCAAACATTTGCTCACTTTGACAGAGAAGCTGCGGGTATTAAGACAGGAGATCTGCAGCTGGAGAGACACATCTGGGGATAAACCACCCCCTGACTGTGCAAACTTATTGTACCGGCAGGAGATGAGAATAGAGCAGGACAATGAAAGTGAAAGCTAAAAGTCAAAGGAAAACGGAGTGAGGCAGAGACCAGGGGGTGCTCTGTGGTTTCCTGTGTGTGTTGGGGACCTAGAAGGTCACTTAATTATGAATGAAGATCTTTAAGTGTCTGTGTTCCCGTTCTTTTCTGAAAAGGAACTTATCACAGGGCTGCTGCCTTGTTTCCGATTATGGCTACACATGCTTTTGACACGAAAATTCTCTCTGCTCTCTTTTTGTTCACCTTTGGTTTTTCTCTGCCCCCCCATCCCACCCCCATGCCCCCGGTGTTTGCATTTCCACCAAGGTTCATACAAAATTTTAAAAGCACATATGAATTTAAATGAATGCAAAACCAAACAAAACAAAAGACTATGACTTTTGAGCTTTTAGGAAGTCATTTGTTGTGTGGGATTAAATAAACCTTTTAGAGGAAGTGGCACTGAGTTTTCAAATAATCTTTTGCTGGTGGACCATGTCCAATCGATCGTCATTTGTTTGGAACTTTGTCAAATGATTTCCTCTTTTACTGTATGAAGGAGGTGTGTGAGCAGTGGATTTTCCTTCCTTTGCTGGTCCATCTCAGCAAAGTGGGGGTGGGGCATTTGCCTTGCATGCGGCCAGCCCAGGTTCAATCCCTCCATCCCTCTCAGAGAGGCCGGCAAGCTACCAAGAATATCTTGCCTGCATGGCAGAGCTTGGCAAGCTACCTGTGGTGTATTCGATATGCCAAAAACAGTAACAAGTCTCACAATGGAGACATTACTGGTGCCTGCTCTAGCAAATCGATGAACATCAGGACGACAGTGCTACAGTGCTGGTCAGTCTCAGTCATAGCAGTAAAACTCAAAGAAAAAGAAAAGGAAATCTTACAGAGGCTGGTGGGCAGGAAGGCTCAGGGAGGGGAGTTCCGCTGTTTAAAGTCAAGTCTCTAGGATCCAAACCCAGAGCCTGCAAGTCTGTTTTGCACCCAAGGAGGCCCGAGCATTGCTCAGGTCTGATAGGGGATTTTATTCCAGATCCATGTCATGATCAGTGCCTGCAGAGAAGGGAGCTGTTGAAATGCCTGCTGACCAATGCCCGTAACCCTGGCCTGGGTCAGCAAGTGAAGTATTAAGCCTTTGTCCAGCCTGGGGGGCAGTGGTACCGTTCCTTGATTCTCTTCAAGCTTGGTCATCCTTAGGGAGATAAACTCCAAGAATCCATAAAGGCATTCAATTTACCACCTGTAAACAGCTTTATCATTTGCCTTGGGACCAGCCTTCCTCTCCCGCAGAAAGCCGCCGCAACCCAGGCCTAGCGGCCGTGCTGTGCTGGCAAAAGGGAGAAAGTGCTGATGTGCTTCCTTCTGCAGAACTGATGGCCTGAAATTTGGAATAGTTCTGCCCACACAATATTCCTGTCACTCTTTCACCCTGGCAGCTGTCAGAGGAGGCCCAGGTGGTGGAGGAGTTGTGTGTGTGTGTGTGTGTGTGTGTGTGTGTGTGTGTGTGTGTGTGCGCGCGCGCGCGCGCGTGAGCACTTGGGGATGTGGTATGGATGGAGATCCCAAAAGAAAAACCAGACAGGTCCCAGAGGATTGAAACATGGGACTCAGCAAAACAGCAAGACAGAGGCACAAGGAAAAATTATCACGTTGTTTAATAAAACAGCAAAGTAAATTGTTTAGGTGGCTTTGTCCCAGAAAGCCACCAAAACCAAACAACCAAAAGACCTCCAGGAAGTAGAAAACTGGGGAAGATAAAGCTCCTTCTTTGAAGGGATGCAAAAAAAAATGTATTTAGCAGATGGCACTTTCTGTTTTAATATTCACCTAATGAAAATTATTAGATGGAGAATATTGGCCTCTCGGGAGACAGGTGGGGACTGGGTGAGTCTGTGTCAAACACTCACTGGTTTCAGAACCCCAGAAGTTTCAAGCATCTGGGTCTTTTACCTGAATGAATTGCGAGGTATAAATTTAGTAAATCATCCATCATCATTAATTATCTGTTCAACTGATTCCTGCCTGTTCTTACACCTTAATCTTCATTAACATGGAGGGAAAAAAGGGGTTCCCAGGGGCTCCCCACATGTGCTCCTGAGCTGTGTGGCCGCCCCTCCAGATCTCTCAAACTCTTTGGGCAAATGTATCTTCCCAGAGGAAAGATGCTGGTCCCACTGCATTTGATTCCTGATATTTTCAGGGAAAATCATAATTGAGTGCCCACCGGGGCATCCAGGAGCTGAGGGAAGATCTAGGACTTTGGGTCTGAACTCTGGTCACTTCAATTGATCCAAACATCTCCTCTAGCTCCTGCACTGTCTCCCGTGAGGCTTAGCATGTGGGGACTTTCACCCCTGCACCCCCAGTGAATCCTGACAGCTTTTTCTCCCCAGATGTGTCTTTCCTACACTTTGTTGCTATGAGTTCTTCTGAGCAAAAAAAGAAGAAGAAAAAAAAACCCGATCTCTTAAGAATGCCATTAGTTTCTTTTCATTCTTGTTAAATATATAAGCTTTCTAAGTGCTGTCTGGTGTATAAAAATTGCTTGCAGTCAGGTTCGTTGAAACAGTTTACTTGTAAAGGGAAAGGTAAAAAGTGAAGCTGTTTTGATGAGGCATGTAATGAATGTTAGATTTTATGCAGAAGCGTCCCATTTCCCTCTATATTATTTCTTCTTCGGAAGGACGGAGATGCTCTTGGCATGTGTAATTATAACCCAGTGATGAAAGATTTTATGGAATCCAGGAACATCCTTAAGCATTGGAGGCAAGTTTTGTTTCTTTTTTTCAAGTTCATTTCATTCCCACCCATCCACCCCCACTTTCCCTTCCTTTTACTCTTTCTTGTTGCAATGCCAAATATTTGGTTGCGGTTCTCGGACATCTGCTGTCCAGGCATTGCCCCCTTTAGATAGGGCGCGCATGTGTACAGTCTCCCATGCTGTACCACCCCTGTGGTGAACTGTGCTGGGCGTCCCAGACACCAGAACCACCACGACCATGCTCGGCACAGAGGAACAGGGACCACACTCAGGGCCTTATTCTTGCAGGGCAGACACCCTTTTACTACTAAATTGTCCTCTGTTAAACTACTTCGATCTCAAATGTCCCCACCTCTGAACTAAGTCTGTGATTATAAATTAGAAGTCTGTTTCTCTGCATTGAACTGCTACACTCATCATTTTCTTCTCCCTGCGCCCTTCCCTCCCTTCCCCAATATGTCACTTGTTATCAATGATCCCATCCTGCATCTGTTTGTGTAACTTCAAGGGTTAATGTGGACAGAACACGGTGCTCTGGTGCAATTTACCAGGGAGATAAATGGTTATTCCTAAAATATCAGTGCTGTAATTGGCATGATTGCACATAGATGAGACAGTCTAGCAGATACCCTACAGTACTCCAAAAAATGCAAAGACACACTGCGTTTCTACTCATAGCCCAAGAACAAGATTACTTTTATTATCTGTTCCCAAGCTTTTAAAATGTTCTGACGTGATTAGCGTAATCTTAATGAAAATTATTCTGTTGCACCCTGATTAGTGGAGCTAATCTTCCAGAAAGAGCCTCCAACCTTTTCTCTAAACATCTTTCTTTTAAAAATGGTAATTGTTAGAAAAATGGTTGTAGTCTATCTCTCATTAGTGACAGAAATGGGAAGACTCACTACTTCCTGTAGTGCTGGACTGATTGTCAGGAAACGAGTTGATTGGAAGAAACAGATTGATAAATCTAAAGTCCGTTGCTCCTTTGGGTAGATCTGGTCTCCAATTAAAGGGCAGCCACACTTTCAGAAGTTGTCTCAGGGATGCGGTGAAACTGGAGCCAGAAATGAGAGGAGGTGTGTCTACATTGTGTGTAAAAGACAGGAAATAAGACACCCCATCCCTGATTTGGCAGGAAACGCCAGTAGAGTAAGTACTCTGTCTGCATCTTCAAAAAGATGTGATTGCACATTCTCTGTAGATGTCTTGTCCTCATTTCATTCTCGAGCTCTGTTTTCCTCTTCCCAGATGCCCTTGGCCTGCCATTCCTACAGCAGATGGATAAGCTGGCATCCAAACGGATTTCCTTAAAGCCAGCTCTCACTGAGCAAAGAGTAGGATGTTCTTCTCCCAGGGATCAGATATCTTCCCAAAGGTCCCCTGGGTACCACAAAGAAATTTTAACCTTCAAAAGGGCCCGTGTGCTTTGGTGTACTCAGAGCAAAGCTACACAGAACGACGGCCTGCAGGATTCAAAAAGGAGCATACCCAAGCTCAATCATCTCTGAAGAGCTTTCATTTGACAAAAGGGAAACGGAGCTTTGTTGGTGTGTGTCTCTCTCTCTTTTTTCTAGGAAACAAAAGGTTGATGTTCAATTCTCTCTTCCTATTTCCTCTCCATATTACATGCTCAGAATTCTACCTGGGCTGGGGCAGGAGAAGACAAAGGCTTTGAGCTCCTTTGCAATCCACAAAACACCAACATGCTTAAATTCATGCAAAGTTTTCTTATAAAGAGTCACCTGTGACTATGTTAGGGAATGGAACTGTGTGATTTAATTGGTTTAGGAGTCTGGAAATTTCTTTACTTGGATTTCACAAATCTGAATCTCAACGGGATAGTGACTCACCAATTTATTACAAGTAGAAGATGTGTCAAATAAATTGGTGGTTCATTTCCTATTGGATTATGAAGAAACTGCCCATACCAGGCGAACATCTTTAGCAAATGCTGTTAGAATTGAGAGGAAAGGTTCAAATGGAGCAGAAAAGAAACTCAGCATTTCCTTACTTGTTGGGATAAAGGCACACACAGGACTGCAGTCAGCGGAAGTCTATGCCCTGATTTAACGTGGAGCTATTTGTTTAATCAGCTCCTAGCAGGTTTTAGGCATTAAATTTACTTTACAAAATCCAAAAGTTATTCTTATCCCTATCTCTCAGTTTGACTGATTAATTATCTATGGTTCCCCGACACATACCATGATCACAGTAATGTTCTTTGGAGATAGAATCATCAAAGAGCATCCCACGGTTCGTGTGGTACATGAGAAGGGCATAAATAATGAAACAGAAGTGGGGCCATTAATTCGTTCTGTTTTGTTTTCAGCGCTTGGAGGTGGGTTTACAAGGTAGGGGGTATGGAGCAGTTGGGAAATGAGGGGGAGAAGGAGAGTCGGGGGTGTGTATCTGAGTTTTGTTCTCTTCCTTTCACTTGGTCCTTCAATTTGAACCCCCAGCCTGGGGCAGGAGCAAGTCTTCAGTCTTAGACACTCTCTTCTGCCTTGTCAATCTTTGGGGATTCCCGAGGCACTTAACTCTTACTTGCAACTAAATATGTGCTTGTTCAACTCCACATAATTGACAGAGATGACTTGACTGTGACTTTTATGATTTAATCTCTAACCCATCTTCAATAAATGCAAAGGTTTGGGTGGGGGCGAGAAAGGGGGGAGGAACAAGCAGTGCTCAGGAGACCCAGAAGGATTCTACCAGTAATTCTTGGCCAATATGGCCGGCAGCTCAATATAAGAGTTCCAAACATGCCGTGCTGCTTGGCACTGCAGTGTCAAGACTGACCCAGGCTACATGGATGGTACTTGGGAGATACAGTGTCAGATCCCTGGGACCTCAAAGATTATATCCCACCATGTTGGGGAACCATGAAATATTAGAGATCAAATCAGTGTCTGAAGCATAAGTACTCACTTAAGACCTGTTCTGCCTCTCAGGCACTCAATGAAAATTTTGGTTTGCTTCATTCTGCTGCTGTGTGTTGCTATTGTTGTTGTTGAAGAACCACATACCACAGGGTAGAGTTCGGGGAAGGGCGGGGGGCACTCTTAACTCTGTGTTCAGGGCTCACACCCAGGTGTGCTAAGTGAGCTATGTGGTGTGATCAGGAATCAAACCAGGACCCCCTACATGCAAAGTATGTAATCAGCCCTTTGATCCCTCTTTTGGGCCCCAATCAATGGCAGATTCTTCAGACTTTTATTTTAGCCTCAAAGTTCGGTGTGTTGTTAATAATTAAAAATTGCAGAATATTGGAAAGCCCAACGCACAGTTCTCTGAGTGTCAGATCTGTTGCCTTCCCCATTTCTCTGCATACTCACTCATATTTTGCAGCATGTCCCAACATTTGATGGTCGGATTCTTATTAATATCTCATCGCTTAGTTCTCTTTTCTCTGCTGTGTTTTCACTTTTCTATGACTTGGATGTTTCCAGAGTGGAGACATTTCAGAATGAACTTGTGGTTGAGCAGCTTATTGAATAAAGGTGTTCTTTCCTCAGTGGCACTATCAGGGCTGCAGAGAGGGGGACATTTATGACATGCTCATAGGAGTAGCTGGGCTGAGCTCTGGGGCAGTGAAGAAGGTCACTCCTCACATCTCCCTGTGGGTAGCGCTCAAGCTGACTGGGAAACATAGCCTTCCTCCAGGATTGAAAATTTTCAAGTCAAGGAGAAATCAGCACATTAGTTCTTAACCACAGAGTGTTAAGTACAAACCATTTAGAAAAGGAATATTTTCTGGGCTCTTTACATTCAGTTTTCCAAAATGATCCTAAATCCAAGTGTTCCATAGCCCAATGCTTCTTCAGTATCCAAGGAGTGGATGGGGAGGGTATCTTGGGAGGATATAACATTTCCTTGTTCTTTACCCTTGCCATAATCCCGAATTTAAATGAATGAGCCCAGGATCATACGGAAGCTCAATTTCTAGTTTTTTTTTTAAATTTGTTTGTTTGTTTTAATTTTTATTAGTGAATTACCATGAGGTACAGTTACAAACTTATGAAATTTCATGTTTGCATTTCGTTTATATTCCTCCACCAGTGCCCATTCTCCTCCACCAATCATTGTGTGATTGTAACCCAAACATGAAAGCTTGTAACGATCTCACGGTGATTCAGTGAAATTTAAAAAAAAAAAGAAAAATATGAATGAATGAGTCCATTTCCCTGGTTGATAGAATCATTCTGTCCACCTTTAACTCTATGAAAACAAAAATGGAATCATTTCATTTTTGTTTTATAATTTAATATTTGAGCTGGAGGTATAACACAGTGGGTAAGGCATTTGCCTTACATATGCCACACCCAGTTTTGATTCCTCTGCCCCTCTTGGAGAGCCCGGCAAGCTACCAAAAGTATCTCACCCGCACTGTAGAGCCTGGCAAGCTATCTGTGGCATATTCAATATGACAAAAACAGTAACAACAAGTTTCACAATGGAGACGTTACTGGTGCCCACTCAAGCAAAAGTGATGAGCAATGGAATGACAGTGACAGTGACAGTGACAATTTAACTTTAAATTGAATTAAAAATTTAAATTAAATTAAAAATTAAATCTTTCTTTATGAAAGAAAGCATTTTTTTAAATAAAACTATACATTTATCATCAATAATAAACAATCCAAGGATACAGAGGGTAAAAAGCATAGATAAAAAATTTGAAAATCGTAGATGTAATTTCTATACCTATTTACATTCATGGGCTGGAGGAATAGCACAGCGGGTAGGGCATTCACCTTGCACATGGCCCACCCAGGTTCCATTTCTCCACCCCTGTCAGAGAGCCTGGCAAGCTATGGAGAGTATCCAGCCCACATGGCAGAGCCTGGCAAGCTACCCATGACATATTCAATATGCCAAAAACAGTAACAACAAGTCTCACAATGGAGATGTTACTGGTGCCCACTCAAGCAAATTGATGAGCAACAAGATGACAGTGACAGTGATAGTGATGTATATTCAGTTTTCCCATTTGAAAGATGGTTCAGTTGTTAGCAGTTCTTTAAATTTTTAACATAGTTGCCTATACTTGACATTGCACTCTTTAAGCAACATATAGATTATTTTTCTAGTTGTATAAATTTCTGTTTATTTTAACTTATATTATTATATAAGGCATGAATATATATATACTTATGTAATATAAAATATATTATGATTTTAGTGGTTTAACAATTGCTAAAATTAATTTTTAGACAGGGTTCAAATGAAGAGGCCTACAACAAAAATTCTTAAATGTGTCTCTATTATATTTTTAGGTAAAATGTAATATTTTTTCAAAATTTTCCTCTGTTATAACCTATAAACAACTGATAATTTCAAGCCTACTGTTTTCACCCAATAGGTTGCATGTTTTATATTGAACTTGCACTCTTTTCTATGTAATCCACTTATATGCTACTTTAAAAATAAGCTATCTACTTTCTACAAAGAGTTCACGGTAATAAATTACTTTGGGGTCAAGTTATTGGTATAAAATTGTTCTTTTTCATCCCTAAAAATACTCTCATAGGGTCAAAAAGATAGAGCAGGTTTAAATAACCTGCTTTGCAACCCTACCAACCCTGGTTAGAATCCCCGACAACACACAAGGTCCTGTGAGCATTGCCAGGTTCACTCCAGAAATGGAATCTGGAAAATGGGGCTGAAATCTCCAAGGCTGCTTAGATCGGGACTGGGCCTCTTCCACCCAGATTCCCTGTTTTCCAGTAGCTAGGCAGTCACACCCAGAAACTGCCCCCACCCCCAGCACTGTGTAATCCCATCAATGGCCAAAATCCAGAGACTATAAATCCAAGCTCCTGGAAGCAATGCGGCCACAAGACATCTGATAGCCTAGTTCTCCTTCTTGGAGAACTTGGCAAGCTACCGAGAGTTTACTGCCCACACGGGAGAGCTTAGTAAGCTCCCCATGGAATATTCATATGTCAAATACAGTAACAATTATGGGTCTCATTCCTCTGACCCTGAAGATCCTCTAATGTGGCACCATTGGGAAGGACGAGTAAAGAGAGACTGCTAAAATCTGAGGGCTAGGATGAATGGATATGTTACTGGGCCCACTCTAGCAAATCTTGACCAATGGTATGACAATATATACGTATCTTGGAGAGCCCGGCAAGCTACAGAGACTATCCCACTCACATGGGCAGAGCCTGGCAAGCTACCCATGGTGTGTTCTATATGCCAAAAACAGTAACGATTGGTCTCATTCCCCTGACCCTGAAAGAGCCGCCAATTGTTGGGAAAGATGAGTAAGGAGAGGCTGCTAAAATCTCAGGGTTGAGAGGAATAGAGATGTTACTAGTGCCCGCTCAAGTAAATCTACCAACAAAGGGATGACAGTGATACAGTGATACAGTATTCACATGACAGATGGACAGGAAGGTGCTCTACGCTTAAGGTTTCAGTTAGAAATAAAGTTCTTGCTTACTCATCAAATTATGTGAGGCCACAGAATAACATCTATGCTGAGTCATTCATGGACCTATTTATGCTGAGTCATTTATAGATTTATTCTCTGCATGTAGTCAGAGAAAAACATATCTGAGATAAGCACTCAGGATAGTTCTAAGTGCATAGTAGATGCATGACAAATATATGCTAGATTAAGTGGAATTGTCAAGCACTGAGAAAGAAATAGTAGTTTAATATGCTTTTCAACGACACTTGTAAGTGCTTTTAAAGAAGGTTTTTTTTCCCCATTTGTACATCATAAAATGTAATCATATACTTTTTTGATGAGGTTGCAGTTGCCCCATACATTAAAATTCTCTCTCCTTAGAATCAAGTTTCCTATATAACTTCAATAAAAAAGAAATGAAACATAGAAAATACAATGATTAGAAATTGAACTCATCCTAAATTATTTTGAAAATGTTTGACAGCCATAAAGATTTTCTTTTAAAACGTGTATCTCAGTAAACTAGGATAATAACTGCATACAATTACACTTTAATTTATGTCCAGAATGAAAAAAGTATTTTTTAAGAAGTAGTATTATGAGTGTCATAGAAAAAGCATATTAAACTATTATTTCTTTTTCAGTGCTCATAAAAACATGCATTCTGAAACCAGGACTGCTAGATGCTTAAAAGCCCTACATCCAGGGTAATAAATAAGATGAATGAATAATTGAAATTTTGCATTATGTGGCACCAATAGATTAATTTTTACAAGGGAACTTATTTCCACTAATGATCATAGGAAGTGATATCTCATTAGATGCTGTCAGGGACTGGAGGAGGTGGTCAGTTTCTACAACATAAAGGGAAGAAATAGAACTGAATTCTCATGGATTACGTTTAAGAATATTTTGCTGAAAGCTGATATTCTTTTTAATAACTCAGTCTAATCCTCAGGTAGATTGCTGGCAGATATTCCTGGAAGATCATAAAAACATAACCCCTCTTTTCCTTCCATTGCTACCAAATATATAATTTGTGGATTCAAGCAACAGTTAATGAGTTTTAGAAGGACAAGTCACACTGTGGAATATAATGCATTTTCTTTTCACATTTTGTAAAAATGCAGTCCTCAAAACAGACATAACCATAAAAGTAAAACTAATCTCTAATGGATGTTGATTCAACAACAAAGATATTGCCTCTTCAAATGTCTTTGGAAGAGTAAATGTGTGTGTGGTCACACAAATACATGCACACACGTGAGTGTGTTGTGTGATTCTAAAATTGAACTAAGAAGTTGTCATTCCTTACTGTCCCTGTTCCCCATTTCACAAATTGGGAGGTTTCTGCTACTCCTTTTTTTTATTTCTTGTCAACCTTAATTGCTCAGAACTACCTCTGGTACTATTCTTTCAATGATTTTCAGAGTGTATCATCCTTTTTATCCACAATGAAGGGCTATAAGCATCAATTTTTATTACAGGCAAAATAGCCGTCAGTTTCACCTTCAATTGCCTGTTTAAATGTCATGTGGTTATTTTCTGCTTTGCAGATTAGATAGTAATCAGAACCAGAGGGAATTTAACTTTAACTGACCCATAGAATAAAAGTGGTCTTGGATTAGAGAGAAATACAGGAGGGCGATAAATATTTACAGCAAGCAACTGAGAAAAGAAAGTGGGGGTGCAGGTGGGACTCCCAGAGACAAGTGTGCTGAAGAAAATTTCTTTCTCGATTCTGACTTAGTCTTAGCCCTTAGTCTGCCTCTGTACATGAAACATCTTGGACAAATATATCTCCGAATCTGATTCAAAGTAGATTGCCCTGATCACAAAAAAAATTCTTTAACCCCTATACTTAATCTCTCCCTTCCTTTTCTTTTAGTAGAACACATAAAAGTACCCACATCACTGCTAAGTTTACACCCAGGCTGTACACTCTAGTACATCATTTATTGAGCACTCACTAGCTGCATAGATTGTAGGTCCCTTGTAGATCCTGGAAAACTGTACCCAAGACAGCCAGGATCCTTCCTTTATGGGGCTTTTGGTAGAATGTGAAAGAAAGATATTGAGCAGATTACTGCAGTTCAGTGGTGTAGACAAGGCCAGGCTGCCATGGAAGGTCAAATGAAAGGGCTCCTCAGAAACCTGAATATGTGGGTGGATGCATGTATAGGATTGTGGGGAAAGTGAGTTCAAAGCTTCCAGGAAGTTCTGTTCCCTCAGGCAATCATTCTGAAGGATGAAACAGAATTGGTAGCATTGCCCCCTTTATCTACAGTTCCCAACACCAGATGGCAGGGTGTAGATCAGTGGTCCCCCAAGTGGGCAAAACTACCAGGAAGGGATACTGGAATGATGGGGAAGGGGGGAAGTTGTAATCCCAGGTATGGTTAGGCTGCAATTTTCTATTTGTTCAGTTAAAGAAGGTAGATTCCCAGGAATCTGCCAGTGATTTGGAGAAAGGGGAATGAGGCATGCCATAGAAGTTTGGGACCCTCTGGTCTAGATTACGAAGCAAACATGTGGGTCACCCCCGGCAGTCACACCTGGTCTTTCTGGAGAGGAGGTGTTAGCTAATACAGAGGCAGAGCTACAGGGAAAGATGTGCATGGGGGAGTGAAACATGGCCATGGCTGGAAGAGCCTCAAGTCTCGGAGCTAAGACAGAGAAACAGGGTAATTAGAGGAATAGACAGTGAGTAGAAAGGAAGAGGGGACCCTAAAGACTGCTTCATATATGATGACATAGATTGACCGTAGTATCCTAAAAGTCAGGAAAAACTTTGTTTGTACTGCACTGAAAATGCTAAACAATTGAAAGCTGTGGGCGAGAGAGCAGAATGAGATGTGGGAATAGGATACAGTCTTCTATGGCAGTTTCGATGAGAGCTGGTTTGGGCCAGTTTTACAACCATGGGCAGTTCTAGCCATTTTCAGGAAGTAGAGTGTACAGTACTTGGATGTAGGAGATGAGATATAGAGACAAATGCAGCATGATATTGAGATTCTGAACTCCATAGGAATTGATTGTATCATATCCTGAAATATGACAGAGTAAGAGTGGCTACTTTTTATCAGGACTTTTCAATTTTGATAGACATCTACATGGAGTGATTAAATAAAAAATGATATGTGATTCTCTAGAGAAGAAGAGAGCTTTTCTCTCTCTGAAGACGAAAATTTAGAATGATCTATTTGAGAATATTAAATGTACTTATATTAGGACTTGAGACATCTACCTTTGCCCAGCAAAAATAATAGATTACAAACCAATAACTGTTAAAAACATTTTAGAGTTTTGTGGAGCCCCTAAATTAGAAATAAAATGTCTATTTTTATATTCTATTACCTTGCTGTACAAAAATGATTATGAATGGTTATATGGTTTTCTATCTTCATCTATGCCATATGCTCAATTGATAACATATAACTTATTTTAGACTTGTAAAATACATTTTGCAAGCATGATATATCTAAGTATTTGAATTTTTGTATATTTTCTTAAAAAGGTTTTAAGTATTTATAAACATTTGTTTTGAAGTAAATTTCATAAGCAAATTTTACAAACATGAAGAGAATTTTGCAAACATGATTTTTATCATAGCTTGGACTTTAGGGAGAGGATTTGAGACTTCAATTTGAGTAAACGTAACCTCTCCTTGTGAAAGTCTGGACATTTCCTGGAGAGAGTTATCAGTCAAGGCACAGATGGAAGAAAAACTTCAATTTTGCGTCCTTATGGAGTGCCTGTTCTGGGTTCTGAATGAATGGAAAGAACATGGTCTCTAAATTTTTAATTTAATCCAGCATATTTGGGTTCAATGAGGACTATTTCCAGTCAGTACCATGGTCAGGATTAAGGAATGTATGCATCTCAGTTTTTGTTCTCCCAATCCACTCCCTAACACTCCACTCACTGTATGGTAGACTGAGGATTCTGATGTAGAAGACATGAATATTACAAAATGTATCAAAAAGTACACAGATCCCTGGGTCTCCCTAGGGAGGAATGGTTGATCACCTGCCAGCAGGGTCTGAGTTGGGCTCAGGTCAACGTTCTTCCACACAGTCTCTATAATAACCTTTGTTCCCATACCTTTGCCTGATTCCTTACAAACTGACTGGTTTTCTCATTTTTGGGCCCCCTCAAGGAGAGGGAGCAGCCCCCAATACTTGTTACCCACTTTAGAAAATTTCTTTGGACTCCTTCCTCATATCTCCTTTTATTCTCTAACTTGCCCCTCAACTCTAGGCATAAGGCAACTCAAAGCTATGGCCAAATCAGCCATGGATTTCTGAAATGCTGTCCAGGCCATCACTGTATCACTGTCACTGTCATCCCGTTGTTCATTGATTTACTCAAGCAGGCACGAGTAACATCCTCTATTCCTCCCAGCCCTGAGATTTTAGCAGCCTCTCCTTACTCATCTATCCCAATGATTGGAGGCTCTTTTGTCTCTCTGTCCCTAGTGTTTTAAAAAGAAATTTTCCATTAATTTTCCATGGAAAACCAGACCTTTAAGATTTTTTTTTCTTTTTTTCCATCCTTGTTCTGAGTAGTTTTCTACCTGCTCCATTGGTACTAACTCATGTCTTGAATTTACTATTATTCCTGACAACTTGAACCACAGCTCTGTCGTTCACAGAGAAAAAAATTGTTTTGAAAATATGAAATCTAATCTGGCAGCCTGAAAACAATGTGATTGTCTTACAGTAGATCTGGTGAAATCTTCAAATCATTCTCTTAGACTCAGACTATCAGGAGCTAAATGGATAATTTTAAATTAGAAAACAAAATTGCATACGGGTAACAGATTCCTAAAAAAAGAATTGCCTTCAGTATGTTTGTGGTTCTAAGGAGTTGATTGAAATATGAACTTAAATTAAGTTGAGGAAGCTTTAACTTTTTAGTTGAGGAGGTCAAATATGTTTTAAAGATAATTGTTTAGCACAGTGATAAAGCTAATATTTCAAACAAAGACTTTTTCCAATTCCTCTCATGGTCATGGAGTTTTTTGAAATTCCTGAGGTTTTATTCTCCTCCCTGCCCTGATTTCTCTCTCTTCCTACTTTAAATTTAGCTGTTCCTGAAAAATATATTCCTGCCTTTGTTTCATTGACATCTACAATGCCTTCTAGCTGGAGCCTAAGTAGCAACTTCTCTGGAACATTTTATCAAATGCACAGAGTAAAAGATGGGGATGCTCCCAAGCATTGCTCAGAGGATGTGAGACACACTCTAGTGATACTTGGTCCAGCTAAATGGATCTGGCATGGGAGGTTGATCTGATGGTGCTGGAGGTTGTCAGTTGAATTACAGTGCTAGTTAGGGTGTGTGTGGCATGCAATGACATGATTTGAACTCAGAATCTAACATGTGCAAGATACACACTCAAGTGCTTTGAGCCATCTCCTCAACCTAGGAACACAACAGTTGAATTCAACTCCCAGACCAACATCCCCCTCAATTACTTGTTTTTCCATCCTGATCCAATGTTCATGAATCATAGCTCAGGTATATCCTACAGCTATTCAAATATTATAGGGATTAAAACTCTAATAGTTCTTCTAGAAGCTTCCAGTCTTGTATCTGTTTCAGAACTTGCCTCCTCTCCTGTAATGGCTTTCCTTGCTGTTGATCTCAGACCTTCTTGATTACCCAATATGGCTGCTGATATCTTTTGAGTGACATGACTTCAAAGGCCAGTTTTCTCCTAAGAAATATATATGGATATCTGAACGAGCCAAGGAGAATCTCAAGACTCATGGCCCAGGAGGTCCTAACCCAGGTACAACTTTCTCTGTACGTAGCAGGAGATGATGCTTCACCTCCAGAATTTGCTTTCAAAGCTCCCTGAGCTATCATTGGAACCTTTCTGAGAGCTCAGGTTGGTGACATTCAGTTTCAACTCTGTTTTGTTATATCTGTTGTATCCAACGCACATTTACCTAGCTGAATAATAAGCATGCAGCCCTCTCCCCATCTACTTGCTCAAATAAACGGTCTGATCTTTCCAGAGAGACACAATGGCCAGTCAACCTCTTGATCAAGCTGACATCTCTCTTCTAGGATCTTGCAGTAGCCTTCTTACTTGTATCCCTCAGCCAGCCTGCTGCTGTCACAGAATAGTCAGTATTGGAAAATGGTAGGTAGATTCCCATATTGTCTGTCTCTCCTCAGAAAATTCTAATGACCAAGTCCCATCTTATCCCAACTTTAAAATCTTTGAAATTGTTTTTAGAGCAGAAGTGGTCTACTTTACTTAATTCTAGTTCCACTCTTGCCGGTGCCTTGTTGATCTTAGAGCTCCTCAGACTTACCAGCTTCACTCTCTCTCAGGACCCCAACAGTTGTTTTATGTCCTCCATCTGCCCTGATGATCTCCTAGTACCCCAAAAGCTCAACTCTCTTTAGACACACCTTAAATATCACCTTCTTTAGCAATATCCTAATCTCCCTTCTTCGATACCAACACATCATTCTCTCACCTTGCTTTATTTCTTTTTATCAATACTGTAATGTCTTGGCATTCTCAAACATATTTTATTGGGATATAATTGAAAACTAACCCTATAGAAATTCTAGGTGTCTTAGATGTGTTTTTTTCCATCTCTATTCTCCATACCTATGCCAGCACATAAATATGCGATGATATAAAAAGTAAGCTTTATGCATGATATCAGGGAGTTAGCTTTGTTCATGTCAATATTTTCTGGGCTGGGAACAATACCTGGCAGGTACATAATAGAGCTTCAGTAAATATTTAGTCTGAATAAATGAATAAACAATTCAACACATTAATAATTAACCAGTAAATCTACTGTCTACATAGATATCTGAACCAGAAAATGAAATGTCTGCCTCTATCTCCCACACAAGACACACTGACATCCCCAACTCTGGAGAGAGAGACGCCTACTTACCCTCCTCCACAGAAGAAGGAAGGAAGAGCATCATATTGCATGTAGGCAAGGGATCCCCTACACCCTCTTCCCTCACCAGTTCTCTCTTTATCCACAACGGGATGAGTCCTGAGGCAGCTCTGGCAGCCACTTATTAAACACGGGGTAGAGAAGTCTGACTCTAATTGTTGGCTCCCCCTGGAGCTATTTTTAAAAGAAGGGGTATCTGTCCCTACAATTTTAACTTTGGATGTTAGCCATATTTCCATAACAAAAGAAAATATCTAGTCCACAGATTCTTGCAAACTATAACTACTTGAAATATGCCCTCTGTTTGCCCAGAAAGATTGTATGCTATGTGAACTGAGCAGCTGTGTCCAGCTGGTTTGCTACTGAATTCAATGTGTGGTATAGAATAAATAGATGCTCAATAAGCACAGACTTCTAAACCTACCTAAACCTAACATCATCATTTTTTTCTTTTTATAGGTCAATAGTTTTACATAGGAAATGTGAGAAAAGAGAAGCAACAGTGCACATATGAGGGAGGGGCAGGAAGACAGACAGACAGGCAGACAGAGACAAAGAGACAGAACTCTATAAAATAAAGGAAAATAAATGATGTATCTCGAACCGAGATGTGGTGATTACAATATGTAGTGTGCCAACATCATCTTTCAGTTTTTACCAATTAAATGTGTCATCACATCTTGGGGCCACTATTTTAAAGTCACTGCCACTTCTCAGATGATCTCTTTACTTATTCTTGTATGAGGTGCACTTGTGATGCTTGGCCTTTATGAAGGTCAGGAATAATTTACTCTCCCAGAGAAAGTTTCGCTGTTCCTCTTCAATTTACATGACCGATTCTGCCTCAGCTCTATGAGAAGACAATGCAGCAGTTTCTTCAAGGAAAGCCTATTATATTATTGAATTTCATCATGCTAGATTGATACTTTCATTTCTCTGATGATTCCATTTTATTTTATCAATTTGTTGTTTTGATGTGTCACTGGGAAAGAGTGTCAATGTTTAGAGAGAGTGAAAGTAATTGGAAATTTTGCTGATATTAATGATGTAGTAACAGTATATTTAAAAAATAACTTAAGAATCAGAAATAAGGACTGGAGTTATAGTACAGTGGGTAGGGCATTTCTCTTGCACCTGGTCCATGGGGGTTTGATTCCCAGCATCCCATATAATCCCCTGAGCACCCTTGGGAATAAGAGCCAAGAGAAACCCCTGAGCATCTCCAGGTTTTATCCAAAAAAGCCATAAAAAAACAACAACAATGACAAAAAGACATGGATAAGCTTAAGGCTCAAACAGACCCTCTCTCTCTCTTATCAGTGGGGGGCATGCCCCTCCCTCCAAATCAGAAATATGATCTCTGCAAAACAGTTTCATGCATGGTGTCATCATTTGGTGATAAGAAGTTCTCCTGAAAACGTTAAATTATAAAATGAATTTTCATCTTTTCCAATGAGAAAGTGGTCAATGCCTTTATTCCTTCAAGTCCATCAGTTCCTCAGACAGTTGATCCATTGAATAATTTGATTCTTCTAGGAGATTCCATGGCATTAGTAGTTAATACATCTTTGAAATGGCTTTCATTATTCTGTCCTACCTGGAAGTTCTAGGGGACAAAATTATTCAATAAAAAATATCTTTACAGAGTAGACACATGAATTTTTTTTTCGGTAGGAGTGGAAAAGGGCAATGTTTCACGAAAGTACTGAATTAATTTGCAATATAAGAAATATGGAATGAGGAAATGGGAAAGGACCCCAGTGAACTCTACTCTAGGTTACAGATTGCCTCATAAAACCTTAATCAGAGCTTCATCAACTTTCAAACTCAGAATAGGTCAACTGGTACTAATAAAGTAAGCTTTCCCTTTAGCAAGTCAAGAGAATCATTTTTAGAGGCAATAAAACTTTATATGTTTATATTTGTCTTTCTTACGTGAGTTCAAAGTCCTCTATAAACTTCACTCTCCCCCCTCAAAGAGACAGAGAAAGATGACCTTTCAAAAAGACTAAAGGACAGCGTTTGGGGCTTTGATAAAGAAAGGGAGTCTACAACAGTGTAAGAAATCACTTTATCTCCTGACTCCCGGTTCAGTGGTCAAGTCAGAAACCTATATTACCCTTAGGAGTAGAGTTCACCCTGGGAATTTGGCCAAGGATTTTAAGGGAAGACTCCTGCATGAGACTCAGTCACCACATTTGCATTCTAGCTTTCAAATGTCAACTAAACTGGAAGCAAAGAAATTGCTAAAGCATCTGGGTCCTTGTATAAATACGAACTAGTCAGTAAATATCATTCCCAGTTCATTGAAGACAGCCTCAATCTGACTGAACAAGACTGAATTATAAAATCTTATAAGTAAAGTGTGTTATTCCTTTGGAGGTTTTCAGAGAAAAGAGAGAAGGCCAAAGGTTCACTCCATAGATTTTATATTCCAAACCAAGTGTGAACAACTTTGCCTAAGACACTTTGGGAAATGCAACCTCGATGTGTTGTAGACAGTATCACCTTCAGTTGAAACTCAGTAAACTTAGGATCAGAGAAGCTATGTTATTTCCCCCAGATCACACAGTTCATGGGAGATGAGGTCTGGAGGGGGAGGGGGTAGAAATCATTTTTACTTACTTATGCACACCGCAGTCTTCCTGTTTATGACAACTGCAGTGGGTGAGGGTAGTCATAACAAAGTCGTGTTTTATTAATTTATTAGTGGTGACATATTTGCAGTTAGATTTTTGTCCATAAATTATTGCAGTAAAACTACTGGAACTATGTGTTACTTTAGAAATGCAAAAAGAAATTCTATTTTTAAGAGTCTGAGGAGAGGTTGGCATACGCATTATCGTGATGCTTTTGTTTCAGCCAGCTGTGCCATAATTAGAGGAATCAAATTTATGGGTTATGATGTTTTTAATTTTATAATTGCTGGATTTTCTAAGAAACAGCACATATAACAAAGAATACTGGTAACATTAAAGGTGATATTAAAAATGTGAATAATGTATATTATATACATTGTCTTTTCTGTTCCCAATGGGACAAATGCAGGATGGTTTGATAACAGAAGATAACTTAAAATTTGAAACAATAATAATGAAAAGGAAAATCTTATTTTATGAAGAACAAGACAGCAAATGCCAACAAAAAATGGAAGCAAGGAAATAGAAAATAGGATGGTTGCTTCTTAATCATATGAGTATCTACTTTCAATAAAATTGCTATGTTTGTTACATTAATAAGCTAAGTTGATATTGTTAATTATTTTTATTGTTCTTATTTATATCAAATGAGAAAAGGTTTTATAAGCACATATCCCAGGTTTTATATGGAGATAGATAAGCTTGGCTAACAAAGATCAAGAAAAACAGTATTTTGTGTTTTTTACATGTTATTTTTTTGCCACACCCAGCTGTGCTCAAGGATTTCTCCTGGCTCTGCTTAGGGACCACCCCTGCAGTGTCCAGGGGAACATATTTGGTGCTGGGGATTCAACCCTATTTGGCTGCATGTGAGGCTAACACATTGTCCTTAAAACTTGGGACCATAGTGTGCATTTTTATGTCACTAAGTTTTTCTCACAATCTTTTTTTTTTTTTTTTGCTTTTTGGGTCACACCTGGCAATGCACAGGGGTTACTCCTGGCTCTGCACTCAAGAATTACCTTGGTGGTGCTCAGGGGACCATATGGGATACTGGAATCAAACCCGGGTTGGCCACATGCAAGGCAAACGCCCTACCCACTGTGCTATCGCTCTACCCTCCTCACAATCTATATTTTTGTAAAAGAAAATAATGGATGTTGGTGTTTATGTACAACATATGAGGCAATAATCCTTATTTGTATAGCTTCCCTAAAATACTTAGAATCTAAAACAGTATTTTTATTTACTCTTTTAAAAATAGCAATTTGAGCAGATTATAAATTATTGGAAATTTTGAGATACTTGCACTCTGAGTTTGATTTTTAATACCATTGTCTAACAAACATTTCCAGGTTCCCTGAAGAAATGGCAAATTCTAAGACAGGATACTAAGCACACATACTCATACTAAGATGAGACTAAACTACTTTATAATGCTAGAATGTAGAGATGACAAAAACCAAAATAGCATGATCATGATATGTCCAGGGCTGATAGGAGATAATTAAAAGATTCCTAATGCCAAAACATGAGTTCACGTTGATATAATTAAATAATTGAATAAAGAAATATATGAAAAAAGTAGGGACAAATCTTCTATGGACTTTTAAAAAAGTTATCTAACTTTTCTCCTTTTAAGGAGATGGGGTATCATATCCTTGGGGTATGTTTACAGACTTTCTTCCAAAGATGGAAAGAGAGGGAGAAGAGTAACTTAGTATTAGAAACATCTCAATTATACCATGTTATGCCAGGCAGATGAGAGTACCATAATTAATGATGACATTTTTCTAGTGTGACCCATGAAGAAACTGGCATTTTAGTTTTGATCTGATTAGGGGATGAACACCAGTTCTAACCCATTTTAGTAAAGAGGAACATAAGACAGTGTTCTGAAATACCCTACATGGAATTCTGGAACAGAAAAATGATAGGAGGAACAACTAGAGTAATATATAATATGGGCTTAAGTTAATAATAATGTGATAGTGTTGGTTCAATTATTGTGACAAATACCCCATGCTTATGTAGGATCTATGGAACATTCTGTATCATTTTTTACAAGAATATTGTATCACTGTATCACTATCATCTCGTTGCTCATTGATTTGCTCGAGCGGGCACCAGTAACATATCCATTGTGAGACTTATTGTCACTGTTTTTGGCATATTGAATACACCACGGGTAGCTTGCCAGGCTCTGCTGTGCAGGTGAGATACTGTCCGTAGCTTGTTGTGCTACGAGAGGGGCAGAGGAATTGAACCTGGGTTGGCCGGGTGTGAGGCAAATACCCTACCAGCTCTGCTATCATTCCAGCCCTTAAAAGAATGCTATGAAAACAATTTTTGAACATTTTTATTTAAAAATTGTTAGTTTGAGAATAACTATATGACAAAATGCTGTTATAATGTACAAATTTAAAGTTCAAAATCGAATTAATGAAGAGATACTTAAAATTCACTAAATGGAAACAAAAAGGAACAAGCTATTGACTTATGTAATCCATATGGAGTCAGTGAACTTTTTTCTGGAGTGTCATTTGGCAATGTCACCCCTTTATTAAGAGTATTTAATAATAATAATTAATCCCATTGCACTCTTCAGCAAATAACTTACTACAACACATAAAAGATGGATAATAGCAGATCTGGAAGATGATGTTCTCATTACTGACCTATTCCTCTTATTCTTAGTTATTCGCGCTCCAGAAATTCCAGTGTGTAATTTGATAACTGCTAGAATGCCCCATCAGAACATAATCACTCCAAAAGTGTCAGAAAACTGGGTTCTTCCACTAGGCACCATAATTGTAAAAATTGCCTTAGCTAGAGGTATGTTTATCAGAAGAAATAAATAAACACAGGCCTACAGTTCTAAGTCACAGGCTAGATTTCCTGGGGGCTTCCTATTTCCCTCTATTCCAGACGGACTCCTTCCTTGAATTTCCTCATTTCAAAATTGGGTACTTACTGTCAAAATATGGGTCCTTGTAAACAGATGATGCATTTCAGGAATGCATTTGTCAATTGAGTTTCAGTTCCATGTCTGGCATTTCTTGAGGAGTGAACAAGATATATCCTCCCCCTCCCTTTACATTTGGTGTATAAGTGCAAATACTAGCCAATCTAGCACTAAGATATTTTATATTTTGGTTCATGTTATAAAGCCCTATGTAGAAAGACCAGCCCCTCCTTTCAATATTGGTATGGAAAGCCAAATAATAAGATAAAGATATAGACCATTTCCTATTACGATGGGGGCTGTGAAGGAAATAAAATGGAAAGTCACTTTAAGAGGCTCAAAGAATGAGAGTAAAGCCTCCAAACAAAGAACTGGGTGGTGGGGCCGGAGCGATAGCACAGCGGGTAGGGCGTTTGCCTTGCACACGGCCGACCCGGGTTCGATCCCCGGCATCCCATATGGTCCCCCACGCACCGCCAGGAGTAATTCCTGAGTGCAAAGCCAGGAGTAATCCCTGAGCATCTCTGGGTGTGACACAAAAAGCAAAAAAAAAAACAAAGAACTGGGTGGAGAGTCTTCCGTGCAGAGGGAAATGCGAGTGCAAAGACCCAGAAAGGGGACTCCTTTGATCTGGAGCTCAGAGTGTCAGGGAAATAACTGTCTGCAATGAGGTTGTAAAAATAGCATCTAGTTCGTACAGGGAGGGTCTCTTAGAACATGGTGGAACATTTGGGCTTTATCCTAGGAGCAGTGTGAAGCCAGTAAAGGTTTTGAGTATTAGACCTGATTTTTATGTCTGAAGGAATGCTGGTAACTCTATGAAGAATGAGTTGTATGGAAAGTAATGATAGCAGGTAAGAAATTCTTGCCATTGCTCTGAATAGATAGTGGTGACTTCGATAAAAAACGTAGAAGTGGGATGCAGAGAGTAGACATATTTAGAACTAACAGGATTGCAGATGGATTAGATGTGGTGAATAGTGCCATAAAGAATAACTTCTAGGTTTTAATTTCACCTGGAAAATTTAGATTAGCTGACTGCCTAGATTTAGACGCCTGAATCCAATAATAGCAGAATTGATTCATTTAAGACTACATCCAAGTCTCCAGCCTTTGATCTCTTCCTAAAAGTATATTCTCTCTTCATAGCAATTTTTAAATATCTCTGCATGTTAGAGTTGGAGCAAAACTCTGTATGTTATTTAGAATAATCCATGATTTAAAAATACCACAAGTCTTTCATCACAGAAGTACATCAAGGATGCCACTAACCCCTGTATCTGCATGCCTGTCAAATCGGATCATCACAGACTGTATACTGCCTGATTTACTTCTTTCTTCATCCCAGGCAGCACTCAGCTACACTCAGATTCATTTGAGCAATTGTAAATTCGGACTTCAGAGCGCCTACTAGAAAATTTAAGCAAGGCAACTTTGAAGTCTTATATAGTTAAAGAACTCAAAGGCCAAATTGGTTTTCCTATATTCTGTTTCATAATGTCTCTTTCTCTTTCACTCTCTCTCTCAAACACACACGTTCTCTCTTCCTTCCTCTCTCTCTGTCTCTTTCTCTCTCTCTAAAGTCTAGTCTTGTAGGTTGAGATTGGGAAAAATGAGATACTAAAGAGTATGGAATTCTCTGGACAAGTCTGCAGTGTTTTAGAGAAGTAGAAGAGAGGGGAAATTAAGAACTGGGAAAGAACAAGGGAAAACAAAAATAGGAGATATGAGCAGTTTTATGGAATGATCAGATTTGGGAATTATTAATTTCATTTCAAGATAATACCAAAAGATTGGATTTCTCAACCCAAAACTAAGATCCAATGTCAAAGAATTTCTTTCTGTTTGGTAACCATCGGTCTTGGACTATGCTATTCTGATCTGGACAATGATGACCTTCAGACTTCTTTAGCTCAAATTAGTTCCACCCACTTGCTACTTTTACCTGATATCACCTACCCCAGACTTTATAAATCCAGGACCTAGGTGAGCATTAATTACCAAACAGGCATTATCATTTTATTCCTAGGGAATATAGAGAAATTATTTCTTGAGCTAGTTGTCCATGTTTTCATATTATACCGATAAGGCATGAGAGCCAGTCATGGCTAGCTCTTGAAAATTCCAACTGTCAGTTCAATCATTTCCAAAGTTCTATCAACAAAGACATGAAAAAATATTTCTTAAAATACTTACTATAATCATATATTTGGCCTAAATAATAAAGAACAAGTATAATGTGATCTTTCTAAAATCTGGTTATAGAATTATATTAGCTCATTCTGATGTTGTAACTGTAACTGTAACTGAATATTTACACATTTTCAGTGTGCATAATTAGAGATCAGGAAAACAAATAACCAATGAAAACATTTCTTTTTAAAAGGTTGAGAAAAGTAATATAAGATTGTCTTTAGTTTCAATGCTGATACAGTAGGATACCCAAGAGTACTTAAAAAATTATTGATAACCAACCATGGCTCATCATTTGATAGTATCATCCTGATGAAAATGCTCTAGATATATCTAGGCTATAATGATAAGTTTATTATTCTGCATAGCAACACGTGAAACCTTTTAAAAGCATTTCTTCTTTTTTTCCTCTTAAAATTAAATAAGGGGTCTAGAGCAATATTGCAGCCGTAAATGTGCTTGCCTTATATACAGCACTCCTCAGTTCCCATCACTGGCAGGAGTGATCCCTGAGCACAAGCCAAGACTAAACTCTGAGCACCACTGTATGATCCCAAATCCAAAATAAATAAATAAATAAATAATAAAATAAGTTTATATTCAAAAGCAAATAGAAAATCTGGCTTTTCCATAATATTCAGAAATAAGAAATTTTACACTGAAATAGTTGGGGATTATAAAAGCAAAAGAAAGCCCCCTAATATGTTATGTAAGCACATCTCAATGACCCACATTTAGACGACTCATGTTGACAAGCCTTCACAGAAACATTTAATCCCAGTTTAATTTACCCCTACTGGCCACTCTGCATTGCCCCCTACTGCTGCCAGTTGGCTCAAGCTCAGAGAATGCCAAGATATTTTCATATTCATTCTAGCAAAGCAGTAGCAGAAAAAGAAATGTCTCAGGAAAAAAAAATCACATAATGTATTTGAAAGTCAAATATAAAATAATTTTGGATTATCAGACCCACCATAGGTTTTTATTGAGACAGATAATTGAGAATTGACTATACTACTGTGTTCATAAACTTTGTCCCGCACATCATCCATGGGGGGTGGGGGGGCAGAAGATTTCTGAAGCACAAATTAAAATAAGAGAGTCAGAAAGTAGACAGAGAATAGGAGGTGGCTCAACACAGCAGCGGGGTTTCATATAGAAGAAACCAGAGCTGACAAATGTTTTTACTTTTTCTTTCTCCATGAGAATATGAAGTTTTAAATGATATGCAGCTAGAAGCAGATGAAATTATAGCTTTCAGACACTTTATAATTCTGAAACAGATATGTGATTGATTGCGAGCTGGCATCGCTACTGGCAGGCTTTTGTCGGCACATTTTGATGATACAATTTCTCAGGTGAACTTCAAGTACATCAGTGACACACAGTACATTTCAGACACGTTGAATGATTTTGAAGCTAATAATTTATGAGAGCTTTTGGAGCAAGTTATTAGGTTTGAGTCAGAAGAGATTTATTTTGTTTAATCCTGGATTCTGTGCTGTGGGTTATAGTGATCTCATCTTATTTGCTGGTAAACAAATATGGAAAGCTGGGACAATGGAGATGCTGCCTCTGAAATGGGACACTGTCCACCTAACCAAAGTCTCCCATTTGCTGCTCTTGCATGTGGTGGCGGTTTTCTTCTTTGGCATCTAGATTAGAGGGGATGGAGAGAGGAACCCTAATGCTTTGTTCTTCATTAGGCTAAGCAAAGATCATCTATGTCAGAGTCTAGGAACCTTCTGGTATTTCTTGAAGTTGAAGATAATAGTAGACTTCAGAAAATGCAATATTCTTATGAGCTTTTGAGAGATTTAAACACCAACTCTAGAGAACACAGCAAGATGTTAGAGGTGAGAAATGAAGATGATTTAAAAAATACATTTGGAGGGGGGTTCATATTTGCTTTTCAAAACTTGGTTTAGGTATTTGCATATATCGAATTTTGTCTGAATGAAAAAAAAGTATTGCACGATTTCCCCATGACAACAGATTTAAACATAAAAAGAGTTTTACAGGATAAACATATTTTATGCAACATCCTTAAATAGCTTCCACTTCTGTGTTCTTCATTTCTTTATTTCATTAGACATTTTATTGTGATTTGAAGAAAGAAAAGCAAATACATTTTGGGGTTGTTTTTCATATGTCACATCCCTAGAGAAACAGCAACATTCTTCAAGGAAAAAACACATCTTATGATTCCTAAATACAGTGGTGTGATGTAGTACAGGAATCTTTCGCTGTCTTTAGAGGACCTGCAGGTATATTCAAAGTAGTTGACCTGAGGTCAGAGAGGTAGTGTAGAAGCTAGGGCTCTTGCCTTGAACATGGCTAACATGAGTTTCATCTGAGACACTGTAAATGGTCCCAGGAGCACTGCAGGGCTGTACTTTAGCACAACATGATTCATAAGCCCCGAAAAAAGTGGGTCTGGTCCCTCTCCACCCCCCAAAAATGAGTTGACCTGCTATTCTCAAGATGTGCATCTCAGATATTTTCTCTCGACTGTCCACTGCAATTCTTAGTTCTTAAACCTTTGGTTCAAGTCCACTTCTCAGACATGCTAGGGTGCAGGGAAGCTAGCATCTTGTATACCTTTCTTTTTAGGCCATTACTGTTTTTTCCTGAAAAAAAAAACTGCCACAACTTTCTTTGCTTACCTTTCTTTATGCCTTGATTGACTCACAGCATATTACTGCATGTGTAATAGTTGTTAAAGTGAAAAAGGAATCAGATCAGCCTTTCTTTCCAAGGCAACAGCATATTTTGTAGTATCATGTCAGGAAAAAAGTCCATCAAACATTTCTACCTAGCCATATATCAGGAAGTACTGAAATCATCAGAACATGCTCTAAAGGATATTCCCAGGTTTAGTAGAACATTCTGTGCCTTCCCTATGCACATGCCCTTATTCCTGATGAGCATTTTGCATTGAAATATGAACACATAATGCCCCAATGCATTTAATATCAGCTATTAAAATATGACAGCTGAAGTTTCTAATAGTCTAAAGGAAACATTTAGGAGAAGTTAGTTTGGCTTCTAAGCACATTATTTAGACATTATTCAGCTGGCTTCAATATCTTTTAGTAGGCAGAGTTTGTTCATTTAAGCCATGATCCTGAGGTGAGTGAATTTGACTTGCTGGAACATTCTGGCCATCATGAAACTAAAATCAATGAATGTGACACATTACTGATCAATCAAGTTCGTGGAAACACAGCCAGGCCAGATTCCTACATCTGACTAGGAAAGTTCCATGCTTGGTGTCAACATCAAGTAGTAGCAAAGGACAGATTATAATTTACAACTCTAAAATACCTGCGAATTCCTCCACCCCTCTCCCACCACCTACCAACTTCTATCTTCTCACCGCTTGCTCCCACCTTCTACACTATGAGATGTCCAGACTTTTGTGATTCTCTCCCATGAGTACTGGTAATGATGATGGATTTCTAGAATGGTAGGAAACCAGTGCCAACCCTAAGGACAAGAGAGTTAAAGAGGTCAAAGACTGGCAGAACTATGCAGGGAGAAATCCTTCAAGTCCTTCTTACTTAACTAATATGAACAATGAACAGTTATAAGTTTCATCATTACTCCCTTTACTAAGATAGTGCTGTGGAAGGTGGATGGCATATCTAGCAGGACTTCTGTGAAGTCATCATCCTGTCGCTCTGTTCATGTATTTTTTGAGTCGTCGTCCATATGCCATTCTCGTTCAAACCTTGTGGAAATGCACATGACTTTTTGTGGTGGTTTCTATATTTTCCCCCTAAATATAGTCCATCTGGTATGATCACCTTTTAAATCTGTCACTTTTCTCTAACTTCTTAAATAATGATCTGGTGCACGTTAGGGTTTTCAGAAACCATACTTTGATTAATTTGGTTTAAATTAATCCATTCTGTGCCAGATGGGACGATCCACAAACATACTGATGTAACGTCGGGCAAAATAATCTTGCCTTGGTCTTCTCTTTCTATAAAATAAGGCAGCTGGATTCAGACTCTATAAATATCTTTTCAGTACTGAATTTCTCTTATTCCAGTACACCTAATACCCAAATGTGACTTCTCAAAATCACACACTATTTTTTTCCTTTTAACAACTTAAAGATCTAATGTGGATAATGTGTCTCGTCAGCATTTCCCATGGTGCCAAGAGTGCTTGGGGTTCATTTTGCACTTCTAGTTTTCCAATCAAGTGTTAGGTAACACTTACAATTGACTAAAAAATGTGGTAACCAAAACAAAAGCGTTAGTCTATGAGAGACAGTGGGTTCGAACTGAAGTTGTGGAATCACATCCCCAAAGCTGTAGTTGTAGTCATCAAAAGTGGAACTTCCCCCAACATGGGACCTAGGATAAAATACTACGTAGTCTCTGAATTAAGATAATCTTCTGTGGTAGAAAAGAAAGTCTCATTTATGAAGAGATGTCAGTTCGATTAGAGAATGACTGGTGTTGCAAAAAAAAAAAACTCCTCTTGCAAAAAAAAAAAAATACAAAAGAACTTTACATTTCATTTTTGTCCTTCAACCTTATAGGTTAATGATATACATTTATATACACACACAGAGAGAGATAAATAGAGAAAGAGACAGAGGTACATAAAGGACCAAGCAAAATTACATTTTTATTTAAAGATATAATTTAAGAATTAAAGAAAGAGCAGAGAGCGTAGAGAGATAGTGCAGTGGGTAAGGTCTTACTTGTGGGTAACCTGGTTTGGTCTCTGGAACTCCATATGGTCCCCCAAACCGTGCCAATATTGATCCCTGAGCACAGAGACCAAGGTTAAGCCCTGAATACTATCGGATAAGTCCCCAACACCCTTTATATATAGCTGAATACCACCACAATGTGCAGAAGGAAGAGAATGGATCTTTCCCAATAGCTTAGGGTGTGTTGCAGCCTTTTATATACATAATTATATATTCTTGCTTTCTCAAAGCACTACTTATTATTACCCCAGCATCATAGACAAAGAAAGGGAGGCTTGCAGAAAATGAGTAATCATCTGTCTGTTATCCAAGGAGAGTCTCAGTTTTAGGATTTGAATTTAGATGGGTTTGGCACACAAAAAAGCCATGCTTTCTCATATATGCCTATCATTTATTTATTTATTTATTTTTTGATTTTGGTGTGATGCCCAGCATTGCTCAGGGGTCACTCCTGGCTCTGCATTCAGGAATTACTCCTGGAAATGCCCAGGAGACCATATGGGTTGCCCGGGATGCCGGGAATTGAACCAGGATTGGCTGCATGCAAGACAAATGCCCTACCTACTGGACTATCTCTCCAGCTCCTCATTAAGTCATCTCTAGAGTCTGCATATGACACATCAGCTCCACTCACTTTGTGGGGTTCACACCCACATGGCCTTATTTTTTTTCATCAGACATTACAATGTACAGTGACTTTAAGGTGATTTTATAAAGCCTTGATGAACTGTTATAAAATTCATTAATTTTATTGGTGGGAAACAGGTAACAATGGCATGTTTCTCTTCCCACTTGAAAGCAACAGAAAGAATTCTTGGAAATAGGTTTTGCACTATCTTAACTCAATTATCACTGGATACAGTAAGCTGTTATTTTATTTCTCCTGTCGTCTGAAAATCTAGCACAAGTTCCCAAGGAGGTAAAAACACATCTCGGGAATAAACGTTGGTGTTTGTAGCTATAATTAATAAAGCTCTTACTGAAATAGACAATACTCCATGTATAGTGGCTCCAAACTCAGCAACTGAAAACTCCATGTGGTTGTTCATGTGACTGTGTTTAACCATGTGGCTACCAGGTGGGCTGGTACTTAGACCTTCCTGGAAACATGTTTTGATCCTTTTTGATCACGCTAATAATACAGTATGAGGCGTTGCTCTGTGGGATGTAGTTAAAGCCTATTTGAGCTTAGGAAACCACTGGCACTTTCCTGGGGGGAAACATCAGAACATTTTTATTTTTATCTCAATCACTCCAAACACTTCATGGAGAATAGTCTCTGGCAGGGATATAGGGCAATTGCTGTCACAAATAGTGTTTGAAAAGAGATGGCCTAAATAGTCAATATACTGTGCTGAGAAATAGTGAATAAAAAAAACTCAGTGGTAAGCTTTTACTTTGTCCTGCACTGAACATGCTGGTTTTGATTTTTTGGTGTATATTTTAATATAAACAGTCAATTAATAGCTGTCTTTGTTCATAGTCTTTCCAGTTAATATAATAATTATTTAAAAAAATAAGTTTTTAAGATTTTTTTTCCCAAGTTCTTAGTTCAAATGCATAAGCCATAAGTTATTTGTATGGGCAAATGGATAGGGGCGTGTGTGTGTATGTGTGTGTGTGTGTGTGTGTGTGTGTGTGTGTGTGTGTGAAGAAGAGAAGAATTCAACTTTAAACTTTAATACATATCTTCATAGAAAAAGAGTCATTTTAGTCCCATGTCAGATGCTATCAAAGAGCAAATCTCTTTTAGCCAGTACGAGAGCAAGTAAGGAAAGTATTCCTAATTTATTCAGAGATACTTCTGACACATCAGAGATTTTTCAAATAGTCAAATTGGTAGACTCATTCTTTGACAGAAAATGACACTTAATTTTTCCCTGGTTGAGAACGGCATGGTTAAGTATGTTAAGGAGAACTGATTAAAATCTATTATGGCAAATCATCTCCTAAACATTTCCTGTGTCATTATTGTCAGTGGTGTTTTTCCAGCATTTCTCTTTATTGTGTTGAGAGTAACGATGCCATGGATTTCCTCATGAGTACAAAGACTCAGAGGCCTGGTTCTGACTCATCACTGTTTCCTCCCACGGGCCTTCCTCCCTGAACTCGCTAAGGTCCTGTCAGTACCAGTAATGATTTGCTATAAACCCAACACTTCCATGAGTTATTACTTTGAGAACATGCCGTATCACAATCTGTAGCCTTGACTTGGTGTGGTATCTGCATTCTTATTCACTGGGGGAAGAAGGAAAAAAATGAGTTTTTATTAATATGGTCTTCTAGTTGGTTGAAAAGAGAAAGATTTACTGTAGAAAAGATTGGGGGAGAGAAATTATAGGAGTAGAGGAAAAGTGGGCAGTTGATGTCTTCCAAGAGAATTAAGAAATACTAGAAGCATTTTCAATATTCAAACTTGGGCTTCTTTAAATTGGCAGGCTTGCAATCTACTGAGGCTACATGCAAATACTACACACACACACACACACACACACACACACACTCATTCATTCACATCAAAAAGACTCATACACTCACTGCACATACTCTCAAATACAAACCCATGCATGGACGCATTTTCTCTCTCACACCCATATGTAGACACATACTTCCTCTTTGAGATTCAAGCTAAAGACTGTTACTCTCCCTCCCTTCCTTTCTCTCTCCCCAGTGGGAAAAGAAGTACTCATGGAAATCATCTTTCAGCTTTGCATTATGGACACTTATTTGATTAAGGGCCTTAACATTTATAAGTCCTGGTATTAGTTTTATCCTAGAATAGCCATAGTTTTTTGTAGCTCAGTTAATTTTGCCTCACTAGCCTAGATCCTGAAGATAGAGAATTCAAGAACAAAGTGAGGAACCCTGTTCTGAAAAACATCAGGCAATTTTAACCATTAAGTGCAACTAGTATATTAAATCATTATGCCATGATAGACTTTATTGTATGTAAATGTAATGAATACTCTTTCCAGACAAGGTTTGAGGTCCTTGTGTTCCAAAGGTGAATGGGAGAGATAGGATCATTCTCCCAGGGCAGCATTTCACCCCACTGGGTGAAATTCTCAAATGTCTCCATGTTCTCAAATAGGTAAGGTAGGAAGAACTTGACAAAACTGAGTGAATCTTAACATGCTTAACTTGTGGATCTTAACATCCTCTGTTGTTAGGGGTGAGAGGAGGGCACTCTGAGTGTGAAACACCCTCCTCAAGTTTTAGATGACTGATACCTTCTCCCATCTCTGAGCTTTGCATTCACCTTCAGGTAGAGAGCTGACTTCCTTTGTTTCACCTGCCCATGTTATTTTGCTCTAACTGTAAAAACTGGTGACAGTCTTGTGATTGCATATTTGGGCCAGGAGGAGGGGGATGCTGGGGAGCAGGGGAAGAGATCAGCACAGTGGGAAAACAGAGCCTGCAGCCACCCCATGAGGAGGAAAGGTGGAGGCTTTAAATCGGGTAGATGTTTGGACTTAAGTAATTATTACAGTAGAGTGGACTCTAAATCACTCCAACCTGGAAATTTATTATCTAAGAGACCCCTGAAAAAACTATGGGGATTTTCCTGCCCTGTCAATCATGTACAGGGAAAGAATGAATGGATCAAGTGAGTTTCATGCAGATGGTTAAGGGAAGAATAAATTCACTTCCTGTATGTAAGTTAGTTGAGCTTTATCTCTAAATCATTTATATTACCATGTCAAGATCTATGCACAATAATATTCTGATGCAGATGAGGATGATTATAATGTTCTTTTATAGAAGGAACATATAAGTTGGAAAATTTCAGAATCTAGTCCATTCCTTTACCCGAGAAATAGTCACCTTATAATTTGAAAAATATATACTATTAGGTGATTGTAGTGCCAAACAAAGTGTTCTGTCCTTTGCAGATATTCTGCCACTTATCTATGTGAACATTCTATTTTACTTTATCATATTTATTTTTCTTAGGCTTTGGGCCATACCCAGTGGTACTCAGGGCTGTCTCCTAGAACTGTGCTTAAGGATCACTCCTGACCCAGGAACCGTCCATGGTGCTGGGGACTGAGACAGGGTCAGCTGTGCACAGGGCAGGTAAAGTGCCTTGCCTGCTATACTTAGTGACATAATGACATAATGAAGTTTTGAGAGACAGTGTGTTGATTATAATAAATCAGACTTTTAAAGTGGGGAATATTTGAATTGAAATTAACAATCTGATTTAACAGTAATTCTGAAGTATTAGCCTCTATTGCTGAAATATTGTCCCCACCGCCACTCTAATTTTAATTTTAGGCATTGTGTTTTACCTTAGAATTAGTGGTAGGGATTTCTGTGTTAACCATTTCAGTGTCATACTGTCCTTAACCACTCCTGTCTAACGTTGCCTATGACCGGGGTCCCCATTGATTTCTACCCCCTCTTTTCCCCCTCCTATGCAGTAAGCTTCTTTAAGGAAAACTAGTTAAGAGGACCAAACAGCAGGTAAGACACCTGCTTCGTATGGAACGGACTCAGGTTCCATCCCTATGGTGTACCATATGGTATACCAAACCCCGCCAGAAGCAACCCCTGAGTGTAGAGCCAGGAGTAAACCTTGAGCACCTCTGGGTATGTTCCCTTACCAACCCCCTACCACCCAAAAGAGCAAAGAAAAATGCGCCAGTACCTAATCTCACTCTCAAGGATTTATATCCTGGTACTGCTGTCTATTATAAAATGAGTTTACTTTGTATCCTTGCATTATCTTAACCAAATTAAATGTTATCACTTAAATTGCTCAGGCAGAATTTGACTCGTCACAGTTTTATCACTGTCCACTGTAGAATATTGTTAAGTATGAGTTCTTTCTAGTATGGTAGCTTTTATAAGTAATAACAGTGATAAGCACTAAACCTTGAGAGTTTCTTATGTAGCAGGCAGACCGAGTACTTTAAGTGCATTTCCACATTTAATCCTCATAATCACGGAGAAGTTTAGTATTATTATTTTCCCCATTTACAAGTGGAAAAAAATTAAGATTCATAGAGGTTCAGAAACTACTCTAAGGTCACCTAGCTAGTGACTGTTTGAGCTGGGATGCTAATTGAGTTCTGTCTCATTTTAGAATATATCATTTGAGCACTGAAAATAAGATGCTTTTCATTTTTAGGTAGACAGAAAAATACCCTTTCTAAGTTTCTGTTTAACTCTCTTAATCCCTGTGATTGTTTTATTTAGTCATTATCAGTATAAATATAGACATGTATATCTATATAAAGTCAAATTTAAATAATTTGGTAGGCATGTAAGGGTGGAGTATCATGTAAATTTAGTCAGCACTTTAAATCTTGCCCATGGAACAGGTACAATCAAAACAGATAATGGGATGGCTGGGGTGAGATATGGCATCAGATAAAAGGAGAACCCCTACCCAGCCCCACTTTCTGACCAAACTCTCATTTTGCATCTGCTCAGCTGACTTCAGGATCAGGTAGGCAGACAGACAAGGCTCAGATGCCCAGACAGGGGCAGATACTAAGCACTCTCTCTCTCTTTCTCTCTTTCCCTCTCTCTCTCTCTCTCTCTCTCTCTCTCTCTCACACACACACACACACACACACACACACACACACACATACACACACGGCCATGACCAGAGACTAAGGAAGCTGGGTTAGGGATAGTGCGACAGGTATAGTTGAGATGGCCCAACAGCAAGTACAAAGCACAAGTATCTTGCCTGTGCATGTGCCCAGAGACTAAGGGATAGGGACACAGGAACAGGACCTGACCATTGTACACTGGAGATGAGTAGACTGCATGGGATGAGACAGGGAGGTCATAGGGCAAGGAAATGTCAGGAACAGGATGCGTTTGATGTCATTCTTGGGTAAAGGAGAGGTCTGGGTGTTTGCGGAGGGACCTGGACTCATCTACTTTAACTGTACAAGCAAACTCTTAACTTCTTAATCTTCTGAGGGTCATATGCAAATCTTTCCTGCAATTCTCCAAGACACATGGTGCAGAAATATCTACTTCCGTACAATTCAATGGGAAACCATATTATGTTAATGAAATAAAAAAATTACTCCCTGTAAGCACAATGTGTTTATATAGAAAGAGATTCTTTCTTCCAATCTAAGTTTCCCTCCATGGTCTAAACAGAGTACTGGAGCAGATGTATCTAATATCTCAGTGAGTAGACATGACAAAGGTTAGTTCAAGTTCAGGAACAAGGTAAAGCAGTATGTTCTCTGTTCTGGTGTTTATGGACAATTGTCTCTTCTGCCAACACCCATATTATCTCCTCGGAATTGGAATCCTCCTGTATGCCGTGTGCATTTTTTGCCAGACATTGAAGGAAAGAAAAAATGGAGAGGATCAATCCAAAAGACGCATGTGATTGACACACATCCTTTTTGTTGTCAGGACTCAGATGTGATGACTCCCAAATGCAAGAAAGAATAAGGACTGTGCTTAGGCAGGGAGCAGAGATAAACCATGATTAGTAGCCAATAGCCAGTGCTTGTCATGCTTTTATAGACTTCAAAATGTACCGACTAACAAACCCAAAAAGTAAGCATGTTGAAAACATTTCCAGGTCTTCATGTGTTACTGTTACTAATGTAGGCATAAAAAACCTTAATGTATGGCTCCTTACCATATTTTCTCTGAATCTTTTGATAGTATACTTCACGTAGATAATTGGGTGATTGAAAATAATTACTAAAACACTTATGCTTTTCTTTTCTTTAATGATAGAAATTTCCATGTTTTTCATCTTCATATATATATCTTTAGAACCTGAGGTTGGTTGGTTTGCTTTATTGTTCTTTCTAAAAGACATATGGAGTTAAAGTGAAATTTCATGCCCAATGGCTTACTAACTGGGCACACAGTAAATTGTCATGGGTGGATCTTATTTTTTCAAATTTAATAATGTGTAGTGTGTCTATTTTGTAACACAACTTTATGACTATACATTAATATATGAACCTTGAAATTAATAAATGAACCTTGTTCATACAAACGCACATGTCCTCTTAACAGTGAGTTAAGAAACTAGACGCTTATAGCCAAGTTTTAAAATATATTTCAAGACTTTTTTGATCAATATATATGTATGTCTTTATTGAGGTAGTATTATTTAAGACTATATATGTTTCAGGTTGCAATTTCTCACTTCTTCAAAATACATGTGTTCACCCAGCACATAGCACTGAAGTAGTGAAGCACCAATATTCATCCATTGAACCTCTTTTCTTTGTTCCTTCTCCCCACTCTTGTAAGCTCAATTCTACAATGCAGATTCAAGAATTTGCTTTACTTTGATTTTGTCTGCTCACTTGTTTCTTTATGATCTACATAATAACAATCGTCCAGTGTTTGCCAAGACTCTGTTTTTATACTGGATACTCAAGATACGTTTCTATCACAACTGATTTTCAATTTAATTTGCATTTGCAATACAAGGCATTTAGTATAGGAAAAATATAGGAAAAGCGCCAACAGGAATACAACTGTTATTTCACCCCACCTCAATTCTTTACTTTACCCTGATGCATTATTTATCCTGAAGATACATTTTTGATAAAATTAATCTGTTATTCTTTTCTCAATGGGTCATTACTGTGAGACTTCATAACATTTTTCATTTGTTCTTCTTTGAGATTTTGCACTGTCTTCATTTTTTAAAGTTGAGACTTTATAACTCACATCTCAAGTGCATAGAATAGTAAATTCAGTATAATGAGAAAATGTGACCTTTTTTACCCTATGAAAGCTCTCACAAGCTCTTTGATTTCCTATAATAGTACCTCTTTCCCCTACAACCTTGATGTAAACATTCTTGCTACTAATGATGGTCTAGCCATAAGTAGATCTCTGAAAATTTGACTGTACTGTTAAAAATTCTACATTTTGTACTCTTCTAATTAACCCTTTCTATGGAAATTTAAAAGGCATGTGGCTAAATAAGTGTAAGAAATGACATGTACTACACAGGACACAATACGCATGAAGGATTGTCTAATAATTTTATAAGAATGAGGAGGTTTAAGACCATAATTCTTTATCATTGTCTTCACTGGGTGCTCAGAAGTATGTGACAGGACAAAATAGCTGTATGTAAACAAGAATGGATAGACTGCTTCATCTCCTTATGCCAAGTACTTTTTTTGTGACTGTGTTATATGTAAAGGAATCAGATAGATGGAATGCATTAGAACCCTTTTCACCCCTTATGTACCACACTGCGCTTAAATATAAGAGAGACTATAACATAATACACATTTTAGTTGTGGAAACCTTTTAAGTCTTTCCCTCAAACTGGACATCAGGGTTGGAGAGAGCCATCTCAATGGACTGGAGCACAGGCTTTGAATGCAGGATACCCAGCCTCGATCAACATCACACGATTCATTGAGCAGCACCAGGAGTGCCTGTACAGCAAGAACAGGCAGTAACCCCTAAGCATGGCTAAGTGTGAAACAGAGAGAGAGAGAGAAAGAGAGAGAGAGAGATCAAGTTTCCTACAATGGGTACAGGGAAATAGTTCAAAGGGTAGGACCCCACTTAAGTTCCCAGTACATTACTCCTTGAGTACCACTCCTTGGGAGTAGCTTGAGGGATGTGGTGAACATTGCTGTTGACCTTGGTGGCCCCTAGAACCTTTGAGCCTCAGCATTGCATCACCAGTCCTAAGCAATGAACGATCCAGAACAGTTGGTCTAACATCAGTGGGAGTGGACCTGTGACCTTATGACAATGCTTGGGAGCCCACCTAGAAGAGAATTAGAATAGAATAGAATAGAATAGAATAGAATAGAATAGAATAGAATAGAATAGAATAGAATAGAATAGAATAGAACAGAATACAATAATTGATGATTCTGGCATAATGCACAGTTATCTAAATATAAAATTAGCGTTTGTAAACAAAACAAAGATTCTCACTCAATTTGTAGGCATAAAGATAGTAGAAGTGAGTGAAAGAATTCCTTTTCTCTTGAAACTTAAAAGGACTCACTGTGGTTGGTGTTCAACTCTCAAGCCATTTCTAATACCTCCAGCATTATTCTTGAAATGAGTCTGTAAATTTGTTCTGCTTAATGGTTTCAACGTAGTTGGGAGATGTGACCCTCCAGAGACTTTGACGGAATTTGATTTTTGATGCCGAGTACTATTGAGAAAGTTCATGTATTGAAAGAGTGAATGAGAAAATCTATACAGAAGATCAATTCCACAAGTATTTTGTAACAGCATCAGACAAGAGTATCACTTGACACAGAATATAGAAGTTCTATGCCAAAAATTTGTCAACACACTCGATCTTGTGGACAAAAATATAGATTTGAACTTACAAAGTATGATGTCCTGTCAAAGCGGTGATCATTCTACAATTGAGTTCAGCAGTAAATTCCAAGAGGCTTATAAAACCCACTGCTGATGTGATTCCTGAGCATGAATAAACAGTCTATCCACAGAGCGGCTAAGATGTGAATTTGGATCATGACATGGGTAATAAATTAGTATATAAACTATTCAATACAGAATTATAAACTATTAGCCAAGCACTTATGAATACTCCCTTTCAGAAACCATTCTATAATCTGAGCAGACAGTTCTCTGTCAGTCTAAATGGATACATTTATGATATAATAGGTATGCAGGGAGGACCTCTCTATGTCATTAGTGGTGGCAGTGATGTCTATGGTAGTGAAGATAGAACATTTATCAATAGTCAGTGTTCTGCAGAGAATGTGGAAATACCTGGCTATTCTCCAAGTGCCTAGGGAAGCAGAAATGTGCAGCCAACCACAATGTGAAATGGATTAGGAAAAAATATTTGGGGTAATCAAATTGTATGGTTAAGAGGTACCTTACGTGCCTGGACACATTTCAAGGAGTTACAATACAATACAATAAAAGACAAGGTATGAGAAATAGTTTTGAACCATGACTTAATAGACAATCATTTCAAAAGCACCTGGGAACTTGCAAAGAAAGCTTTGGGGACATAATTATGACTCATAATTATTACTTTATTGTAAATAGATTAAATTTCAGGTTAGTAGAGCTCCCTTGTAGATGACATGTTGAGCCTGCAAATCTTTGTTTACTGACTATCCTTAATAATTTGGAATATAGGCATGAAGGTCTTACTCTGGCATTTAATTTATTCCCCCACTTTAAAAATATAACCCACAATTCCAAAAAGTGTGGATAAAACAGGTGCACCCAAAGTTGCTGCTGTTGCCACGTGGATGTATTATACTTCATGTCTATCTGAATACTTTATATTGTATCTGGGCTAACATTTGTTCAGCATATATTTCAAATATTTCTCCAGTTTTATATTACTTACTTTATTTCTTACTATACACAGAAGATTTTGGTTTCTTGATGGCCAAATATAAAAACCTGGTATTTTATGATGGTTTTCTTCTTTTGTTATTTAAAAACTCATCCTCTACTCATGGGTTTTTCACCTTAAAGTTTCATAGAAAGGCCAGAGACATAGCACAGGGGATAAGGTATTTGTCTTGCGTGCAGCAGGGACAGACCAGGACTGTCCCTGGCACCACATATGGGATGCCGTGCTATAGTGAGCTCTGCATACAGAATCATGAGTAGTCCGTGAGGACTGTCCAGTGTGGTTCACCCTACAATGAAAACCAAACAGACTTACATAGACATATTGTCGGATAAATACTAACATATAATATTTTTTACATTTTATTTTAAGTATTTCTTTGTAAAGCAGATTTTTGAACTTGTTCGGGCTTTTAACTGGGATGAGTGTTTGATATACACTCAGTATCACCAGGTGGTGCTTAAAAGACCAGGTGGGTTGAAGAATCAAACCACGGTGGGCTGCGTGCAAGGCAAATGCCTTAATGTATGTTCTATTTCTCCAACCCTCCCATTACTTGTTAATACCTTATATTAGCAAAGTAACAGAAAACACTGTTATAAAACCCAAACTATAGTGACTCTAAGGTAATAGGATTCTTTCTCACATATAGTCTATTAATAGGCCCTGTAATCAATTGGTCTAGGCCATCTTCAAAGAACTTTCGTATTAGCCATCAACTCCTCCACCCTCCTTACTTCCAGAATAAAAACTGGCACTCCAGCCAAAGAATTTCTTTTTCATTTTTGGGAAGGAAAACAGAGAGAGAGAATAGAGCAAATAGCTCCTTTTATGTAAGGCTCTGGAAAGTTGTACAGAATACCTTTGCTGGTGTTATTTGCGTTAAAACTTAGTTACTAGACTAAGTTTACAACTAGCTGAAATTAAAAACCTGGTCACATTACTAGGGCTGACATAAGAAGTGACCATGGATGGGATGCCTTCAACAATATGAATTTATTCTCTTTTCTAGTTTCGGAGCTGCAAACTGGCAGTACTCCGGGATCACTCCTGGCCAGGCTGGAGGAACCATACATGCTGCTGGTCTGGCCACATGCAGGGCAAATGCCCTACCAACTATACTATGTTCCTCACCCTCATTATTATGTTTGTCTTAAATTTTTACAGTTATTTTCCAATTACATTCTCCCCACACCCCAAATAAAACCTATAATATCTCTTTCCTTCTTATCATTTTTATTCTATATAATGACTCTTTTTTTCATCATATGCATGAAAAAACTCTAATTTTTAGAGACTGAAATTTGCAATATGGGAAAGTATTTTAAATAGTTTTAAACAGACAAAATCATCCAATATAACATTAATAGCATACCTATTCAAGGTTCGCTACGCTCACCACCAATTTAAAAGTGAGCACTTAAATAGAGGAAGCATAAGGATGTTGTGGAATAACTTGCCTAAAGCCTTAGGGCTGTCCAGCAAGCTTTGGAATCAGGTCATGCAGTCGCTGGCCCCATGGGTCCTCTCTCATGTCTAGTGTGCTCAAGTATAAGCGGGGCCAAGTCTCTGTCTACCCGCTTTTCATTAAGCGCTGTGTGTGTATGCATAACTTACTCCACTGCGAGATGATGAACAGGAATCTCAATAAAAGTATCATCCTTCTCCATCCGTCCTTCGAAGTGGGCAGATCGATTCCCTGGTAATCAAGTTTAGCATGTTAATGAAAGAGCTCATAGGCAAACCCAGTCAATGACTACCTCTGGCCTCCCATCACCTGTCAAATATGTTTGTGCCTTAATGAAGGCATCATTTTCATAACCAAGGTCTCTCCCTCTGAACCATCAGCATTAGGCAGGTTCACCTCTAGAGACCACGTGAAGCTCCTCTTTTTACTCTTCTATCTCAATGAGTGACTTTGTGACATTTTGATCAAATTTCTCTCTAGGACTAATCCGTAGACTTCATCAATATTAGGCTAGTCAGTGCTCTGTCCTTTCCTCCCCAGATCACCAGATCTTCAGAACATGTCATATATATGTACAACAAAGGCACATTTCACCTATATTATTTGCACACATGTGTCATTTTTGTTCTGTTTTAGTTTTTGTTTGCTTGGGGGCCGACAGGGCTTACTCCTGACTCTATACTCAGGGATCACTCCCAGTGGTGCTCAGGGGACTATATGTGGAGCCGAGGGTCAAATCCAGACCAACAGTCTGCAAAGCAAGTGCTTTACCTGCTTTACTGCCTTTCCCATCCCATTTGTCCTGGTGGCACTGTAGCACCGTAGCACTGTCATCTCATTGTTCATTGATTTGCTTGAGCAGGCACCAATAACGTCTTCTTTGTGAGAATTGTTGTTACTGTTCTTTGGCATATCGAATATGTCATGGGTAGCTTGTCAGGCTCTGCCGTGAGGGCAGGATACTCTCGGTAGCTTGCTAGGCTCTTCGAGAGGGATGCAGGAATTGAACCCGGGTGGGCCGTATGCAAGACAAACTCAATACCCGCTGTGCTATCGCTCCAGTCCTGGTATAACAAGAAAATTAAGAGCTTGTATTTGTGTGTGTGTGTGTGTTTAATTTATTTATTGAATCATCATGAGAGCAGTTACAAAACTTTTGGGCTTAAGTCTCAGTTAAATAATGATGAAACACCCGTCCCTTCACCAGTGCACATTTTCCACCACCAGAACCCCCAGTATACCCCCCATCCTACACCCTCCTCCTACCTGTGTGGCAGATGATTTCCACATTACTCTCTCTCTACTTTAATTACATTCAATATTTTGACACCAGACCCACCATTGCTATCTGAGATTATTCCCCAACACTTAGATCTGCCAAAAAGGCAACATTAGACACTTTGTTTTCTATTGCTGATTGTGAATAGCATATGATGGCACATTTTGGAATTCTGGAATTTTAATAATTAAATCTGGAGGGATTTATGCCAAAAGCCACTGGGTTCCAAGATTTGTTTCTGAGTCTCTGGGATCATGGCCGTTAAGCAACTTGATCAGGAGCCAGTAAGAGCCTGTATAAGATAGTTCTCCTCTGTCACTTTTTTCCCCTTCCCTTCTCTATTGCTGTGGTTACAGCACACACTCAGTGTCACCTAGGTCACACTTAGAAGTACTTTGGGGATGAAGTGGTGCAAGAATCAAGTGGGGCTGGAGCAATAGCACAGCAGGTAGGGCGTTTGCACGCAGCTGACCCAGGTTTGATTTTCAGCATCCCATATGGTCCCCTGAGCACTGCCAGGGGTAATTACCGAGTGAAGAGCCAGGAGTAACTCCTGTGCATTGCCGGGTGTGACCCAAAAAAAAAAGAATCAAGCCCAGAGCATGGGAAGCCTAGACATGAGCCCTACCTGTCCCGTCTCAGGACCTTTAACTCCTACTCTTTTCTTTTAATAGTCCAGCACATGCTACATAATTTCAGTCTATTGTTATCTATCCAAGTTATATGCACATATTTAAACCCAAATATCCTTAAAAGAAACATGTTTAGGAAATAAATAGTAGTGAATGCTTGCTATCTGCCAGGAGTTATGCTAAGCCTTAGAGATACATCAGTGAATGAGACAATCCTAGCCAACAAACATCAAACCTGATAGCATGGGAGACAGATGTGTAAAACAATGAGCACAGTGCAATGCATGCAGTAATAGACATGCATGGGGAACATTATAGGGACATGGGGAGTGTAATGGTGCCCAGAACGTGGTCACAGACTGGTCAAGGTTATTGTAGTGGCTTCTTCTACAATGGCATGGACACACTGAATCTTAAAAAATGTATCTTTTATGGGTATTGTTTAAATTCCAAATCCAATTTTATTTGTAGAAATAATATATTTCTATATTATTTGGGATTGTGTCATACTAGATAATTCAGAAGCGAATCAAAGTTCATTAATTTTTTTCTTTCACACAGAAAGTACATGGTTTGACCTTGTTCATTTAAAAAGGGGAGGGCATAAAAATTGTTTGAAACAAAATGATAGTAACCAGTAAAAGTGGTTAGAGGAGCAAGAGAGTAAAACAAGAGCTCTCTAAGCACCCCACTTCCACAATATCATACTTGGTCCTCAGTCCCAGATACCACTCTGACGTCATTTCTAGGCTTGCTTCCTAGCCCTCAACCATGATGCTAGAATATTAGAAAGACATTAGGCAATATTTAAAGCTCCTCCGGTGATTCAGTTAAGAGCAGCTGCAGAACTCTGGTCTAAAATACAGGCGTTCAGTTATCAGACAAGCCAGGGACCTCAGACGTATAACATAGTGTTGTTAACTGAGGGATGTTACAGACTACATCCTAAATGGTCTCAATGTGAGTTTGTGCACACACACACACACACACACACACACACACACTGTATGCGGCGTCAGAGAGGTGTTAAAACCGCTCAGTTTTTCAAATACATAATGTTAACATACATTTTATTATTTAGAATGTTGCCATATATGTAGCTCACAATATACAAATGCATCAATGTGTGATGCCTCCTCAATATACACAAGTATTGTATATCAATAAAGTTAGGCTTAGGGGAGTTTTAGATGCTGCAGTGAAGGGTTGCATACAGTAGGAGTTCACATAGTGCTTGCCACATCAGCTCACTAGCAACAAAGCACTCAATCACAAGTGAAAAAGATAAGACTGGGAATTTTGTGTCAGCATTGCCCAACCCTTCTCTGAAACACCAGCTTCCTCAAAGATATTTATTGATATTTGGCAACTAAAGCAAACAAAAAGCCCCTATTATACTAAAATTATTGGGGCGTGGGTGTTGTTCAAGGCAGTAAGATGGGAAAGGGCTTTTTAAAATATATATAATTTTGATTTGGTTTGTGAGTCTTTCCCAAAATCGTCATCGAGGTCCACAGTCTGCAAGACTAGCACTTAAACCCCTGTCCCAGGGAAGGTTTCTTTTGGCAAGATGTTTTAGGAGACTGTTTTCTAAAGTGGGTGCTCCGAGTGGGGAGGGGCACTGAACTGACTCAGGGGCCTGAAGTCCTCTTAGATGTCACTAGATGCTCTTTCCGTGGGTTGGAGAATTTGAAGAAGGGAGCTAAGATGTTGATTTTCCGAAAAAGAGCCCTGGTTTTGATAATTTTGGGAACCTCTGTTTTAATATACTGTGGTCTAGTTCCCTGGAATGATTCATCAGGAAACTGCTACTGTGTCCAGATGTTTTGCTATTATGCCCTAGAACTGCCATTTCAGAAAACACAGCTGGAGAAGTGCTAACAGGAGATGTCAGGAATGTGAAGGACACCTTTGTAATGCCCTCCCCGGAAAGATTCAATTGGAGGAGAAAAGAAATCTTTTTCCTTGGACTCTATAAAAATTCTGTCTTGGATTTCTCTTCTAGTTGGTTGGAGAGATCTTGATTCATCAGCTCCAGGTAAACACAATTTTAGGTGCTAAAATCACCCGTCTGATATCAGTTAGTCTCTTCACTGGCAAGGTTGCTGGGATCTTATTCCCAACAATAGCTGTTTCTCATCTTCACACTGTCCATACTGCCCTCTGCAGTGGGTTACTCAAATCTTGTGTGATGCTCAGTTCAGGCTGTTCTTCTCTGCGATGCCTGCCTAGACGTCTGGCACCCCAAATCCATGTAATCTCCCCATGCAATCTTCCTGCCTCTTCATGAAGATTACACCTACTGAGAGCGCTAGAGTTGTGCTCATCTTGGACACAGTCTCAGAAGTTTGGGAGAAACAAGGCAGCCCCAATGGAGCACTGGAGGTGACTGGGATCTAGGAGGCTGGGCTTGGCCTGATATTGTCTCTACCCAGAACCTATGTCAATAGATCCTGGGGATTTCCTGTACGCTTCTGTCTCTGCAGATGCCAGGTGGGGGAATCTTCATAGTAGACTTGTCCGGCTGACTAAATCTCAAGATGTTCTACCCTCTGAGGGAAAATTGGGGGTGAGACTCGGGCTGAAGAGCACAACGGGGAGATGAAGACTTATTGCAGTGGCTCCCACTATGAGATTCACCTTCTGTTCAATGAGAGCCCTTCCTGTCCAGAAATTTCCACTGGTGGGGCTAGAGTGATAGCACAGCATAGGGCGTTTTGCCTTGCACACGGCTGACCCGGGTTCGATTCCCAGCATCCCATATGGTCCCCCAGCACCACCAGGAGTAATTTCTGAGTGTAGAGCCAGGAGTAACCCCTGTGCATCGCTGAGTGTGACCCAAAAATCAGAAATTTCCATTGGTGATGTCAACCTATGTCAGTTCCCATGGCAGGAGATGTCTCTCCAGAAAGGTAATCTCCACTTTGTCCCAATTATAAATATATTTGTAGGGGCCAGAGAGATAGTACATAGGACAGGGCTCTGACTTTACACATGATTGACTGGGTAAGATCCCCTATGGCACTCCATATGGTCCCCCAACCCCCACCAGGAACTCAGTGCCAGAGGAGTAAAGCTGACTGCCACAGGGAGTAACCCAAAATACACACTTAATTAAATTTTTAAAATCCATTGTAAATGCTGATGAAGTTAGCCAAAGAGGAGGAAAGATGTGGGATGATCTCTCATAGGCAGAATATAAAGAAATATAGATGGGCAATAACAAATGCCCAAAAGCAACAGAACCTGAGAACTGGTTCACAGAAGGGAGTGACCATGGCAGGGCAGGTGAAAGGAGGGATATGATAAGGGCCAGGGATGAAGGAGCAGCACTGGGACAGTGGTGGAGGGAAGGAGACACTCTGGTGGACGGCATAATGCTGGAACATTTTATGCACATATAAAATTACATCATGATTTTATGCATGCATACAATTGTATTATAAATGAGGCATTCTAAATGTTTTTAGTTATTTCCAAAAATGTCCATCATAAAAATTGATGCACGCTATCTTCCTCTAAGGACAACTTTTTGAATCATTTTTAGCAGGCAATTCATAACAGGCTACACAAAAGATATTATTTTGGATCTGCCTTTGGGGGAGGCTTGGGTGGCGGTGGGAAAGTTCGAAATAATGGCAGTGGCAAGGAGTAATGATGGTAGGATTGATGTTGGAATATTGAATGGAATAAATTGTGAACAACTTTATAAAAATAAAAATGAATAATAATTTTAAAATCCATGCACTCTGAGTGTTGGGCCCTGAGGACCTTCCGGTGTTTCATTCAAATGTTTAAGAAGCAACTTTTTAAAACTCTGCTGGCACGGATGCTGTCAGACATCTCCTGAAGAGCAGAAACGCTACATGGATTTATATCCTTTTCGAAAGAAAGACGTCTAATTAGCACCTCCATACATCATGTCATCGAAAACCTTGGAATCAAAATCCTGGTAGCCAAATAAGGCAGGTTTCCCTACACAATGGAAGTGATTTAAAAATCTGTAGACAGTACATTCTGAGACAGGGACAGCTAGCACCACAGGGGCACTTGTGTCCTGCCTATGTGCACCTGGTCCAGACCTGGACCCCCGACACTAGGAACCCCTGAGCACTCTTGCCAGGTGCAGCCCTGCTGGACCTCAGCTCTGCTTTGCCCAAGAAGCGTTTTCCTTTTCCCACCTGGGCAAGCACTGAACCATTGGTTCCAAGTGTGAGGCCACATGTGATTGGGAGAGACCCCCAGGGCTCCTGAGCACAAGTAAAGAAGTAAACGGAAAGAAAGAAAAACAAATGACAAGACAGATCAGATGGCCAAAGCACCAGGATGTGACAGCCAGGTTTGCCTCCCCACACCTTTTTAGTGTGGTTGAATGCAGACAGAGAGACCCCAACTGGGGTAACGTGGTGGCCTGCATCTTATGAGCAAGCCCTGGAATGAGAGGAAGTGGACGTGCCTTGTGTGTTTCTGCATATCAGGCTGAAGGTTGATCCTAAAGGGGCTCTTATGAGTACAGTTACCAAAAATCAGAAAGGTGAGGGAACTGATCCGGGGTTATAGAATAAGGAGGGTGCTGGAGCATGTATCTAATTTGTGTGTGAACAAAGCCACAGTCCCTCTACTCTGCTCTTGAGTGTTCTCTGAGATGTCATCTTCAACTCTTTATCTTTTCACATCTACAGATTGACTCCAGCCACTACTTTATCTTTTCACATCTACAGATTGACTCCAGCCACTACTCCAGCCACAAAACTCACCCCACTACATGGGGGTGAATTTTTGACAACCACGGGTTAAAAAACAAGAAAGGAAAGGAAAGGAAGCACACACACACACATACGCACACCTTTTCTCTCTCCCCCTCTCTCTCTATCCCTCTCTCTAGATTTATATATTTTATGCATAAAATGCATATATTACCTATTTAACCATATATATTTATTTAATTTTGAGTAATGAAATGGTCAAACATATGTCCTCTTTTCCATCCCTGCTTTGTACCCAATAGAGTTCAACTCACATAGTCATTAAGGGTGGTCTTTGTTCCGGCAACCCCTCTCTCTTTATTCTCTCAGACTCTATGTGTCCTCATGCCTTTCCCAGTCACGCCAAGTTCCAGTGATCCTTTCCTTTCTCCCCTAACCCGGCTTTCCAGGGACTCCTGGCACAAGAGGGAAAATGGATTTTTCTGCCCCTTGGGAGTCCTTGTTTCTCCACTATTTCTCAGGCACTGGAAAGCATGCAGAAAATCCACTCCTTTGTTATATCATTTGGGTTTGTGGGCTCTAGACAGGGTCTCTCACAGGAAAATAGACCTACTTCCTGTCTCCTGTCCTGGTCACCTTGGTCTTGTCATTCTCAAAAGCACATGCTGGGAACCACCGTAGGTCCTTACTGCACTCAGCCCCCTGCTGGCTGTCATCCTTGTCCTTTACAGAACACAAGGAACAAGAATAGATCCAGAGGCAGAGGTTATTACCTGGGAGGATTTTTTTGTGGTATCCAGGAGCCAACAAAAACATCCATTTCATGCTGATATAATATATGTTGAATACAAAGCCAGAGATGGGAGAACATTAATAGAAGTGAGCTTCCAGTGCTGCTTCCCTCTTTCTCATCTTCCTGGGGGTTCTCTGTGGAATCAGGCTGATGTGATTAGAGTTTACCTGGTCCTTCCCCAGGAGCTAAAGGGCACTGTTAGGGTCTGGCCAATCTGGGCATTCAAACCTGACTCCTTTTCCAGATTCTATAGTATGTGGCAGTCACCCTACAAATTTTGTGACACATGTGTTTTAGGAAATGCACCGTCCTTAGTATGTTTGCATGAAAAAAAAGCATATGAAAGACATTTTTCATTTCCATAGACTATCAAGACTGCTGAATCTCTGTTCTGGCTGGATGAGGCATTCTTGTAAACTCATTTCCCCAGGTCAGTTGGTTTTTCTTGCTCATTGCATTTCTGTCCTGCACACTACAATTTACTGGCACTCTCACTGGGAAGTATACAACCAGTAAGTTAAATATCTCAAAGACGTCCTAACCCTAGAGATGTTTCCTATGCCATAACATTTTCTATTGTGTGGACTTGAGTTCACAGTGGAATTACTTCCAGGATCTGGATAGTTTTCCATCCGACCACTAGATGTCAGGAACAATAAGAGTCAGCTTGCATCTACCTCATCAGAAGGAAACTAGGCTTCAGATCTAGGAGGATTTTGTCTTTCTCAGACTGGCAGATCATTTATTCACTACATATTTACAGAATACCTATGATGTGGCATCATTTAGGATTTAATAGGAACAAGATATTAGCAGACTTAATCAGAAAAAGACACAGTAACAGTCAGATGGGGCATCCAGATAAGAACAGTCTGGCAAAGAGGGTAACAACAAATACTTCAAATACTTTAAGAAGGAAGCATCTGGTAGGCAGCAACTGAGTAAAGTAGAGAAAGGCAAGGAGATCCCAAAGGCAGACACCCGGAATTGCTGGTGCTAGGTGGGTCTTCCCTGAAGTAAGAATCAAGACAGAATGAGATCTACCAAGACATGTTCCAGGGACAGCCAGAAGGTGGGGAGAACCACCAGACCACTGAGAAGCTCTGACCCTTAGGAATAAGAGGGGGGTGGCAGGAACTGCCAAAGAAGTCCTTACTGTGGAGGAAATATCCACCTACCTCTCCCATGACGAGCGAGCATGGGGTGGTTTTCTGTGATGGGCGGGTGCTCATCTGTGATGAGCAGTCACAGTGGCCCACCTAAGCCAAAGTCTCCCAGCAGAGGATCCCTGTGTACTACAAAAGGGGCTTCAAGTGTCACCCTGCTGTGCCACTCGCCCTGTGTGTGCTCGGGGTGTCCTTGGGATTGCTGGGTCGTGTAAGTGGAGGTCACAGCTTGAGCAGGACAGTGGTGCAGCTTGGTTCTCTTCCCTGCAGTAGAACCTCCGACTTCTGCATTTTCACTGTGGTCTCAAGATTCAAGAAAGTCAGAGATGAAACACAGCATCTATGTGCATGCGTGCACTGGCTGAGCCAGGTCTGAGGGTGAACAGCACGTGTGCCTCTCAGCCCATACCATGCAACACTGAAATGACTGTCAAAGCTCTTTATTGCCAGTGATTAGGACTATCTCTTCTTGCATAGCCACTCAAAAACCTAGCACACAGCAAATGATCTGTTCCTTCTAATGCCGACTCATTTTGGGGGGTTTTAGGCCACCCCGGCAGTACTCCAGGGTTACTTTTGGATCTGCACTCAGAAATTACTCCTGGCGGGGCTCAGGGAAACATACAGGATGCCTAGGATCAAGCTAGGGTCAGCAGTGTGCAAATCAAACACCCTACCTGCTGTTTGATTGATGGCCCCAAATATTGACTCATTTTGATTAGATGGAACTTCTAAAGAGTTTTGTTCTTTCTTTGTATTCATCTAAAGGTTTATGACATCAGAGGCTTGTTGGAAACTACAGTTTCTTGTTGTTGTATTAGTGTTTATTTTCCTTCTGGAGAAAAAGATGAAAAAATTAAATATATTTGTGTATGTATATATAAATACTTATATATACATAGAGAGAGACATATGTGTGTGTTTGTGGTGTGCATGTGTGTACATGATAAATCTCTGTAGTACAAATTGGCTCAAACAAGCAGTTTGAGGTACCCAGAAGGATCGGACAGAGGTTAAGGCATGTGCCTTGCATGTATTGACCGTGACTTGAAGCCTAACACTACATGATCTCCTAAGCACCAATGGGTAGCACTGAATAGGGTCAAGAGTAGCCCCAGAAAACTGCCAGTTGAGGTCCCTAAACACTAGTAAACAACAACATTTTAAAAAGGGTTCTTTTAGGATAGGAGAACAGTTTATAATGTGTTATCCTTGGAGATGCTGCAAGATTCTCAAACCACTGATAAAGCATTTGTATGATACGCCATAAGTCTAAGATGCAGATGATCATCTCCCCCTTCCCTATTTGGACGATATTACTGAGACTGGGGGTTGCACATGTTTGGTTGTGCAGCTTAGTGGGGATCACATGTCATGATAGGGTGCTCACAGATCCCACAAAAGTGCTCACTAGGGTCACACACAGTACATAGGGTGCTACATGTGTTACAGGAATGAGTCGTTCATATGCTGGCAATGGTACAAGCATGTTATTTTAGGCATGACACTTTCTGTAGGTTATGCTCTTAGTGGTCTTCATTCCCAACACTGACGGAAAAGTAGTCGGAAAATGCTCTCATGTACTCCTGATTCCAGGAATAGCTTTCGAGTATGGTGTGGCCTCAGGGATTGAACTCGACACCTCTCGCTTACAAGACAGATACCTTACCCTCTGTGCCATCAGAGCTGGTAAGTGTCTCTATTCAGAAACTCCTATTTTATATATTAGGTGTAGTAGTCCCCAAAGTTTGAAGTTTTGAAAAAAACTTTTCTGAATGCTAACAGAGCCAAATAACCATGCAGGGGTCTCCTGAGAAGTACCGTGTGTAGAAAGAAGTTCAGTAATTCTCTATCAGCTCTGGGAGAAAATCCCAACAGGGAATGGTTTGTATTTTTAATGTAATGCTCCTTTTTATTTCTTGTAGGAAACATATTAAAAATAAAAAGGTATATGAAATACATGGAGCAAAAGTTTACAAAGTGTATGTTTTACCTTGTTAGGTGAAAAGCAAATAATGTAAAATTCTGCTCTGGTAGAATTTATAGTCTCCTGAAATACTTTGCCTTAACGCAATAGGAATCTTTAGTTGCTATAACCAGATGAATAATCATTCTTGTTTTATTCTAGTAGAAATTAGTTTCGTGCTAGTAATGATATTTTCAACTATGGATCATTGCTATTTAGATATGAATTGGTGAAAACATAAAACATTGAAAGTGAATGTTCAAGAAATTGAACCAAGCTAATTAAGTGCTGTCTGCCAGAGATGTCTTTGCTTTCTTATCCCTGGGTTTCTACTTCCCCTCCTTTCCTTCCTCCTCTGCTCTCCTGGTGCTCTCTTCCCTCCTCATCCCCACCTCCTGCATCCCCTTCCACGCTCTCGAAAGCATTTACTGCCCAATTTTGAAACTAACCTGCAACAAATTCAGTTTATGTTAGCAAATAAATAATTTGTAATAGATACTGTTCCGTGCCTGGAAAGGCTTCTTTCTTTTCAAGTTGGCAATCATTAAAATTTTATTCTTATTCAGTCCCTCTCCTTGCTGAGCTAGGATCCTTGAAAGTACAAGGAGATTCTTCCAAATGAACCTGCCCCAAATATCTCAAATTACAAATTGGTGGAATTCAAAGAAATGTGCTTTCGAAACAGGGAAATCAAAAACCTCCAAGTTATCCTATAGGTATAGTTTGCACACCAAGGAACTCGGGGATGTATTCATAACTCCTACAGAAATTGAGGACTCGGGAAAGAAGCCATTAATAAAATGGAAACTCCCTGAAGATTTAATATTGCCAAATAGAGTGAGCAGCTCTGGCGGTCTCTGCTACCTGCTTTCAGACTGCAGCCCAGTGGAGGAAGCAATCTCCTCAAGTTATTTTCCTACTGTCTTCCTTTGCTTGAGTTCTTAACCAGAAACAAATAAACAAGCAAATTCCTTAACCCCAGCTTGACTGTTTTTAAGCTTAGTGGACATGGAAGTTGACTGGGGACGTAATGAGTTCGTGAAAAGTCAGTATAGGCACGCACCATCTGAACAGATGGAAGCAATGCCTCTTCTACCAATAGAAAGATAAAAGGAATTGATTCTCTTGATTAAAGTTAGCCTGGCTTTGTTTTTAAACAGAGCATTATTGTCTAGAAGTTATAGGAACTGGGAGCCCAGGTAGACGAGCTTTAGAATGACAGAAATCAAGAGGTTCCTTTCAAAAAAGTGAAATGGTCCTACAGAAGGTACATTATTAAACTAAATTTCTAATTGCAAGAGAACTGAAAAATTAAAAAACCTATTTATGGATATGGTAGTATTAATATGGGGGCAATTTAATTATTAAAGCAACACAAAAAAGATTTTGTAATGCTAGCAATGAAGTAAAATAGGAAACATATTGTAAGATTCTTCATCTCTTTAAAACCTCCTTTCTCCAAAATTCTATTACCTCCCTACCACTAGGAGCCTGTTTCTAGTTACTCTTGTGGTTATTTTATGTCAGGATATATTTATTTTTCTTTCTAACCCAAGGCATTTAAAAAAATCCCATTGCCTCCAGTCAAGTGTTAGAAATTATTTTATCAGTCTACTTTTTGATTATAAATTGCATTCTAATTTATATCTATATCATAATTTATTACCTCAAGTTGGATTTGCAGCTGGTCAACAATTTTAAAAAGCAGCCATTGGAATTCCTTGACAATGCCCATTTTCAGTGGTCCTCAAACCTAAATGGAATAAGTGGATTGACCAAAAAATTACAGGGCAGTTGTGGCTGGGTTATCACCCTCTAATTAAAACTGTTCATTAGTCAGTAATTTTTTTGCTTCCCTGCAAAGACACACAGGTAGATTGTTTTTCCCTAGTATCGATTTTGTGATGTCAGGTGTCAAGAGCAAAACTAGGTAGTCCTTTCTGAATCCAAGAATTTTATGTCACATCTGTAATCCTTCAACAATCCTCTCCGCCTAACCAGCTGCAAAGCAGATGGTACACCCCTGGTTCCTTGAACCACCGAGTGACATCCAGAACAGTCATTTTAACCATTATGCTCAGGAGAAATGAACATGGAATTCTAATCGTGGAGTCTGTATTTGCTGTAGCTCTCTTCTGAATTTTGTACAATTTCCTCTCTGTAGCTAGAGTGAAAGGCTTCTACAATGAGTCCTGGGAGGGCACATTCCACCTTCTAATAGGCAAGGAAAACACCTCCCCATCCTGAGCTCTACACACCTGGGAGATGCCATGTCTACATGGGGTGGGAGTGTGGGGACCGCCAGCTCTCCTCTCTCAATTTTATCTCAGTCTCCAGCTCTTCTGAGTTCTCTCTCCCTGATTCTTTGTTGTCATTTGGTCCACCTGGAAGAGGCAGACTGGTGCAAAGAGCCAGTGAGGGTCTGTTCAGCTCACTCAGTGCCTGAAGAGAGCAAAGAGGCAAGAGAAGGCATACCAATACCCTCCGAGTGTGCCAACAGTGACCCTCCAAACTGGGTGTGACTCTACTCTCTGCCTTTCCAACTCATTCTGGACACTACATTCATGAACAGTGTTTGCAAAACTCCTGAATGTGAATTTTGGAATTATGGACATCTTAGCCACCACACTCTGTTTTCTCCCAGAATTGTCCTTGATAAGATATCCCTTCTAAAAAAGACAATTTCAGGAAAAATCTAGAATAGACACAAGTATTTTGTTACTCACATCTATTATATATTCATTTGCATAATTAATCTTAATTTTAATTGTATAAAGTTGTTCACAATAATTTATTATATTTAATATTCCGACACCAATCCCACCACAATTACGCTTTCCCACCACAAAATTTCAAATATTTCCTCCCTGACCTCCAAAGCTTACCCCCAAAGCAGGACCTAAATAATTTATTTTGTATCACTTATTATGAAATATTCTCCTAAAAATGATCCAAAAAAGTTTTCTCAGAGGAAAGTGTGAGAAGATTGTTATATACCCCCCTGAAGCCATCGAGCCCTTGTCTTGGTACATCAGTGATGTAGAGTATGAGAGGTAAATACTCCAGCTATATAATTAATTCAATACAATGTTCTTGGTGAAGCTAAGTAGATAGGTAATAAGCCAGCATGGTTCAATGCATTTCTTCTAATTTTAAGAGCAACCATGATAAGCAACAAATTTTCAGTAAGATCCTATTCCTATGCAAATTGCTCACTTTGAATTTTATAAAATGAAAATTATCTCTCAGTCATTGCCATAACTTTCAAGTTAGCCTATTTTTTCCAGAACTATAATAGATGATCAAAATAGTCATGCCCTTCACCTTAAAAAATGTTTGAGATGGAAAGGAATTCCTCGCTAAAATTTTGAAGTCCCTCTTTCCTAAGTCTCATGGCCACGAACAGAGTTTGTTAGGAATGGAAAAGTTTGCTTGATTCCTATGGAACCTCCTCCCCATCTGGATTAAGTTAGAAATGCACATGAACATACCATGAAGGGTCTGTTCAGAAGAAGAAGGCATTTGGGTAACTGCATTTGTAGCATGCACACGAATCTAGAGGAAGTGACTAGAAGCTTCCTTCTTCCAAGAACAAGTTCATCATGACCCCCTTTGCCACCCTAAGACCCGTCTCTCAAGGACCAAGAGTGTCTGTCCTTAAATATCTGAAGGGAGAGAAAAGAGATTCTCTGTCAAGTTGCTGCTCCTTTTACAAAATGATCCTTGAAAACAGGATGTTATCCAGCAACAGCTGACGGGTCTATGGGCCTCCAGTAACTCACCCATTCTGATGATCACATCACTGTTCTCTCAGGAAGAGGAAGCATGGAGTTTCTAGATGAGGATATTAGGTTGGTGATGGAAAGAAAATTAGAAAAGAGAAGGGGAGGGGGGGAAGAAGAGGAGAGGACAGCAGAGGAGAGATGAGGAGAGGGAGGAGGAGCAGGAGGAAAGAGGAGGGGAGAGGAAAGGAGGAAAGGGTAAAGGAGGAAAGAGGAGCAGAAGGGTAGAGAGGAGAGGGAAGAGGAAGGGCAAAGAGGGGAGGGGAAGAGAGAGGAGGGAAGGGGAGGATTTAACTTCGTAGCCTTCCACAAGCAGTGCCAGAATAAAGAGTAAATCTGGATAAGAATTCACTCAGGCAGGAAATGACCCAGACTTGGTACCCTCTCTAAATACACTCTGGATTCTCACAGAACCTGGTGGTTTCTGTAAATTTTCAGATTGTTCAGATTTAAGGAATAGAAAGTCTTGCCTGTGGTCTCTTCGGAGACAGGAAGTAGACCTACCGTTCAGTCGTGTGCAGCGAGGAGAATGATCCAACTTTCGAGGTTGCCTTGTCCTTTTCTGTTTTCATTGAAAAGCCAGGGCATACAACAAGGGACATCATGCTCTTTGAGGTCATGCTTCTCAGCTCACGGCCAGTAGGCCAAAGAGCTCACCTAGCAAAGAAAGCAAAGTGTAGCCCCAGGAAAATAATTCAAAAAATAAGGAACTCCCACAAGAAAAGCCAGTTCAGATACCCCAATTTTCTAACTTTGTTGCAGATAGTCTTATTTTAAATTTATTTAAATACATATATAAAATTTATTAATATATATTTTAAATTGCACCACACATGACCAAACTTTTTCTTTTTCTTTTTTTGCTTTTGGGGTCACACCCAGCGATGCTCAGGGATTACTGCTGGCTCTGCACTCAGGAGTTACTCCTGGCGGTGCTTGGGAGACCATACAGGATGCCGGGGATTAGAACTCAGGTCAGCTGTGTGCAAGGCAAACGCCCTACTCACTGTACTGTCACTCCAGCCCCCAAGATATTTTCATTACCCAAACTTTCCAAACGCTTTTGCATGTATCCCAGATTTAAGAAAATTAATCCTGGGCTCCTACATAGGTCAATGGTGCAATATACTCTGGTTTATTATTGTCTATTACAGAGTTCTTTCTTCATGTTTCCCCCTTGTAAATGATGCTCTGCCTTCCATTTATTTTTGTCAAGCAATTAATTCTCAATGAGCACAGGCTCATATTGCAAGCACATATGTTTGCTTTTGAAATAAAGTTGTTCGTGGCTAAATGTATTCATTGTTCCTGGTTTCACAAGCTCTTGATGGCAGGCACCATAATGTTTTCCAAGTACTGGTGACTGCTTTTCTCTGCACAGGGCACTGGCCTGTCTCTCACATTCACAGCTGCTGTGCATGCTTTGCATTTAAAAACATGTAAAAGGAACAGAGAGGGGGGAAAAAAAACCATATTTGTGATTGGTGTGTGAGCGAGTGCCGCTGACTGATGGTCTTCTCTGCTGTTTCTGAAACGAGTCAAATTGCATGTTATCCATACTAAGATGAGTTAACGTTCCTGCAGGTATGGGTGAACTGAGTTAATCAAGACAAAGTTGCTGTGACTTCGAACCACACACACAAAATGAGTCCTCCATGGTCAGGAGAGTTAACTAAAACGCCTTTGCTGTCAGTGGGGAGAAAGAAAGTGAGAGCAGAGCAGGGTCACTGAACTTGACTGCAGGAAGATGCCCGCCCCCCACTGGTGGCAGAGATCTCCAATTCTGATGGGGAAACCTGCCAACGCTTTGGGGCCATCGTAGGTCTCAATGTAGGAAAGACTTTGTTACTAATTTACCTTTGAGGAAGTTTCGTCCTGGGCTTTAGCTATTCATGCTTAATTCTCAAGAGAGGCGAGCTACCTTATAACATATGCAGCGTTAGTTATGTATAATCTCTCTAAAACACACACACACACACACACACACACACACACACACACGCACCATGTCCTTGAACATTTATGAAGCCATGTAGCCCAGAGAGTGGGACTTGAGAAGAGGTGGGAAATGGTTTGTCTTTGTGTGTATGTGCGTATGTGACATGAAGTTCTGATCTCAAGTGTGCTTACTTCCTCTGTTTGTGGGCAGGTCTCAGTTAATGACTCAAGGCAGTTGCGAGAAAATTATAATATTTAATGGGGCACTATGGGGGTCACAGAATCCCCAGGACAACAACTAAATTAGCATTAAAGAGGGAGGGCTGGGACAAACCCCTTTACTCAGAGCTTGAAGAGACAGAGGGGCTGCCAAGTGATATTCTGAACATTTTTCCAAGATTGTCTCTCCACAAGCTCTCTTGTCCTCAGTGAAAGGCCTCACTGGAAAAACCTTCAGGGCCACAAGATGTACCCTAGAGACATAGAAAATCTCTCCCAAATGGTTGTGGTGCTTGATCAGGACCACCTGGCTGCTGTAGTTCCAACAGGGCCTCTCCTGCTGCCAAGATTTTCCCTCTTCATGAATTTTCACATACTTAAAAGCAGCCTCCAACACAAGTTGCTTTTGATCTTGTCATTGATGACGTGTCACTCTCTCCTGCCCCACCTTCAATCAATGGTTGTCAATCTTGCTTTGCATCCTTTCCATCACCCCAGGTCATCACATAACGAACAGTTAAGATGATTGCAGATATAGAAACACATAGCAAGAGTATTACATATTATAAACATATAAAGATAATAGTGTTATTCCTTCATGTAGTGCTTATACCATCATATAGTGTTTAATTATTTTTTATTTTTTTACTTTTCAGTCACACCTGACTATTCCCAGGGATTGCTCCTAGCTCTGCAATCAGGAGTTATCCCCCAGCAGTGCTCAAGGGATCATATAGGATACCAGGATTGAACCTGGGTTGGCCACTTGCAAGGCAAACAACCTACCCACAGTAATATTTATCCAGCACCCCCTTGTTTATTTTTTAACTTCTTTTGTTATGAAAGAAAAGCCTTAATAGTCTTGAGTCTCTCTTCTAAAATTATAGATATGCATATATATGCAAACATATATGTGTGCATATTATGTGTACTCCTATTTAATGATCTGTGTTATCAGAGTGACATCCTATAAGAATAGTTTAGGCAGAATTCCACGGAACTGTAATATGAATTATGGTCTTGATAGAATTGGCCATATCTGTATGTGCAAAGTGGCATTTTGCTAATTGCCTTTCAGCATCATCTCTTCTAGGTTGTAAATTATCCAATCCAGTTTACATCTCTCTTCCTGGCACTTTTATGCCCCAAAGTTCCCTAATCTGAACAATAAATTTTATGATCAATCTAGCTATATCTTACCATGGGGGCTGTTAATTGTGCATTTAATCCACCCTTAAAATAATACTACAGGTTAAAAACTAAGCATCTACTAGTCAATTGGTTGGATACTTTATATATGTGATTTGTTTTCATTTTGGGCAACACCTGGCAATTCTCAGGAACTATTCCTGATTCGATGTTTGGGATTTTTCTTCTTGGTGCTCGGGAACCAAGCGTTAGCAAGGGATACAACATGAGTTGCTTGCAAGAGATACTTTGTATGTGCTCATTTATTTGTGCTATATTATGTAATTTATTAATATAAATTATATTATTAATATAAATTAAATAATAATAGCTCTATATTCTTTATCTCCCCAGTCCTACATTATTTAATTTCATCACAAAATGGCTTTTGAGGTTTATTAGATTATAACAATGATTGGAACACTAGGATTTGGTCATCTGTGATTTGAATTTCCAATATCTTACCTGCCAATTTCAGAAATTTGACCTTACCCATTGTTTGTCCTTTCAAACATACAAACTCCTAATATCAGAGTGATGAGTGACTTTTCCCATTTACATACCTCCTCTAATATCCTCCTATTACCTCTAACGTAGATTCAATGCAGATTTGAAAAACATATCTTCTTCTTGTTCCCATCATAAAATCCATTCCTTCCAGAAAATTCTTGCCATCCCTCTGACTATGAAGTTCTTACCTTTGTTATATTTTATTTTATTTACTCTTTTCTTGTGTTTTTTGAAGTTAATTGCTTTATTTATTTTTTAAAAATTTTAATGAATCACTGTGAGATAGTTACAAACTTTCATGTTTGGGTTACAATCACACAATGATCAAACACCCATCCCTCCACCAGTGCACATTCCCCACCACCAATATCCCCTGTATGCCCCTCCTCCTACCCTCCCCCTGCTTCCATGGCAGACAATATTCCCCATACTCTCTCTCTACTTTCAGGCATTATGGCTTGCAACACAGACACTGAGAGGTCATCATGTCTTTTCAATGCAGTAATCAGTTGATTAAGTGTGATTTGGGGCACAATCTCTCTTACCGGTATAGTATTCTGAGTTCCTTACAGGCAAAGAACATTGTCTTTAGCTTTAAGCGTTTCTCCAGCACCAAGGACACTGTTGGAATAACACTGATGCTCAATTATATTAATAAGAATAAACCCTATAAGAATTTGACGAAAGACCTATCAGCAGTATGTTACCAGAAAATCCAGAAGAACTCTACCATGTAAAAACCGTAGGAAATTGCAAAAAACAGGGAGGTGGGAAGGACATGGGATCATCAAAGGCTGCCCCACGGAGCCTGAATCTTAAGGCTTTCTAGAGCAACTATGAACTCTTGTGACTGCAGCTCAGATGCTGAAAGAAACCATCGCGTTCTTATGCTCCCACCCCACCCTCCAGATTACCCTTCCCCAAATTCCTTTCTCTGCCTCTGTCCTGATGCCTCATTTTGACAGACTTTATATTTCCCTGTGGTAATGATGCTCTATATCTGTATCACTACATGGGGGAGATAGTATGACAAAATCCATATTTTGTGATGGTGCAACGTGGTTATGGAGTGGTGAGACTCCTCTCCCGCCTCAACACCCTCTTTAATGGGCACAATTCTACGATTTTTATCACGCAGAAAACATCTCCCTCCAAAATGAAGGCAATGGCATCCACTGAGCACCCAGTGTGGTTAGATTGTTCTCCCTCTTTGAAATATCCAACTATTAAAACCAGTATCTCGAAGTGCTGACCGGAAGTGAACAAATCCTAGGAGAGTGTTGCCTCAGGACTCAAAATTCCTTTCAAATGTTTCTCTAATAATATCACTCATACATTTTCTTTCCTTCTATGGGGGAAAGGGACATCCTGAAAACCATGGGGTCACCTCCAATTTAAGCAATTTGACCATTTGGTCCAAAGGGCATGGTGAACATGGGCCCTGTAGTGTTGGAGCCATGAGGACTGTGCCTCAGTGGAGTAGGGAGGGGACAGTGTGTACTGGGATTGAGTCCAAGTCAGGCCCCTGTAATATTTCCCCGGGCCCCAGGCACACATTCATTTATAAAGAAACCCTTTCTAAAATAACGATTTTCAAACTTAAAAATATTAGACGAAAAAAATCTCTCCATTTCTTCCCACTTTTTCACTAGCCATGACAGTAATATGCACAAATATAGATTGCCTGATGAAGCATTTTTTTCCCTATTAACTTGCTGGTTTTATATACAGCACATGATACGTAGGTTGCTTTTGGCATTGCTATGAGATTTGATTAATCTATATGGATGCATAACTGCTAAGGCATAGAAGTTCTGGTATAGTTCAATCTCAAGAATGATAAAAAGCACATATACCCAATGGCCATAAATTCCTCCTCCTTTCAGTCATCCAGTTATTTATCCAAGCACGACTCTCTTTTATACGTGTTTTGATCATGAGTTTGAATGTAGCAAAAGTATGGGACTTGGCAACTCAACATGCCCATTTAGATGGAAAAAATAACATTAAAGGGCACAAAATGCATCGTTTGATTTCTAGATGGTCCAACCTAAAAGTATAAATATTATGCATATATATATATGTTATGTATATAAAAATATGTAAACATATTATTTACAGTGTTATTCAATGGGTGATTCCATTAAGAACATAGAGAAAACAAATGCAGTGTCCAAATTTAATCCTAGTTTGCATTATCTCTTATCACTCTTCTCATTTGTATATCACAGCCTGAAGCTTCTGACTTTGTATATTCATCTATCAGACCAAATGTGAGGCAAAAGAAGTCACAAAGACCAATAAGAAAAATCACTGAACTACTGAGACTTGTAGGTTAATGTAATGTAAGGGGGAAAAGAAACCTCTATTTTAAATGTGATGATATTCTAAAAAATGAGACCATTTAGTTTGGTACTTTCCCTCCAGCAAGACAAAAGGGCACTTGGCCCTGTGTTTTCATTTTCTTTCCTTTTAAAAATTATTATTTAAACGGGATAAAAATAATGTAATGCAGACCAAATGTTATTAACTCTAGAAAACTAAATAGCAAACGAGCCCATTTCCATCAAATGCCTAGAATTCCCTTAATCAAGTATTTATTGTGAGCAATACCTAGGTGGTCACTGTAAACTACACTCAGCCCATTAAAATCATCATTGTACTGCTTTTAAATATCCTGTTTCTTCCATGTACATTGTTGCTCTTATTGTTCTATTAATTTACACAAAAGACCGGGTTTAGATTATTTTTCCCCCTGCAAGCAATTATGTGCTGTTTAGTTTTAAAGGTGACTGAAGCTCAGAGAAGCTCAGGGAGTAGCTTCTGTTCTCCCAGAGAATAGAGAGCTTTAAGGGAATTATAATTCGGTAGCACGGAGCCAGAGAATTAGGACTTGCAACTAGAACATTTGTCTTGCACAATGCCATCCAGGTTTGATCCCTGACACCACCACATATGGTCCCTGGGCACTGCTCAGAGTGACCGCTGAGCATAGAGCCAGAAGTAAACTTTCAAGATGTCTGTGGACTCCCCAAAACAAAAGAATCCAGGAACATGCTGTCAGCTTCCACTTTCATCATTTTATTGCAGGGCTTGATGGCATCACTCATCAAAAGAAATTGAAAAATAATTACAGGTTTCTTTTCATGTATAGGGTGGAGATGAGGGCAGGAATTGAACTCATGCCCCATGCCAGTTTCAAGGAGATTTTTCATCCAGGAACATGAGTATTTTCTTTTAAAAAGATTTCCCCCATGACCAAATACTTGTTCTAAGTGTCCCATTTTTAGTTCTCATGTGTTTAATGATCTCAACATGTAAAAGATGATATTTTCAAAGTCTCAAGTTACAGAGCACATGTCATATGTGTGAGCTCATGGGTTTGGTCCCTGGCATCAGACACTTCCACCTACAGCACCCTTAGTGGTAGCCCTGATGCCCCTGTTCAATAGCCCAGGGAGTGTCCCCCACATCACTGAAACAATAAAGAAAGAGGAAGCATTTAGAAATCTCCCAGAAGCCCCAGATTCCTTTTGATTCTGAGTCTGCTTATGGTCATTGACCCACCTGTTGAAAAAAAAAAAAGCTGACATATATTTTAGCTCCTTGGAGTGAAGGTTAAACCCCAATGAAATCCAAAGCAGAGATGGAATGGAAACAATAGTGCAGATCTGAGGCCACCCGCTTTGTGGTCATTATCAGTAGCTCAGAAAATGAGCATTATTCTAGAAAGGCCTCTTTCACATCCAAGGACAGACCCCTAGGATTTTCTTTTAAAAAACATTCCCCCTTGAGAGAAATTTCTTAAGCCTTTTAAAGACAGATCCATGAAGCTGTTCTTGATCAATAACACATTAATTACCTCAACCTGACTCCACTTTGCTTTATTCCTCTTATCTGCACCCACTTACCTGGGAGCTCCTTTTCTTCCTCTTTTGCACTATGCTCTTTTCTGCCAGCCTCCATCCTGCTCAGTCAGCAAACCACCCCTTTTTACTTAAAGAAGGATTTCCAGGCTGTTGTGATTAATATCAAGTGTGTTTCTATCAACCAGCTTTGCTTTCTTAGACACACTTTATTCCTCTCAAGCAAGAAACACAAAAATTTATCCACCTGTGATTGTCTCCTTGTGTCCCAAGGAGGTCTCTTCTGCTATGTGTCACTCGGTCTGCAGAACTGATGGTCAACAGAGACCCAACGGGCCTCAAGACATCTGGTACCCAGACAACAAGGTTGTGGATGATTCTCCACTCTGAGGTGGGCAGGTCCATGAACAGAAGCATGAAGAAAGTCCATGAGCATGAGGCTAAGTAGGAACTCTTGTTCCTGTCTAAGTCCTTTGCCCTTTCTCCATCAAAGGAAACCGACATTCTGTGACCCCTTTTGATGTCATGGAATAAAGTCATTTTGGATGATTATTCTAGAAATAACTTAATCTGCACACATACCTTCTCCCTGAGAAACTCATTAATTTAACTCCTCTCCTTCTCAGTGGAATATTTCCTTTCTCTCTCCTTGACACTCCACATCCCTTAACTCAATAAAAGTGTCAGGGCCAGAGAGATAGTCCAGCAAGTAAGGCTCTCACCTTGTTTGCAGCCAACCCAGATTCAGTTCCCACCCCTGCATATGGTCCCTCTTTGACCCCCAGGAAAGCCAGAAATGATCCCTGAGCACAGAGCCAGAAGTTAGCCCTGAGCACAGCTGGGTATATCACTGTGCCACTGTCACTGTCATCCCATTGCTCATCTATTTGCTCTATGGGCACCACTAATGTCTCCATTGTGAGGCTTGTTGTTACTGTTTTTGGCATATCTAATATGTCACGGGTAGCTTGATTATCCAATATGTCACAGGTAGCTTGATAGGCTCTGCCTGAGGGCAAGATACCCTCTGTAGCTTGCTGGGCTCTCCGAGAGGGGTGGAGGAATAGAACCTTGGTTGGCCACATGCAAGTCTAACACCTTACCCGCTGTTCTATCGCTCCAGCCCGCAGTGGGTGTAGCCTCAAAATATAAATATACCCTGGATCCGTCCTGTTTAGAATTTATAGTCATGGAAATTGAGGGGCTAACACACTAGCAGTGCTCAGGGGCTCTGTGTTCAGAAGTGGCCCGTGGCACTACTTAAATGAATGAACTGCACTAGACTGAAGGGATAGAAAGCACCTTACCTCTTGTACTATATCTTTGGTCGAGTAATGTACATTTTTATTCCTAGCCTTGTAAATAATGGCCATTCTACTCAAACCTAATGTTCATTTGCTTCTCTGTCCAGTCTCAGCAGAACCCAGATGGGTTAGGTGAAATTTTCGTGAGCCCTAGCACTCCCTTCAAATTTTAGCACCATTTATTGAGTTCCTCTCTCCATGGGCCTCTGTGCCTCCATCTGTCTCACCGAGCCTCGCCAGCACTGGGCATGCTGAGGCCACTTGTCTCCGGAGGGAAAGTACTTCTCCAACATCTCTTTCTCTTCTATGCCATAGTCTAGTACAATGAGTCTCGGTTTTCTGCCTCTTACGCCAAATCAGTAAGCACAGCTCACTCTCACATTGCACCTGCCATTTTACAGCAGCGACTGAATCTAAAGTTGGGGCTTCCCCCATAGGAGAGATGGAGACACTGAAGCAGAGAGGCTCGGTAATGTGCTGAGTATGTTGTCCAATCACAGAAGGCATGTGGTTACAGTCTTGTCCGCCCCCGCCATTCTGGCTCTGAGGAAAACAATCTATTCTCTAACCCTCCTTCCATTCACCTCCTGTATGCACCATTCCACTGAATGCTGAGAGTTAACTTCTTTATTTTATTTTATGATTTGTGTGCTTCGATTTAGGACGCATGATTTACAAAACTATTGGTAGCAGAGTTCTGGGTCCTCAATGTTCCAACCCCAACCCTCCCTACCCTGAGCATCTCCACCAATGAGACAAGGCCCATCTCACTCCCACCCCCTGCCAGTTTGCCTCTTTAGCAAACTCTCTCTTTTTAAAATTTCCATGATATACTTTGGCTTACATGCTTAAATTGTGTTGACTCTTGAGTCTGTCCTCACGTTATATCTATCCCACGCAGCACAGCTTTCTAATCGGAGGTGCCTGTGGTGTGTGCCCCTTCATAAGGTTGGTAAAATTCCTATCTTGATCTCTGTCTTATTTGAAGCCCTGTGTTCAGAGGAAAGTGGGAGTAATTGCTCTGAAGGTATCTTTCATGACTCCGGCGGCAGAGAGGAGGGTTTTGCTGGGCAGTCCTGAGAAGGAAGGAATAGTTTGGCGTGGGTACATGGATGATGAGGCAGCAGGGAGGACACTGGGTTTGCACTGGGAGTAAGGGAGAGAAGGAGAATCCAGGCAGGGCTTAACTTTCTGGCTAGATGAGAAAAGTCTACTTACCCCTTGGCTACTACTCCTCTGGAGCCTTTAGAAATGGAGGCACTTGCCCCCACATCCCTACCCTGAGGGCTAGCCCCAAGGTGTCATGTGAACCCCACACCCCAGGAACGCAATCTCCCCCTCCAACACTTCAAACACACTTCAAGTTCCCATAGCCCTGGAAAGCACGCTCCTTAAGCTGTAACTCTTCACTGACCTTTGTCAATCCTTTTTATTTTTTTAAATTTTTTACTGAATCACCATGCAATACAGTAACAAAGCTTTTGTGGTCTGGTTTCAGTCATACAATGTTCCAACACCCATCCCTCCACCAGTGTACATTTCCCACCACCAAATATCCCCCATATCCTTTCTGCTGCCCCTCTCCTCGAGTCCTCCTGCCTGCTACTATGGCAGGCACTTTTCTTCTTTCTCTCTTTCTCTGTCTCTATCTCTGTCTCTTTCTCTGTCACGCTCTGTCTCTGTCTTTGTCTTTCTGTCTCTCTTTCTTTCTCTCTCACTCCCTCCCTCCTTCCCATCCCCGACCCCCACTTTGGGCATTATGGTTTGCATAATGATACTGAGAGGCTATCATGTTTGGTCCTTTACCCACCTTCAGTGCACATCTCCCATCCACAGTGATCCCATCCAACCATCATTGTCATAATGGTCTCTTCTCTATCTTAACTGCCCTCTCCCCAGCCCTTGAGGCAATCCTTTCGTAAAAATTCCCTAATGTGAAACAGAAACTTAAGAATAAAAACTTACCCTTAATCATAGCTACTGGCAAGATATCTCTGGCTGGTGGGAGAGTGATGAAGGAAGGCAGGGGAGGTTAGATAAAACAAGACAGAGTTCAGTATGTTGCAGTTGCAGTCGTTGTGTCCCATGCCCTGTGTTATTCTAGAAGACTGCCCACTGCCATGGCAGGAAGGGTAGAGATTCTAACTAAGACTTGCTGCTCCCGATATTTGGGGGATAAAATCGTAGATACTTAGCCAGAAAAATGACACTGAAGCTACTTTGGGGAGCACTCTGGGTAATTAATAGGTCCAGCAGCTTGCTGACTTACGTTATCCTACAAACAGTGGAGAGCTGGGGAAACAACAAAATTTAAGAAAAAAGTAGATTCGGGAACTACAGATGGAAGAAAATTACATTTTTAAGAAGGGAAACGAGTCTACTTTGATTAGTTTAATTTCCTCGTGTCTGTGAGCGAGTCAGCAGACAATATCCGGTGGGAAATAAGAATGATAGTCTTATCAAGAAGGTGAGAGGTCAGGGACAAAGATGTCAACCCCACACAGAGCATAATTGAGTCATGTGTCTTCTTGAAAAATTGTTTAGGTCTCTAGTTCTAGCAGCTGCGAGAGTTAAAATTATCCTCCTTATTCCACTCCGTGTATTTCATTATTTAGACATCATATATTAGACATAAGGAAGAACGTCTTGAGTGTAAGAGTGATTAAACACTGAAACAGACTACCAAAGAAGCTGGTGAAATTATCGACTCTAGAACATTTTAAAAATAGAGGCAACCATCTGTCTTCCATGATGTAGGGGGTTATCTGTCTTAGCAGAGGAGACTGGACCAAATAAGCTTGATAGGGGAATATTAAGTAAATAACTTGCTGGACCTCTTCCTCAATTTGACTTCATTGATAGAGGCATTTTGTGCTTTTGTTGTGAATGATCCCACTCATCACTATTATTTTTATTAGTTTCAGTTTGTGCTTCAGGACTGGTTTAACCTAGATTAAATGATTATATTCTTTCTCTCTTACTAAACTAGTATTGCTCAATATCTGATTCCCCCCACACCTCTTTTTCTTAGCAACATGCAATATACTTTTGGGAAGTAGGATAATTTTGATATCCAAGTAGGGTAAGATAAGAGCAAGTGTAAGAATAGGAAGAGGATATTGCAGAAGACAAATGAATTGATAGAAAGTCATTCATTAACATATTTCATTGAGTGAAATTCAAATTGTTTACGTCTTGAAGTAATACTTACTCTGTTTGACTTCTGTCCCCGTTATTTTATTCACCCCTACTTTGCTCCAATTTTGCTGGACAAGAACCATGCATGGTTCTTGTATGTAGCATATCAAATAGAATCAGAGCATCAATGCAATCTCTGGATATCTCTGAACTCTGAATGAGTCTGAGAACACCCCTGAGAAGAGCAAAGGACACCTGGGGGCGGGATACATCTGTAGGAAATGCCTGAAAGAATCAAGTTGGGAGAGAAAATCCCCTTTCTTCTCCCCCCCCATTACATGGACTCTCAGTTTTCCCAGCTGTGGTTAGTAATAAGGTGATTAGTAGTAATAGTGGTTAGTAGTAATGTGGTTAGTAACAATGTGACTAGTAATAATGTGGTTAGTAATGTGATTAGTAGTAATGTGGTTAGTAGTAATAGTGGTTAGTAGCAATGTGGTTAGTAATAACATGGTTAGTAATATGGGTAGTAATGGGGTTAGATGCATGTTCTAGTTTAGGACCAGCCGATAGCTCCTTCTCCTTTAGAGACACCAAACCACAACATGAGGAAATCACAGTGGACCTCATTTATTTTTTCTCATAATAGTGATGGGACTCCACGAAGACTAGATAGGCTATAGTCACTGTGGTCATCATGCTGTGTATGGAATCCTCTGATAGGGCTAATTTCTGTTCATTAGTATTTTATTCCCCCTCCCTCCAGTCATAAAGTCTGGATAATATCACATGGTCCCTAGGGAGACCCCTGAGCATGATGGGTGAGGTCCTGCATGCGCTCAGTCACTGCGGGGGTGACTAGACTAATCTCTGCACCATATGCAACAGGCCCTCACATTGAACCACTTGTCTGTGTGGCCAAGAAAAGCAAGGAGGGACCACAGGACTCATTGAATACCTCTTGGGAGCCCCATTTCACACATACACACATAACCCTCAAGCTCCACTGATCCAACTCTCCATATTAGAATGTCTAAGATGAAAAACACACACCATATAAAGTGTTGGAGAGAATGTAGAATAACTGAAACTCTCACATAGATCCAATTTGCATGTAAAATATTATGTGTACTTCCAACAATACTTGGGTTGGCAGCCAATCAAAAATCTGAATACTACACCTGTGCTCTAAGCCTACCATTCCATTTTCAGAAGTTTATTCCAGAAAAATGAAATTGAAATCTTGGGCAGAAAAACCCATAATATCTTTATTTGCTAGCCCAAAGCTGGAAAAACCCAAAGATTCATTAATAAATAAAAGGAAAAAAACCTAGTACATATACATCCTGCTGTGCTGTTGCTCCTATTGCTATAGCACAGCAGGTAGGGCGTTTGCCTTGCAAGAGGCCAACCCAGGTTCGGTTACCCTCTCGGAGAGCCTGGCAAGCGACCAAGAGTATCCTGCCCGCACGGCAGAGCATGGCAAGCTACCGTGGAGTATTTGATATGCCAAAAACAGTAACAACTAGTCTCACAATGGAGACGTTATTGGTGCCTGCTCCAGCAAATCGATGAACAATGGGACAACAGTGCTACAGTGCTATAGTGTTACATATACATACTTCAAAGAAGTTAGCAATATAAAGTATTGCCTGTTAAAACACATAACAGTTGTGGTGGATGTCAACAATTATGCAAAATGAATAAAATTCAAGAAAAATGACTGTATGAAGTGTTGTATGAGATCTGAGAAATGTAGCTAAGCTGTAGTGATAGAAAGCAGATTACCAGTTGCCTGGGAAAAGATATCTGAGAAGAAGAAAGAATTACACAAGGGGAGGAGGAAACTTTGATATATACGTGAGTATGTATATGTATATCTGTCTTGACTGTGGTTTATGAGTCATAATATGACACATTGTATCATTGTCCAAATATCTCCCTCCTGTTTGCGGTATATCTATTATGCCTCAAAATGTTTAAACATGAAAAGAAAGGCAGAGAAAGAAAAAGAGGGAGAGGAAGGAAGGAAGGAAGGAAGGAAGGAAGGAAGGAAGGAAGGAAGGAAGGAAGGAAGGAAGGAAGGAAGGAAGGAAGGAAGGAAGGAAGGAAGGAAGGAAGGAAGGAAGGAAGGAAGGAAGGAAGGGAGGGAGGGAGGGAGAGAGGGAGGGAAGGAGGGAGGGAGGGAGGGAGGGAGGGGAAGTTAATCAAGGCAATCAAAGCAGGGAGGAATGGATGAAAGAGGAAGGAGAGAAGGGAAGAGAGGGTAGGGGAGACATCCCATGGTTTGCTGTATTTGAGGTGTTAGGCAGTTAAACAAATCTAGAGTCCATGACTGCTGGCCACATGGAAACTCTGTTTTCAGATAACAAGGTGCCCTTCTCAGAGCTCCTCACAGCAGAGCTTGATCCTGACTCAAGTATCCTGAGCATTTTAAGCACTAAGAATCCAATGAAACTTCTTTTATTCTTTGGGTTGTTTGGGGTCATTACCAGTGGTTTTTAGGGCAGACTCCAGGCTCTGCACTCAGCGATCAGTCCTGGTGGTGTAGGAAATAGAAGCTGGTATCGAGAAGGGCCAGGTCAGAATATCAGTTTCTCAGCAGGAAGAAATCTGTAGTCCTCTCCTGCAAATGCCTTCCTTTGGAAGGTGTTAACATGGAAACACATCATCCTTTGGTGCTAACCTAGCCCTTAGCATGGTATGCTCCCTTGAATATACTGCAAGGAAAAGGGAAAGGAGATCTTGTATTCCTGGGCATATCTGCTCTTATGACCGAAGAAGGTCTGGGAGTTTGGATTCTATCTGTGGCTCCAGTTCTCTTCAGAACTCATCCTCTTCACTTTACTCAAGCCCAAATCCTTAGTCGGTTGGTTTTCAAAGATTATTTACTCTGCTTGATTTGAACAATCATGTCTCATATCAACCAAACAATAAGCTTCTTCACTAGAAGTTCTTTTGAGCTATGAGATTATTTTATTGAGTTATAGAGCTTGGAGTCTTTTCTATATATGTGATTATTAAGAAAATCAACAGGGAATGTGGCCTAGCACATTATTGCATCGTCTCCTTTCGCTAGGTGGAATGCAAGAGAGAGAAACTGGAAAGTTCTATCATGTGTATTTCTGTGTATTACATTGAGAAGTCTAGAGGCTTCAGCAGCTTTGAAAAGAGACACTCTATCCAAAATAATTTAAGAACTGCTGGTCTAAAAGCAACACTGCTTTGTTAGGGGAAAACTGATGAGTACAGTTGTAGACAAATTGTTCTTGAAGCAATGAGGATAGCTTAAAATGGAAACATTACACATCAGTGTATTAAAGCTGTCATGAGCATTTAACCACAGGAAATGTTCAAACCATGTAATGGTTGACATGGTCTAAAAAGTACTGATCACCAGAAAAGAAAACCATACTGCTGGTGCTACTCTATGTTAATGTTATTGTAATTTGAATTACAAAGTTAGAAGGGCATAATTTTTTCTACAATTTTTTCTCAATTCAGACCAGCCATGTAGGCAATCAAGAGATCACAGGGAAACAGAGGTGTTGGGGGTATTGTCACTTGGGGAGCAAGATCCGGAGGATACATCTATTTATGTGATAATTGAATCCATAAAATATTGTTAATAGTAATTCATAATTTCTTTTCAGTTTTTTCTTACTGGTGTTAGGTGAAATCCTTAAACACCAAATGAGAGTTAATTATGATAGTCATCTTTTAGCAATCCTGACCCAATGGTCATTAAAATAAATAGAAGGGTTATGGATAAACTCGGCAGGAAGTTTTTATTTTTAAATAATGAAACTGGTGGTGACTGCTTTGAGGTTTCCATTTGTCAGTGAAGTGCTAATCACCCTAATAAGGTAGCTGCTTCCAGGTGCAAGAGGAACCCTCTGATTAATGTGTTCCAGACTAAGGAATCCTGTAACAATTTAGAACTAAGAAAATGTATTATACTTTTAACAAGATGTGACCATGCATGATGCAGAAGATAGAGTGTGAATTAACCAGAGTATTAACCCCACATTTTGTTTTTCATAGTTACCCAGCTAAAGTGTTCTAATTATTTTGCTTTTCCCTAAAATAATCTGTGTTTGAGAATGCCATTACTAACACTTGCCTTGTTTTGCTTAAGTTATTTTAAAAATAACATGGAGATCATTTATTTGATCTCATTCGATTGATAGTTCTTCACAATTCTGCTCCTTACAATTCTGCTGGTGTTAGAGTGCTGCCATTTCTTTTGGAAATGTTTTCTTTCCTTGGTCTTCCACACCACATACCTTCCTTGTTTCCTGTTCACCCCTTCTCTCCTTCCCATGGCCCTCTCCTGGATTGTCTGTCTTTAAGATCTCTCAAAATGGGGTCCCCGAATGTTCCATTGGGCATTTCTCCATCATGATCATATTGCTAAGGACCTTGTCTTCTTTCTGGATTTAAAGGTGATCAATATGCTAAAATCCGAGGTATCTTCTTTATGCACTAACCTCTCTCTGAAAGCAGGAGCTCATGAACTGACTTCTAGATCTCTCTATTCAGAGAAATTTAGACATGAACATTTTGATATGACCAATAGAATGATGGGTTACACCCCTAGACACCAAGCACTGACGCGCAAGCGCGCGCACACACACACACATAGACACACACATTTATAAAACATGCTTCTCCCCGAGTTATTTTCATCATGAAACTGGTCCTCTTTCTTACTTACTTAGGTCAAATATGTTACTTGATCAAAATTGAATTCTCTCCATTATCTTCAAATATATTTATTTATTGTTGGATATTTGGGCGGGGGGCTGGATGATAGTCAGGCTTAGGATTTACTCCTGAGTCTGTGCTCAGAGATTATGTCTGGTGGGCTTAGGATACCATATGGGTGCTGCGGATCAAACCTGGATCAGCCTCATGCAAGTCAAGTGCCTTGCCCTCCCTACCATCTCTCCATCTCCCACTTATCTTCAAATTTAGCAGAAATGCCATTTCTGTATATTATATATACAACTTATTTGATATAATTATATACTCTGTGTTTATCTATACTGTGTACATGTTATACACTTGTGTGGATACATATGTGCTTTTGAATGTATATAACTGTACACATGCATGTGCAACATACAAAAATACAACCTCTCGTCCTAAAGACGAGTCCCAGCCAACCTCCCTTCTGGATGGTTAGAACTGCCCCCGACTGTCTCACCAATTTCTCTGTTGCCCAGTATGTTCTCTCTGCCTCCGTGTATGAGTGTTCATTCAGGAGAAATTGATTCAACTCCTCAACCTCCTCTCCAGCTTTGCTTGCTGCAATGGGGTGGGCAAAGAATGGTTTTCCCTGGAAGCCTATTAGAAATGCAAGCTCGTGGACATAAGGAATGCAAAACTTGCGTGTCCACAAGACCCCCAAGTGATTCCTGTATGTAGTGACCTTTACAATGGTCTGCGGGTGTGTATATGTTGGGAGGGGGAAGGAACTCGAGCTAATGCCCTTGGCTCCTCTCCACATTTATGCCATATTTCCCCTCCCTTTACCGTGCTCCCCACAATCACCACTTTATTTTTGGTACACAGTCCGTACTTCTGTCACACTGAAATTTCCTTGCTCATTCTTTTTTTTTCCAGTTCATCTAGGTTTTCTTTTTTTTTTTCATTGACTCACTTCTGTGGATACATATGTGCTTTTGAATGTATATAACTATAAACATGCATGTGCAACATACAAAAATGCAGCCTCTTGTCCTGAAGACAAGCCCCAGCCAACCTCCCTTCTGGATGGTTAAACTGCCCCCGACTGTCTCACTGATTTCTCTGCTGTCTGTGAAAGCTTGTGAGATAGTTACAAGCTTTCATGTTTCGGTTACAGCCACACAATGATCAAACTTTGCTCCTTCTTCTCTGGTGCGCTGTCCTTCCCAGTTTGGGCGAGACTGAATCATGTACACTTGAGCCCTCAAGTCAGAATCCCAGAGGCAATTCTATCCCCTGCCCAGAGCTCCGGCACTTTGTCACAGACCACTCTCATGCTGCACTTACCAAGTATTTGAAAATGTTTCCTTTATATCTTTACCTTCCTAACTATTATGATCACTCCATCTCAGAGTCTAAGCACTTCGAAGATATGGACTTTGTCTCACCCATTCATAAACATACTTCCAGCACCAAGACACTTGCTGGCACAGTTACTTAATAAAAATGCCTAAGTAACTGCCTGCTCATTTTTGTAGATGATGAAGACCAGATTAAAGAAAACAATATACATATGTATTTGTTTCTAAACCTCTAGCATGGCACAAATATTCTCCAGATCTGATTTTTTTAAAAAAATAAAAAACATTGATTCATTTCCACCCCTCTGGAAATGTTTTGACAAGCTTTCTTCGTCCTTTTTAATTTTTTTTCCTTGAGACAGTACTTAAAGTAAGAACATTTTACGCAAAATTCAAATTTTGTCCTCTTTAAAAATATTGACCATCTGGCAAAATTGGGTCTGTCTTTCATCCGAGACATAATAAGGAAGAAATAGTAGCTGCTTACAGATCTCTGGGTATACCATGCAGCAGGAATCAAACTACATGCAACCTGATGTCCACTAACTTAGGGGACTCAACTGTCAAGTGTGTGGCCTGAGTTCCCCATCAATGATCATTCTTTGTACCTGTAGGTACTTATGGGCCTCCGCATCACATAGATACAAAAAAGTCTCATCTCAATAATCTTGTCTGTTGATAATGCTATTTGATGTTAGAACTTTTTATTTGATGTTAGAATATGCCATAGCCTGGACCCTTGTTGGTCTTTCTGCTACACAAAGGTGAAATTGTTCAGCAGAAATAAGTATTTATACCATTGCATGCAGCTGACTTAGGTTCGATTCCTCTGCTCCTCTCAGAGAGCCCGGCAAGCTACTGAGAGTATCTCACCCGCATGGCAGAGCCTGGCAAGCTACCCATGGGGTATCCAATATGCCAAAAAACAGTAACAAGTCTCACAATGGAGACGTTACTGGTGCCTGCTCAAGCAAATCGATGAGCAATGGGGTGACAGTGACAGAGTGACCATTAAGAGACAAGAAAAGGTCCTCCCTTACTCATTTGAAATCACTGTGAATCCAATTGGCCCACAGTAAACCTTTCCTAAACTCTGTTTGGAATAGTGCAAAAATGATGCTCAGTTTAATCTCAGTAACACATGACAACTCAGGGCTTCTACCTTTAGGAATATGAGAAAATATCAGTGCTTCTCCTTAGATAGTTCCTCCTTATCGTGTATCTACTCATACATCTATATATTATCTTTTATTAAATTTCTGCCTGGTGAGAGAGCATTTTTTCTTTTGCCTTTCTTTATAAAAAGAAAAAATATTAGCATAGCTAAGTCACTATTTAAATCCTATTTAAATATTCCTTAACGGTTGTTGATAAAATATTTTAGGATGTCACCCACTGCCTAATTGATACACCACTGAGTCTCCCTGGAGGAAGAACATTGTAAAATAGCTCACCATTGGCTCCTTCCATCAATCAGGCCGCCTGTTGTGTTGAGACATACTGGGAAGAGCTGAAGCTGTACTTTTGATTAACATACACTGAGAAGTCCAAAATGTTTCTCAGTTTTGAACAGTTCCATGAATCAATAATTCAACTCTAGAGTTGCCAAGGAAGACATAGGAAAATCTTACTGCTTTCCCAGCATCATAGAATAAGCTGTTCTGGAAGGTACTATTTGTTGGCTGCCCTGTTGTTAATGTGGATCCCCTTCAGAATGACATTCTTCATCTCCAGCAATGGGTTGGCAATGGTTTCTATCTGTTGATTGTCTCCCAGCTAAGGACACTTTCCACAGACTGCTAACAGGCATATAATGACACCTCTTCCCCAAATGTTTTGCCAAGGTATCTCCAAAGACACTTCTATCATTAACTGGAAAAAAATGCTACTGTTATGCCCTGTTAAAGATTTTTCTCATTAAAAAACCAATTTAACTGATAAATAATTCATCATTGTATAGAACAGAAGGAAAAAAAATTTTGATAGAAATGGACATCTGAATTTAAGCAAAATGTTATAGGTAATGCCTAGATGACATTGGCTCTATTATCCAAAGATATAACTTAATCGTAAAAGAACCCTAAAGATAAGAAAAACTAACAGCACAATCTTCAAGGCAGACAACTCTGTATCAGATTGTCACACAGACCTGAAATTCTTCTCAGAATAAAATTATGAATATGAAGACAAAATCATTCATTGATTAACTTATAAAGCAATTTGACATTTCTTCAAAGCAGTATCTCTTCTAATCAGCTGGAAAAGAGAGGATTATAGATCTGTTTTTCATATGCAAAGTTCATAGATATGTATAATCTCATTATATCTGTGATCCAAATTCAAATAAAAATTCTTTTTCCAACTTTTTTTTTTTAACAATCATAGACTTTTAAAATGCACTAATGTTGACTGTCGGACCATTTAACTATCAGTAACTATTCAGCTCTGTTTTCTCAGTGGCCATGGTTGAAACAGATAAGGTGAAACGTGGTGTAACAACCGGGCAGAGGCAAAAGCATCTAGTTATTCCCCAATACTAACAAGCTCTTGGGTAGCATGTTTCTCCCAAGTTAAAGGGAAATGAAGGGATTCCACTGAAGGGAGATGTCTTATGCAAAGGCCTCATTATCTCTGGGCATCCCAGTTGAATGAGTGCACCATTATTGCCCTCATTATGTGCAAGCACCTGGGAGAGAGCACAAAGAGAGAGGATACCATCAATTCACACTTTCATTATTCCTGCTACATTCAGAAAAGGGGGGAAAAGCAACAGCAGGGCACTGTAACCTCAATGAGGAAGGAGGACAAACAGAGAAACTTGTTCAAAGGCCACCACAAACCACATGATCCTCTGCTTTGTCACAGGCAAATTATTGGGCACTAGGAGTGCTATCATGGCATAACTTACAAATGGTAAAGTAATTTGTGCTCTTTCTCCTGCCTTTGAAATATTCCTGTTTCCTGCTCAACTAAATCAACTAAATGAGTAAGCATAACCAAGATATTGATTTGCAAACATCATTTTCCAACATTAAGTAATAAATGTAGCTCCCTTTCTTTCTCTGCTGTAACCTCAGCATGAATTGCATTTAGACCAGGTTCTTAGGAAGGTGTGATAAGTAGTATCTGCATAAAAATAAAATAAGATTGATGAGAGCAGAACACTTCAGGAGACAATATAATTTCACTTTTAAATTTCTGACCACATACAAAATCAGACTTCCCTTGCTTCATTATATTCCCCTATCATTTATCTGTCTCTATCCTTTTTACTCTTTATTTCTCTTGCTTATTTATTGCAAATATATACCAACAGGATATGTATAGGGTGGCCTCTTACCCTTTTACCCCTCTAGGGAGGCATCAACACAGCCTTTCTGTCTTTACTCTCCCAAGACATGCACACACACACACACACACACACACACACACACACACACGCACACGCACATGCAAAGGCACATATGCACATGCACACAGAGATATCATCCTTTACCTGGAATCAGATTTCTAAGGAATTGGTGGGTCTCAGTTTTCTGTCTCTTCAAATCCAGTGGAGCACAAAAAAAGATGAATCAGCAGAGTTCTCTGGATTTAATCATAAGAACAACAACAAAAAAAATCACAACGCAAAAGACTTTTTTGGCTCTCAGAAATCTATTGCCCCAACTCTTCTACATTGTAGCCCAATAGGCAACAGTTGGTCACCGACTGTCAGGAAACCAGAATCCTCCAAGCAAATGTCTTTTGATCTGTTCTTTTGAATCTTATAGCTCAGATCATTTTCATGTCAGCCAAGATGTTAGAAATCACCAGGCCTTCATCAGTGACAACACGTTATGGTTTTTGGAAATGGTTCATGTGATACATATTTTATTCATTCTTATTCATTGAGAATGAATGAGTAGTCTACCTACTCAATGGTACTGAGATTTGCAGTGGCAATAGGATTGAGAAGCACCAAATCAGAGTTTTTTCATTCTTGTCATTTTCCTTTTTTTTTTTTCCTCTGGCATTCCTAATCTCAACAACAAAGTAATAAAAGTCTTCTTTCTTCCTTCAACATGGTGGTGATACTTATTTTAATATACAACCACTCAAAACACCCTGTATGGAAACAGTCATATCATGCCATTTCAGGGTGCCAGGGTGAGAACGTCCACTTGGGACTTATTGATTTTATTTGGAGTTGGAGGGGATTCGCCACACCCAGTTGTGCTCATGATCTATTCCTGTCTCTATGCTCAAGAGTGACCCCTGGCAGTGCGTTAGGGTCCATATATGGTGCTAGGCCAAAAACAAAAACAAAAACAAAACAAAACAGAGTCAGTAGTATGTATGGCAACAGTTTACCTATAGTACCCATTTTCTCTGGCCTCTTCCACTTGGGATTTCAAGGGAACCCCACATAGTTTACAGCAGTTGCTGTTACTTGGTGGGTGAGCCCCTAATCCAGATTCCTGCCCTGTCTGCATATCCCCCCCCAACATTCTGTGCTACTTCTCTCATGACTCACGTGTCCTGTTTGGCATGTGCTAGTCCAGGATAAGTTAGTGTCTGGCAGGGCTAAGTCACAAGTTACAAAGTCACAAGGGAGAGAGACAGAGACAGAGGCAAAAAAAGACAGAGATAAACACAAAGACAGAGACAGGGAGACAGAAACAGAAACAGAGACAGAGATAGACAGAGACAGAGACAGGGAGACAGAGAGAGAGGCTACTCTCGGCACAGTGTTCCCCTTGCTCATGAATTTCTAAGAGAATAGGGCCTATCTCCTCTCCAAAGGGGATCCAGCCTTTTCTGTTTGTGATGGTTTCATTCAGTGTCTGATCAGGTCTTTGTTCCTGGTAATCATCTCCATAGTGGGATCCAGCCTTGGGATTGTGACTTGCATCCTCAGTCTGGAGCTGGACCCTGGTCACAGAAACTGCCTTTCAGATCAAAGTTTGTCCTTATGACTTCCCAACACCAAGCTCTGCCTCACTCATGCCTAACTCTATATCAATCTCATCTCACACAGTCTTAGTTTTATCGGCAAAGATACTTTTCCAAATAAGGTTGCATTGTTTAAGGTGCTCATTGGACATATTTTGGGAGGGAGGGCACTGATACCATCCTCCATAATGTATGTGTGGAAAATAGCTAAGACTAAATGTATTTAAAATGGAATCGATGTGTAGGAAGAGAGAGAAATGCTTGACTTTACAAGATGAACTATTCTCAAAATGGATATACCAATTCATCCTCCCACAAACATCTAAAAGAAATTCCTTAGTCCAACATCCTATCCCTAAAGATGGTGCCTAATGAGCATTTTTGCCAATCATGTTGAGGAACATGGCGCTTCATTGTTTCCTTGATTTTGCATTTTCCTGGTACCTACTGGGTTGATTGATTTGGAATAGTTCCCCTTTCTCACCCCGATATAGTCAGCATGAGTTCTTACAAATCATCATTTGAATGAGTTTTTTTGCCAAGTTGTTTTAGATTCATTAGTGACAAGTTTTAGATTAAGTCTAAACTTGAAATGAAAATTCTACACCATTAGCAATTGAAATATCCTTAATATCTGCCAAAAGAACCATCTTGTGGGATGCTAGCGGCAAGTTATCCGCACACAAGGACGGTTCCTCTCTAAGTTTCAAAAAGAGGCAGAGGTAAAAAAAAAAAAAGAAGAAAAAGAAAAGAAAATGAAATAGAAAAATTCTACTTGTTCCTTTCCTGGTACTGTTGAAGTTCAGGGGAGTTGGTCTGGAAAGATTCCATTTCAAGTTTCTAGCCAACTTTTGACACATGGACATTGCCTTAAGAACTTGCTGTCTGTTCAGTGAGTCCTGAAGAATGCATCATCCAACCACATGTCATTGTTAAATTTGAGCTTAGTGCGTCCGCCACGTCTCTACTTGTGATCACCAACAGCATCTTCTGCAGACTAAAGTTAGAAGAAGAAAAAAAGAAGAATTGCAAAGGCACAATAGGACCAATCAGCAGTGGCTCATTCATCATGCAGCCTTCAACTGTGTTGCCGAAAGGAGGATCAGAAACTGCAAATATGTGTGGTGCCACCTGCTGAAATGGCTATTTCCTGCCACTCTCCAAACGTTTATTAGGGATGTAACCAGGCTATCTGGATGACTCAACATGAAACTCCTAGGAAATGAAGAGGCGCTTAATGACAAAATGCCATAGTTGTGGAAATTATAGCAATATTCATTTACTGCCTCTATAAGAAGCACTAAAACTTTTTGATTTTCAGTTGAGACAATCAGCTGATCTTGCATCTATCTTGGTGTGATACTTGTGAACCAAAATCTGTGGTTGAAGGCCTTAGTACGTTAGTCATTGTATTGGGGTCCATGGAAGTAAGATACTGATTTGGAAAGAGTTCCTCATGATAGATAATTAGATTGTCAGAGGTTCTCTGAAGTGAGGTTCTGGACATGAAAGAGGATCATAGGCCTAAAATTCTATTCTAAATCTGTAATGTTGTAATTCAGGATTGGGGTGTTGTCATCAAATAAACTATGAGTAAGAAAGGATATCTGCCTGCACAACCTTCATTTTTTTATATATATATATATTAGGGAATTAATATCCAAAATGTGAAAATAATCTGCTTCATGATTTCAAAAAGATAATATTCATGTACAATATAACAAAACTTTTCTTCCTGCCCTCATATTGTACATTAAAAATATTCATAATTGTGACTGGAGAGCTAGGATAGCCTTGCCCATAGCCAACTCGGCTTTGAATCCCAGCACCCCATGTAATCTTCAAGCCTCCCTGAGCATCATTATTTGCAGCCCCCAAACAAAAAAATTCAAAAATAACTACTGCTAAAAACTTGACAGAAATCTTAATATCTTATATATTTTATGTGTTTATTGCTACTCAGTCAAACTTGTGTCCCTCATTTTATCTAGATTCCTAGAATGATTTAATCCAGAAAATTAAATAACCTAACCTAATACATAATTTTAACATTTAAACTAACTTTAAACTATTCAAAAGATGACTAAAACTTTGACTCAGAATCACAATCATAATTAAAGCCAGCAAGATTCAGGATTTGGTTTTGCCACTAGCAAGGTTCTGGTTTTGCCACTAGTAAAGTTCTGGTTTTGCTGATAGCAAGGCTTAAAACCATAATTGAGATACATCTTACTATATCCACTATGTTATGATTTGTTTTATGTGTTCATAAATGTAACTATTTAGAACTCTTTAAGATAACACTTTGTGTCAATACCATGTTTTATATTCTAAATTGTTATCGAGTGATGAAAAATACATGTTTCTACCCTCTTTGCTTTCCTTCTTCATTTTTTTTAATGGTACAGGGTATAGGGGCTGAATCAAATATACAAGCAAGGCATGTGCTCTACCATCAAGTTACGTCCCCAGCCTTACACTCATGCCTATATTCCTCTCAGAATTGTTTTTGTTATGATTTTTGTTTCAACATTCATTCTTAACAAGAAAATCAAATACAAGCAACTGCAGTGGACAGGAAGATCTGTTCCTGAATGTTTCATCTCAAGTTTTAGTAAAAATGATCTTAACTATCTTAGAATGAGATAATTAGATTGTCATGTCAAAAATCTGCCATGTTCCAAGCTATGAGGTATAGGACCCATTAGGCTTGCAATAAACTGCAAGTCTTTGCAAAAAAAAAAATGGTAAATTTTGCTCAGTGATTGCATGACGTTTCAGTCAGTACATATTCATGCTCATAAACAAGCATTTCATGTAGGAAAAATAGACTCTTCAGAACCTTCACTGGAAAGTGCAAAAATGTTTCAGTAGTATTAGAATACTCTTCAAAATAGGATCAGTTTTATTTTGTTTTTGGGGCCACACTGGGCTTACTCCTGGTAGGCTTGGGGACCAGATAGGACATCAAGGATCGAACCTGGGTCCATTGCATGCAAGGAAAGTGTCCTTCTATGTCTTCAGTCCCTGAACTTAGTTCTTACTGTTTTTTCCACAGGAGGACATGGTGCCTCAGGATTTCTCTTTTGTGTCCCACGTTAGGGCCTCCTTAGATGACACTTAGGGACAAGTTCTCACTCCTGAGAACTTCTGAGTCCCCAGAGTGTTAGGCCTTCTTAACCAGGATAACTGCAACCCTAGAAGCAGCTAAATGGGAACTAGAAGGAAAGCACCCTTCACTCTTTCAGCCCACAGTGAAATTTCTTATCCTTCCTCTGTATTTCATCAAGATTCTGGTCAAAGGGAGGGTAGAATTCTAGTCATATGGCCAGAGCTGGGACAGGGGTGGGGGATATACAGGGGGAAACATGTAATACAAGGCCAGCCTATGTGACTTCTATCTACAGCTTCCACTGTGTCAATTTCAACAATCTATCCTTCAGAAGTGGCTTATTTACCCTTTCTCTCCACCCCCCATGCCTATGTGTAAAACGGAGTCATGAAGCCATTTACTCTTACTATAGTGGTTTGACACAGTTTACTGTACAAAGAGTTTATTAAAATACGTCTGTTATTACTATAGTCTAATAGAGTCTTGTCATGTTAGAGTTAACATATGCATTGGAATATACTCAAGTAAAAATGCAGAACTAAAGTTAAGTGGCACTTGAATCTATTAGGTCATAGGGTCAGGAATGAAATACACAAATACTGAAGTAAATACACAAAGATGAAAGTAAGCAAACTTAAGCAAAATAAGGCCATTATATTAAAATCGACTTTTCATAAACACAGGAGAAGAATGGTAAAGAGAGAGTATCAAACAAATACTAGAATAAAACTCTCATTACAAAAGTGGTGTTTTGGGAACATTATTATACTCTTTTGAGTATAATTGTAGAAAACAAGTTAGCACTTACAAATCGTTTGATAGTACTGGGCCTGTGGGATTTAAGCATAAGTTGAATTTTTGACTCACTGTTTCCTCAGGGCAATTTCCAACTCTAGAGCAAAGAATTCATTTGTAGGTTTGGATTTAATTTGGACAAGTCTAGGTTAGTCTTTTCATTGAATGACTCATGGGGTACTGTATGAGTACCACACCTCTATTCTCCCCCTCCTCCAATCCTTAGTTTGAAAAAGGACACTTGAAGCGCCTCATAGCCCACTATGTACCCTAACCCAAAATCCTAACTTCAAGACCCTTTGACTCTGCAGTCAATTTTTTCCTACTTTTAATTTTTATTTTTTTAATTGAGTCACTGTGAGATACACAGTTACAAAGCTGATAATGATCAGAGTTCAGTCAACAATGATCGAACATCCATCCCTCAACCAGAGTACATTTTCTATAACAGGTGGTCCCAGTTTCCTTCCTGACGCTCTCCCTCCCCTCAGCCTGCCTCTATGACTCTAGGGCAGGCACTGTCCTGTCCTTCTGTCTGTCTGTCTGACTGTCTCTCCTCTCCCTCTCTCTCTCTCTCTCTCTCTCTCTCTCTCTCTATATATATATATATATATATATATACACATATATATGTATATAAACATATATATATCTTTCTCTCTATCTCCTTTTGGGCATTATAGTCTATAACACAAATATTGAGTTCGTTATGTTTGTTCCTTTACCTACTCTGAGCACGCAGTTCCTATTCAGAGTGATCATTTCCAATTATCTTCCAATTATCTTTCCTCCAGACATCATCACCTTGGTCCAATTGAACATCTTATCTCCAGTTCCCTAACTAGCCAAACACTTCTTTTCCAGTCGTCTCTATTCAGTATCTTAAAGCAACCAATGGGATTTCACTTCCTGTTTCCTCAATGTTTTGTGGAGTGAACCTAATAGTATACAAAATATCTCTCCCCTTTGCTGTGCTTCTTTCACCACCCAATTGGGTCTGAGCCATGCTTTTACTGCATTCCTTCAGTTTATTAGGCTCTTCCTTCCCCAGGATTTTGAGAAGAAGAGGTTCTTTTGCTGAGAATTCTCTTTAATCTACTCTATGCATTTTTCATGCCTCCCTTATGTGCTGTGTGCAAGTTTCTGCACATATCCATCCACTGGTGGGAAGAAAGATTATGATCCCTGCGTAAGTGGAGAGATTTGTATAAATCTAATAAAAAGATGTGTCTTTGATAAAGGACTGCACCCAACAGCTCACATCAAGTCTTCAGATTCTGGTGCTTCCTCTCCCTCTCCTCTAACTCTGTTGCCTTCTCTGGACCCTCCAGCCATAGAGCAGTTCTTTTGTATAGGTAGATGGTTTCGAATCTAAGATGCCTTGTGAGCAAATCTCGCAATAGGGAAGGAGTATTTGTCCCTCAGGCTGAAGGCTAGAAAACCATCTATTGAGATCTGATTGGTCAGGGACAAGAGTAGAGCAGTTTAATTTATACTGTTACTATAGAGTTGCAAGACTTGTTGGCCAGCCTGGGGTACAATCAGCTGTTCTTATTGTACTTGGGTGAGCATCATAGAAAGATAATTGGCCTCTAGTACAGTCAAGAATAGATACAAGTCATTTCAGTAAGCATGAGTAAAGTGAAATAAATCGGTCCGTTCTGCACAATCAAGTTATTTAAGTTGTTCTTGCCATTTATTTGCAAGGAAGACAAGAATTCTCCAAAATTTAGAAGAGTCGTAATTTGTTCTATTTCCAGTTGTGCAACCTGCCCCTGAGGGAGGAGGAAGGTGATGTTTCTTTCTCCTTTTTTGATGTATAAGGGAATGTTTTTGTGTCTCTCTGGACAGTTATGGATTGCGTGAAATAAACACATCCTTGAACATGAATATCATTAATAGGACTTTCTTTAAGCCTGCCTCATGTGCTGGGGGAAAAGGCAGTTGAGATGGAGAAGGAACCACTAAGTGAATGATGGTTGGAGGGATCACTCAGGATGGGAGATGAGTGCTGAAAGTAGACTAAGGACCAATCATGATGGCCTCTTAGTAACTGTATTGCAAACCATGATGCCCAAGAGGAGAGAGAAAGTAAGAAGGTATGTACCTGCCATAGAGGCAGGGGGTGGGGTGGGGTGGGGGAGGTGGAAACGATACTGAGAACATCGGGGGTGGAAAATGTGCACTGGTGGAGGGATGGGTGCTCAATCATTGTATGACTGAAATATAATCATGAAAGTTTGTAACTGTACCTAAGAGTGATTCAATAATAAATAAATAAATTAATAAATAAATAAATGAAATAGGACTTTCTTCACTGATAGCAGGGTTCTAGATCTGTTCTCATTTTGCAGCCATCATGAAATAGAAGCACCTATTGACTCCTCAAATCTCAAATGTGTCCCTTGTAAAGGTGGAAAATTACAAAGTTTATAAAACCGTATTTCATATTAATGAATAGACATTTGAAAGTGGATAAGGATGGCCATTAGCTTTCACAGTTCTGGATCATGGTCATCCTTCCATAAAGTTGTTCAAGGTACCAGACAAACTATCTACCCAATCAGCTCATCAAACTGAGTGAGAAAGACTTTATGTATTAATCATTTCAAATTAATTATTTATGGTCTATCATAATTTTTTCTACACGAATATTCAAAGTCTTACAAGAAAAAATGACAAATGGTGACATTTGAGATATTTTTCTTTAATGCAAGTCTTTTTGGGATCTCTCAGATAATATCAAATGTCTTGTTCCCCCAGGATTATATTCCCAGATTCTATCACCGATATTTGGCCATTGGCCTTTTGAAGGTGTAAGCACACTTGATGATTTGTTCTTGCCCTTGGATAGCAAGTCATTTCAATTTTTCAAATTTTTTCTTCTTTGGAGTTCACCTGTAGCTTTCCTAACCCAAATTTCTAAAAGAGAGAAAGAGAGAGAACACAATGCAGGCTGCAGAATCAATTTATAGGAATTTGCAAAGTACCTTGTACGAGATGAATGGGCCAGCATTAAAGTAAAAAGGCATAATTTGAAAATAATTTGAGGAATTTGCATTGTTTTGACAAATTGAAATCTGCCCCTCTCCGTGAGGTTCCGTGGAGACCAGATGGTCATGCCGGCGATTGGAGGGGGTCCAAAATTGCTTTTGTGTTAATTGATATAGTGTGCTAAGAAAGGACTCTGGGGAAAAGTCTCCCCAGGTACTTGATTGCTTTGGAATTCCAGCAGAGAGGAACTGTGTCAGATGAGAAGGGAAACATAAGTTATCGAGGACTAATGCCTTAGATTGGACCAGCTAATTTTATCCCTGGGAATTCAGGACAGTGTTTCGCAAAAATATCAAAAAGATGTTTCTGAGACAGGAATAGGTAAAAAATTGAAGTAAATTAGCAGCGTGCAGGCCCAGTTTGACTTCACTTTGGTGTGCGGGAGACCCTTTCATGTTCGAAAGTGTGTGTGTAGCTGTGACAAGGGGTTCAAGGGCTTCCTTTTCTCATTTGAAAGTGCTGACCCTAATCAGCTGAGCGAGGAGAGCCGGTGGATGGGGATGGAGCGTGACATGGCAAAGACTCATAGTCTAGCCTCTGAAAGCATTTGATACTTAATTGGAACATTCACACCTGCTAAAAAAGTGTTGTTTTAAGTGACACATTCGGAAAGAGTCAAAGCAACTGTTGGACTCTCCAAAGGAGAAAATTCCTGTACTGTACAGCACTTTTGTTTGTTTGTTTATTTGTTCATTGAATCACCATGAGATATACAGTTACAAAGCTGTTCATGGTCAGGGTTTCAGTCATCCAGTTCCACAGTTGGCATTTCAGTCATAAAATGCTCCAATACCTACTTCTCCCTTTGCAGATTTACCTAGTCGGAACTGGAGTTTGGCTCAGTCTTAGGGTCAAAGAGGTTCATCTTTCCTATGGTGTTATATTTTAAAAAAATAAAATGTGCAAGCTTTAGCAGAAGAAAGGCAGGAAAGAAAGAAGGGAGGGAGAGAGGGAAGAAGGAGGGGTGAGAGAGAGGGAGAGACCTGGAATATGGGTGTGAACCCAACATTGAGTGACAAAACAGAAGCTCCCCTCTTCCAATTTAATGTTTTTAATGATCTTCCTCTTATTGACATTGATATTCTTTTTCCCCCCCAGAGGGATTGATGAAAAATAGCCATTTTAGTTAGTTTTTAGCTCATTGCTAAAAAGAGTTATTTTTCTTTTTAACACAATATTTTCTCCCTAATAGACAATAGAGAATTTCCTTTTCCCTCACTCACCCCCCACAACAAAGACAATTGCCTAAAATGCTTCCCGGGATGTACTGCACATTTTTGCATTTCTCAGTTAGGTTTTTTTCCCCATGTAGTGTTCTTACCATTATAAGAACAGTTGCCTGACCTTTCTCTAGGAGGTTAATAAAGAATGCAGAGCCTCATAAGCCTGATTCAATTTCCTTGATGCGAATACACTGCATAAGTGACCATTATGGTACTTGCCTACTTCTCTGGGCTTCTCTTAGCAGTTACCGGCCTTTTATATGAATGACCACATGTGTTGTGCATTTATTTGGTCACACAAGGTGAAGGAAAAAAGCAAAATAGATTTTGCTGAGCATTCAATCAAATTTCCACGCCATGGACGTTGTACTGTGGACTTAAAATGTATCTGGTCATATATTATTTAACTATATTGTATTTTGTGTTTTAAAATTTTCTGCCCCATATTCAGTTTTAATAAATGCATGAGTAGATACAATATTTGAGCTCTATATCTTAGAAATTCACCACTTTCAACAGATTCTTCTGACTTCAAAGAATTTAATATGATTCTCATAAAAGGTCTTTTGAAGAATAATACTGGAACATAAGAAAAATGACTGCCTGAGTGTACCCTATCATTTTGAAAGTGTTTTATTGCTTTAATTTCCTGTCTTAGTAAAGTAACAAGCAGTATAATAGAAGATATATTGTTACCGAGTTTGCAATTTATTAGAAGGTTTGAGCAAGTTGAAGACTTTATGTGAAGTGAAAAAGAAAACCTCTATTTAGCTGAAAAATGGAGATGAACAGCATCACGGCAGCAGCAGCTTTCCAAGGAGTTTCTCCCTGTGAGGGATCAGTTGTCTCTACACGCCCTGTGTGTTTGCGTGAAATAAATCCGAGGGCACAAGCCTCATTCTGTGCTAGCTGCGTGCCATTAGATTCCTAGAAACCTAATGTTATTTCATTTGTGAGGCGTGTATATGATGACTGTGGCTATTTGGATTCCATAGCACAAAGGTGCTATTAAAGCAAAAATGACCCATAACATACATTTTCATTCATTTATTACACTCTATGCATGCGTGACTAAATTTTAATCTGGAGCTTTGTCAAGACAGCATAGTGATATTAAGCTTTTAAACCTAGTTTCCTGGACCTCCCTTCCCTGTCTTTTACACAGTGGCATAGCAACATCAAGAAAGGGGGGTTTGTCCTGTTGTCAAATAGACATTTTATTTCTGTACCTCAGATGATAGCAAAAGTGTGACATGATCACTCCCCGAAAGAGGGAGTTTGTAAAGTTTTCTCATAGATAAATGGCATGACAAATAGAACAAGGGCACCCAGGCCTTGCTGGGGGATTGTGATGCTTTGGTTTAGTTTGGGATTTTCAAGTCCCTCTTTGTCTTCAGGCATGCTAACAGCTAGCAGCATACTGGAATGGTAGCTACATGTTGAATGGGACATAGCAGGAAGGACAAGAATCAAGAGAAATTATTTTTCCTTTGGGGAATGATTGTTGCTACACGTTGTTTATCTTTCTTAATCCGGTAGAAGACAGCGATATATACAATTAATGAAATACTCAACACCACATGATGGGAAGTTTCTCCTGTCTTTTAAAGGAGCTCTTTTAACGCTTTTTGCAAAAGTGCTTTCTAGGCCATGAATTTTCTAAGCTGTTGCCTGTCCATGGAGCTCTGTATAAAGTTCCTTCAAATCTGAATGACAATGTAGCTGGGTAGAGTATCCTCAGTGAGGTCTTCATTTTGTTGAGTTTTTTTGTATTATATCCTTCCATATTCTCCTGGCTTATAAAGTTCCATTTAATAAATCTGCTACATATCTCATAGGCTTTCTATTGTATATAAGTTCCTTGTGTTGATATTTCTGCATTCAGTATTCTGTATCTGGCTTAGAATTTTATCATTTTGAATAAAACGTGCCTTGGAGGTTTCCTGATGTTGTCTATCTTCACTGGGGTCCTTTGGACCTCTTGGATCTCAGTATCTGGAATCCTCAGATCTGGGAAGTTCTTATCAATTATTTAATTATTATTTCTTCACTATATTTACCTACTTGTTTTTCAGAGAGTCCAGTGATTCTTTATTGTTCCTCTTGAATTCATCCCATGGTTCTCTGGCAGGTTGTTCATTTCTTTTCAGACTATTTTCCACCCTTTCTGTTTCTAAGCAGTTTCCTCCTCATTTTGAAACTCCTCAATCTTTTACTCAGCTTTTGTTTTTCTACTGTTCAGAGCTTTTGTTGACTTTTTTATATCACCTACCAGACTCTTCATTTTTGTCATTTCTGACTGTAGTCCTTTTTTTGTTTGTTTGTTTACTCTCATACTTTCTCATGCTTGGCTGACTACCTGTGCTACCGTTTCTTTGAACTCATTGAACTTCTTCATCATAGTACCTCTAAAGACACTGTGTGAAGATTTACTAGTGTTGTGTATGTCTTTGGTGATGTTGTTTTTGCTCATAGAGCTTTTTGGGTTTCTACATATTTTCCCCACTGGTTTTCTAGTTTTCATGCTGCACTTAGTGTGAATATTTGTAGCTTAACCCCCCTGGAAGTTGTTGAAAGATTAAGCTGGAGATTGTTCTCTGTCTTCTCTGCCCATCCTCGCAGAACAACAGGAAGAATAACTTGTAACTGTTTGAATAGATCATACATTAGAAGACCCTTACTATGGTATAGGTCGGTTATAGAGGCTGCTGGGACCCAGGCAGTAGGGAGGGGTCTTACCTCCTGTTACAGAATAAGTCTAGTTTTATCAGCCAGGAGCAAGGCTGACCTGGCATGGTGGAGCAGCAAGCAGAATGTTCTCAAAAATAATTTCTTGATCCTTTAGTGATCTCCAGTCACATAAGCAAGACACTTGTTTCTCTCAGACACATTGGTAGTTCTAGGAATGAAACCAAACACTGCCAAATCTACAGTCTACTTGAAAAGACCAAATGGATCTCTAATATCCATTGATAGTAATAATAAATGGTTAGTTTTTTTTTGTGAGTTAGGGAGTTACCTCCATCAATATTGATTACATTCCAGGCACAGCCTAAGGAATGCGTTTCACTATGTTAATAGACCTGAATTTGTAGACTAATGGAGTTTTGAAGTGGAGAACTTTTGATCAGCACCCCTATAAAATACTCTTCCTTGTCTTAGCTTCAGAGAAAGGCTTCCCGTGGACTTAAAGTATCATATAAGAGCACAGACATTTCTGGTTCCCTCCGTTATCTATGTTCATCTCTGAAAGAGTAATGATTTCTAAGCTTTATTGCTAACTGAAGCACAAAAGATTTCCTCTGGGCTTGCCACAGACAATCCTTGGGCACATTAGACAAGTCAACTAGAGTTATTTCAAAGTGAATTACTTCTTTTTAATCACGGGACTTTACCAGCTCAGTCAATATGCTGTAATGGCATATTGTCAAGCTTTTATTCCCCACCTCCGCGGCCCTGATTCTGTCTTTTCTGTTCTCCCCACACCCTACCCTCTTTGTGTTTTGAAATGGTACCAGGTCATCTTCAGGCATATTTTAATGTCCGTTCAAGATTTTTGGATTTATCTGTACTTCCAAATGATTCATCTTGTTTTATGACATCTAAGTTTTTGTTTAATGACTCTTTTTCCTCCTAATCGTAGGCTAAAATCTGTTGAGAATTATTTATATATTTATATATAGACAAGAAATGGAATGAATCCTTAGTAAGAGGCATTGCCAGTTACAGCGTTATAATGAGTGTACATTTTAAAATGCAAATAAATAAAATGTTTTTACCAAGGATTACCAGAAAGGTAACATTTACTTCATCCTCACTCGTTCACAAATAGGAAGCTGTGTATATGGAGTGTAAACATAGATGAGTAAAATAGTCTTTACTATTTTTTAACGACCAATTTAAGAACAGTTTTCATCATTTGGAATCCACTGAGGTCAAGAAAGCAAAGTGCTCTGGCAACCACTTTCCTTGCACTTTGCAACTCGAGAAGATCACATCAGGCTCCCATACAATTTGCTTTCTTTTACTTTACTATTTTCTCATTAACTTAGGTCTTGTTAGGAAGGCTAATGTAAGTGTTGCTCTTGGCCATCAAGAAAAAAAATCATCCTTTTGGGGGGAAACTTTGTGAGGTTTTGTTCCTTTCCTTCTGTATAGAATTCACTCTGGACAGTAGCCTCAGACATTCCTTCTCTGCAGGCTGTCCTGGTAGTTCTCTAGGTCTCTGTCCCATTCTTGCATCTCCAGCATGAAGCCACGCTGGCCCAGCACACAAAAGCACTATAATTACTTTCATTTCTCGGTTACTATAGGTCACGGAACGAGTGTTAATAATCATCTTTCCCTCTGGACCTCTCTGTATTTATATATCTCTGATCCAATAACCACTGGGAGCATAGAGGTGTATTTTATCTTCATTTCCGTCCTCTTGGTATTGTTTTAGCCCAGAGGGGAAATCAAATGAGGTACAGAACATGGTAAACTCACACAACTCTGAGGTCATTAACACCTAATTAGAAACAGCTTAAAGATCAAAATGATTCTGTGGTGGAAGATGTGAGCAGAAGAGAAAGATCACACTGGATTAACCCCTCTGTGCCCAGGCGGTCTTTCTCATGGGCAGTCAGCAGGATTTTTGAAAACTCAGAGAAGTCTAGGGGGCTGTGTTTTCTTTTTCTTCTCTCTTTTCTCTGAAAAAGGACCAGCTAAACTGCTGGAACATAAGAAGAGAAGCCATTGGGAAGATCTACCATGCTAAATGATTCTTCCTCCCCAGGGAGCTGGGATATTGCTTCAGTTCAGGCCAAGGTAACTTACAGGTCATTATTTTTCAACATTATGTGGTAAGAGAAACATGACTTGGTTGAATTATTTTAAAGGCACAAAGTGGTGGATACTCATTCAGGGAAGTTACATAAAATTCAAGAAGAGACTCATCAAAATATTTTACCATCTATAGCTGCACAGTATTCCATTGTTTGCCTATACCACCTCTTCTTTATCCTGGTTTCCTCCTGTTGGGCAATTGAGTTGCTTCCAGATTGTGCCTACTGTGTAGAGTGCTATAGTGAACAGAGGTGTGCATGTATCTTTGTGGAGAGTGGGAAGAGAGCGAGTGAGAGAGAGAGAAAAACAAAAAAATACACATCGATACAGAGAGAGAGAAAGAGAGAAAGAGAGAGAGAGAGAATGTGATGCATGTGTATTGGATAGATTCCTAGCCAGTTTGAACATGTGGTAATTGTAATAATATTTCTTCCTTCTAAGGAAAAGAGATTGTATATTCTTCTTCCCTTCATTTTATTGTTTCTTGTCCTGATCATGATCTGGGATCATACACACTTGGTGTGCTACTCAAACCAAACACACTAAGTTGGAGTGTACCGGAAATTGCCTGTTTGGGGTGCTGGGTGTCTCAATGGTAGGATCTTTGGGGTCATTCTTGCCATGTGGCACAGTTCAAGGAAGGGCACTCAGGTCCTCATGCTGGAAGTTCGGTGCTCCACCACCAAGATATTCTCATGCCTCCACACTTTTTAATTATAGTCAACTTTTAATGGAACTTCAAGTTTAGCTAATAGAAAAATTAGTGAGACTTTCTCTTTTATAACACTATAGAGATTCTACATGTTGTTGCTCAATAGTTTTGAGGAGCACTGAAATGACTCAAGGAACCTAGGGCTGGTGATTTCTTGAGGACCTTAGTTTTTTCTAGGAAGGGCAAGTACTTAGAAGAAAAAAATTCAATGTGGAATGGATACAGACCCCCCAACCTCTAGCTTGGGTGATAAATGCAGAAGGAGTTTTTCCCTCTTCTTTTCCCCAATTTTGCAATTATTCATGGCATCTCCCTGGCAATGAATTCCTTCACTCAGAAAGTGTACTAGCAAATTTCTGCTGACCCTCCCAGGCTCCTGGGGGGCACTGGCAGAAGACTGTGGGGAGGCAGGAGGTACTGAGTCGCCCCAAGCCTTTGCTAACTGCATAACTTCCTCTTTCTGCTCCTTACCTAAGCTCTATGCTCTCCTACCCTGAGGGATGTAACAACAGAGTTCTATTGTTAGACTATTGGGTTGAAGTCCAGCTGTGTCCCAGACCTCTTAGAATGCTTCTCTGCCTCAGTTTCCTCACTCGGAAATGCAGGAGAGTGATAACAGTATGGTCCCCACACCGAGTTGCTAAGAGGGAGAAGTTGGTGAAATCTCAGAAGACTGTGAGATGAACAGGATGAACATGAGCCAAATATGCTCATTCCGTGGGCCCATGTGATCTGGGTTTGTTGTAGTGCTAAGGTGTGAGTCCTCCTTTTCTCACACCTCAGCTGAAAGTGTCCAGGTGAGGCAGTCACATATTTGGGCCCGCAGATACAGGAGTGAGACCCAGCTTCCTTCTCTCATGCTAGAGAGCAGAGACTGGCCACCGAACAGCCATGCTGAGCTCCCCCCGGCAGTCTTGGTTTGGATACTTCGTTATTTCTCATTAAAATACCCATTTTGATAGTGTATAATGGATTTATTATTACTTTATATAAATGTATCCTCTTTTGGACTAGAGCAGTAGCGCAGGGGGTAGGGCATTTGCTCTGCATGTGGCTGACCCAGGTTCGATTCCTTCTTCCCTCTCAGAGAGCCTGGCAAGCTACTGAGAGAATCTCGCCCGCACAGCAGACCTTGGCAAGCTACCCATGGCTTATTTTATATGCCAAAAACAGTAACAACAAGTCTCACTTGGAGATGTTACTGGTGCCCACTCGAGCAAATTGGGGATGACAGTGCTACAGTGATACTTTCTCAATTTAAATTGGTAAAAGATAAAGGTTTTGAGCTATCACTCACCTTCACAAGCACTTTTGAAGTTTTAATTTTCTTTTTTAAAATATAAAGCAATCCTGAGACCAAAATAGCGAAGGTCTACTTTCCTAGCTTTTACCTTCATTAGCTTGGGTTCAATCTGACAAGCCTAGGAACCTGGTAGTGTTTTGTCTGCACAGCTCCCCCTGACAAGAGGATATTTTTAATCTGTTTTTAATTATTTGGTCTTGGTTATTATTATTATTTTTTGAAACTGCCAGGCCTAACTAAGCAAGTATATTTAGAATTTCAATTTCTGATTTCCACCTCTGGAAATTGTGATTCCAAAGATTTCAACTGGACTCAGACATCTGTGTCATTGACTGCTAAGTAATCCTGAAATGACACCACTATTTGTTTTTTTGTGTGGGGATGTGGGAGAGCAAGGTCTCTCAAATGATGCTCAGAAGGCCTGGGGCCCCCTCCAAGTGTTTCTTGGTCAGCCTGGCTTGTGGTTCACTGTCAGGGCCCAAAAGTGTGGCACTGCATTGGGACCCCTGGTTATGGGGATTAACCAGGCCCCCAGCAATGCTTGGACTTTCTTGGGAGGACCAAAGTTATCAGTAGGTATCTCATAGACTTCCATAACTAGTTTTTTACTTCCAGCAATGGTAAAAAAGAGGTACTGGTTTACTGGACCTCTACATATCTCGACTCAACAGTTTAACATGAAAGCTATTGATTGCTCTTTCAATTGAAATTGTGTAGAGGGTGATTATACCGCAAGGATTGGGAGGCTAAAGAGAATGGGGAAGACCGAAGAGATTAAAATTCAACTGAGAGAGTAGAGTTGAACTGGCCTGAGGTTCTCACAAGCAATTTTGATTTATTTGATGGAGAGCAAAAGTACCCAGGGCATAAGTGTGTGTGTATGTGTGTATGTGTATGAGAGAGAGAAAGAGAGAGAGAGAGAGAGAGAGAGAGAGAGAGAGAGAGAGAGAGAGAGAGAAAGAAGGGAAATGTGGAAAGAGAGTCTAAAGTAGAAGAGGAGGTAGAATTCAAAACATACTGCTGTACTTTAGAGTCTTGGGTTTCTAACTGTTGATCTTTTGTTGAAATTTATACTTTATGTTCCTAAGCTCCCTTCTCCATGATCAGAGAGTTTCTGGGGCAATGCTTGTAGGTTCAAGACTTATTAGAACTGCCTTCAAACTGTTCTCTGGTTTCATTTTCTAAATAGCAATTTTTCTAGCACTCTCTGATTTGTGACTGGTTAGGGAAGGTCGAGCAGAGACAGACACATTAACCCAACCTAAAACTCACAAGAAGAATCCTGACCACAATGCAATATCTTTCTAAAGAAAAATTCCACGAGGCCTACTATCACTTAATGAATACCCCAGCTGCTCCTTCAGCTGCCATCCACCACCCCCTACCTTCACTCACGGAAATTTTCTCTACATCAAGCCTTCGGTTATAACTATGTGGCCTTAGATGTATTACCATTTTTATTAAGCATTTTCATGATTCCATTTAGAAGGCAAATGAATTATTTCAGAGGAAAGCAAAACAGAATGGGTAGATCAAACATCCAATATAAGAAACTCCCAGCAGCACAAAATACATTAGATGGGCTTTATATACCAGTCATGTTCCAGAGGCTTAGACGGAATTTTCCCACTAGTTTAAATATAGTATTAATTCTATGAGGTCAGAGGTTACCTCAGGAACAAAATATGTTGGTTGATTGTGTTTTTCGTGATTGTGGCCATGAGAAAGACACCATAATGTGAAACCTTTGAAAACTTTGCCTGTAGGGAAGATATTTTATCATCTACTAGGGACTAATACTTCTTACTTTAAGAAATTCATTTTATTACTCACATAAAGCAGAGAGTTTACTGTGAGAAAATTGAGGAAGGAAAACTTTAAGTAGATTTCTAATAACCAATGGTAACTAAGATTCCCATACCATCCTTTCTTTTCATAGTGATTAGAACAGGTCATGATTTAGACAGAAAAATAAGGAAAAGAAAGAAATAATCAAAACATATTTTCCCTTTCCCTTAAACAATTAAATGTAAATAGTAATGTGATTAGAAAATACATATTGCAGTGACAATCATTTCCTGACTTGGTTTAATTCTTAACTGATGCCAAAATGTGAGTTTATGTTATGGTGAAGACAAATAAATGCCTGAGGAAGAATCAGTGTATCCCATATGCCGAGACTTCTTAAACCTGAGAAAGATGGTAGAACTTTCCTTTCTGTAAGCAGGGACCCATCTTTAGTTTTTCTGTATTCTTGATTTCACTCCCCTCTTACCCATGAATACACCTTAACAAAATTTCACACATAAGTTTTATAGATTGATTGTTATCAATGTTGGATGACCAGGTATAATTTGCATTTAAAGAATTTTTTCAAGAGATATGTATTGAGTATCTATTATTTCTCTTCTTATTTTAGTTTTTTTGGTCATGCTTAGCTGTGCTTAGGACATACTCATGACTCTGCACTCAGATATCACTCCTGGTGGGCTTGGGGATCATAATAGATCCAGGTATTGAACCCAGGTTGATCACATGCAAGGTAAGCGCCCTGCTCACTCTACTATCTCTCCAGATCCTTGAGTATCTACTATTGCTTTAAAACTTCTCTAGTTACTTGTGTCTTTTATAGGAATCAAAATTAAGTTGGTAGATAATAACAAATAAAGCTTATTTTTCATTTTAGTAAGTATTATTAAGTAAATGTATGGGGTGGGTTATGAAAGAGTGACTGGGGGACAGGAAATTATTTTAGATCACCCCTAAAGATCTATTACAGAGACAAGATCTTTTAGGATTCGTCAATTTTTTTTCTTCATTGTGAATAGCAGATACACGGTGAAAAAGAACTGTTTTGGAAAAGTTGACCATGAAAGAAGCCAAGAAATGAAGGCATAAGTGTTGACTGCCATAGTTATAAGCTGGTGACATTATTTTTACAGTAAGAAGCTTTTGGGAGGTATAAGCTGGAAGTGACTGCCAATGGGCTAGAGAGCAATGACGGCAAATGTAAATTAAGCACCTAATTACAATCTTACTAATGATTCTCTTGAGAGAAACTCTTTTTACACCCTGCAGTTTGTTTTGTGGAACTCTCAGGAAGAAACCAAATACCCTACAAATCCCATGGGAAAAGCTAGATTCTCTGTTAAAATGAATTCCTGCAAAAGCAAATGGTGGGACAGGGTCACATTTGGTGGACTGGGGCAATCATGACGCTCCAGTTCTGTAACAGTGACAGACCTAGACGCTGAAGTTTGGCATTTAGGGTATACGGTATGGTTACATCTGAGGTCCCTATCACAGTGGTCTATAAGCACCAGCCCACAGACCAGTGCTGGTCCTGAGATGAAGAAAGCCTGAAAACTCTGGTTTACCATCTTGGTCAGCACCGCTAGTCTGTGGTTAGTGCCATTCTACAGGTATAAAAAGGTTGAAGAACACCGTATCACAGATCCCTTCTTCCCCCCACGTACCACAGCTGATCAACCACCATTGGTGTCATCCTTGAAAATGTGCTGTAGCAATGTAAGACTTGCCCTCACTGCCTTAGGTTTACACATTTACTCAGGATTGTAGCCAGCTGCAAGAGTTACTGCCCACAGTTCTTATACAGACCTACGTCTGCTCTTCCATGGCCCTGCATATAATCTTATCTGTGTGTTCATGTGTATACTCTTGCACGTATCTACATGCAAACAATGTATTTACCATCACCTTAGTTTATCTTGATTTGGGCCCTATCCAGACCCAAAGCAATTACTTGATGAGAAGTCAGCCCCACTTTCTTAGGGGAAATCAGCAAAACATCTCCAACACTGAGAGTCTCCATAGAGCTAGAACTCGTTGGCAGACTTAGCCATTATCATGCTTGATGGATACAAAAAATAAGGGTTCAAGGAGGTCTATCTATCAACTTCTATTTGTTTTTTTTTATTTTGGGACCATGTTACTCCCATCTCTATGCTCAGAAAATCAATCCTGGTGGTGCTCAGGAGAATTTATGTAGTGCCATGGATTGAACCAAGTCATTCACAGACAAGGCAAGTGCCTTCTGCTCTGTACTATCTCTCCAGGCGTAGCATATCAGCTGCTGACCAGAGGCGAGTTAGATCTCTGGCTCTGCTGGTTTTAACTTCCTCTGATACATGTGGCTGCTGGGTTTTGATGGAGTTCTATTTTGGTCAAAGATGATAGAGGCAAACACAAATTCTTGAAATGTCTAAGACATCTAAGCCAGTTTGATGATTTTAAGGGATTTGAGTTGAATAAAGTTATATAAATAGAACTCATCCTACAAATATTTTCATTGCCAAAGAAAAGCCTAAAACCTGTCACTCTTGGGGGTTTCTTATGTGTAGCATGCTCTAACTTATTTGTTGTTTACACTGTTTTTGTGGCTGCAATTTAAGAAAGAAAAGAAGGAAGGAAGGAAGGAAGGAAGGAAGGAAGGAAGGAAGGAAGGAAGGAAGGAAGGAAGGAAGGAAGGAAGGAAGGAAGGAAGGAAGGAAAAGGAAGGAAGGAAGGAAGGAAGGAAGGAAGGAAGGAAGGAAGGAAGGAAGGAAGGAAGGAAGGAAGGAACGAGGGAGGGAGGGAGGGAGGGAGGAAGGAGGGAGGGAGGGAGGGAGGAGGGAGGGAGGGAGGGAGGGGAAGGAAAGGAGGAAGGAAGGAAGGAAGGAAGGAAGGAAGGAAGGAAGGAAGGAAGGAAGGAAGGAAGGAAGGAAGGAAGGAAGGAAGGAAGGAAGGAAGGAAGGAAGGGAGGGAGGGAGAGAGGGGAAGGAAAGGAGGAAGGGGGGCTGGAGTGATAGCACAGCGGGTAGGGCGTTTGTCTTGCACGCGGTCAACCCGGGTTCGAATCCCAGCATCCCATATGGTCCCCTGAGCACTGCCAGGGGTAATTCCTGAGTGCAGAGCCAGGAGTAACCCCTGTGCATCGCCAGGTGTGACCCAAAAAGCAAAAAAAAAAAAAAAAAAAAAAAAAAAAAAGGAGGAAGGAAGGAAGGAAGGAAGGAAGGAAGGAAGGAAGGAAGGAAGGAAGGAAGGAAGGAAGGAAGGAAGGAAGGGAGGGAGGAAGGGAGGAAGGGAGGAAGGAAGGAAGGAAGGAAGGAAGGAAGGAAGGAAGGAAGGAAGGAAGGAAGGAAGGAAGGAAGGAAGGAAGGAAGGAAGGAGGAGGGAAGGAGGGAAGGAAGGAATGAATTTGGGTTTAACCAGGTTCCCTTTCTATTATTTTCTTCTGGAAATAAGGACAAAGTATAACAAGATGGCTGCCATTTAGTTAAAAAAAAAAAAGGCGAACCAGAGGGGAAAATCATGTTATGATGGATTTTTATTAATTTGTGTCTTTAGATCCACTTTCCACTTTCCAACATTGTCTTCTTAAGCTGCCAGAAGGTTGACCCTTAGGCACCAGGTCATCAGGCTTCCAGGATCTCTCTTCCCCCTTTGGGCTTGGTCAGTAGGAGGTCAGAGAAAGGAAGGAAGGTGAGACTGGGAAAGTGTTTCCTCATGCGCCCCTGAAGTGATCTGTGGCAGGTCATCCAATGTCATCCTAAAAGGTCATATTGACAGTGTTTTGGTGGGGAAGTCAAGATTTCAAAATCTGACATGTTAAGCTGACAGTTTTAGTTTTACTTCCACTCCTTTCCATTCAAGGATGTGATTGAAAATTTAGACTTGACCTGTACCACATTATAATTTTCTCATTTCAAGCAGCTGAGAATGTTTTCTCCTTTTCATGCAACATATATTTTAGGAATGTCTTTTTTATGTTATATGAGTAAATTCTATATCAGTAGAAAAGAAATCAATTAGAGTAACTTAAGGTCTCATATTCAACTTCATTATTAAATGAGATGAGTTGTTGAATTCTATTTGCTAGTATTTTGTTGAGGATCTTTGCGTCTGTGTTCATCAGGGATATCACCCTGTAATTTTATTTCTCTGTGCTGTCTCTGCTTCTGGTGTCAGGTGATATTTGCCTCATGAAACTGTTTGGGAGTGTTTTTGTTTCTTCAATTTCTTGGAAATTCTTGAAAAGGATTGGCTGTAGGTCCTCATTAAAGTTTTGAAGAATTCACTAATGGATCCATCTGGGCCAAGGATTTTGTTTTTGGGAAGACTTTTGATTACCAATTCAATTCCTTTGAAAGGGATAGGTCTGTTCAGGTATTCCAAATCTTGGTTCAGCCTTGGGAGGTTACAGAAATCCAGAACTTATCTATTTCTTCTAAGTTCACTTGTTTTATGACATATGGATTCTCAAAATAGTCTCTGATGATCCTTAATTTCTGTGGTTTCTGTGGTGATGTCTTCCCATTTTATTTCTGATTTGGTTTATTTCATTGATCTTTTAGAGTATTTAATAATTCCTAACTTGAACAATAGTGATGATTTAAAGTAGAAAGGTGGAGTTGGGATACATAATTTTAGTGTTAATTGTTTATTCTAATTGAAATTTTATTTGTGTTCTGGGTAAAAAATTTTATATGTCATTGATATGAAGTATAAGATATTTGAAAATTCCTTAGTAATATGTAGTTAGGTACTGCTTATTAAATGAACAGAATCCAACTCTTAGCTTGATTTCTGGTATTTGTTACCTCTTTGGATATAGGTTAATCTTGAATCATGTTAACCACATATTTTTACTGTGTGTGGATGCTAAAGAAATGGGAATAATGAGACAGAAAAAATTACAAATCTACAACAATCAAAAATATTAAATTGCTAATATGATTAAAGAGCTAGGGTGAAACCTTAATGCAGATGGAATTATTCACAAAAGTATAAACTATATTTTAATTAAATTATATTTTTCATAATCAGAAACCACCATTTCAAGCAAATGTGCACCCTTCAGACTGCATATTAAATAAGCCAACGATGTTCTTTATGCCTCACCATACTATTTGGGGAGGAGATTGAGGTCAAGATTGAAGAAAGTATATTTAATACTATATGCATGCTTATAGAGACCTGTTTCAGTTTTGTTATATACAGGGCAACTTGATAAGTTAACACTCATTATTTTCCCTATATTTTAATGCTACAACACATAGAACAATAACATATCAATTAACTTTAATTACCCTCCAGAGCCCTTCCTCAGCTACCTGCCACTATAAGCAATGTGATTTTATGAATAACCTCCTGATGGTGAAATTCTCTCAAGGTCTATAACTCCTGCTACAATTTCTGCCCAGGGTCTCACAAAAAAAATCATTTAATATATTCTGTATGTTGTCTCATTTATCCAATATTCTCAAAAGTCAGAGTCTTATCATTTATAACTAGATATTAAAGATATACTTGCAGAGTCAAGAATGGAAGACACCCAACAGTAGTAAAACCAACTCAAGCAAAGAATTGTACATTCCGCCAATTCCTAGGTTTGTACTAAAGGCTGGAGAAAAATCACAGGTTAGAGTTCTCGGTGTGAGTCCTGGCTTTTCAACTCAAGCAGCTGTGGGTCAGGCCCGAAAACCAAATGCGTCCTTTTCCCATGCCCACATTTCAAATCCAGTGTTCAGCACCTTCCAAGGGAATTCAGCTAGCATATGGAGGCATCCATTCACAGTCAGAACCAAACAACTTTGCATTTAACTCAATTAAAAATGTCAAATGCTGACAAGCGAGCTTCAGTTACTTCTATACAAGCATGAATTACCTTTCCATCACTGCAATAGACCTTTCCATGGTGGCAATGATGGGGATGCCCCCTAATGGTCCACTGGCTCTCTGGAGTTCCTAGGTGGTCGTGCAGGGGAACATCACCCTGTGTATGCCTGGGTCTCTCCTTCCTACTTCATCCCCCTTTCCTTCCTTCTCGGGGTACTTTGTCAACTAAGACATATATAATCAATTAACCAACCAATACATCAATAGTAGAACAAGAGTCAAAACTGTTCTTTATGTTTCTTGTCTACATCAACTCATAATAAACCCCATAGGTTGAATAGCCATTGTATGATATAGAAGGAAGTGTTTTCTTGAACTGCATATCAAGTTTTGAGAAAATGGTTAGAAAATTAGGTTAGTGTCTGGTACCTACTTTCCTCAGGCCCTCCTCTGGTGCCCAGTTTTATTCCGTTTCCTGATTCTAGGTAACCTGTTGTCTCATTATACCGCAAACTCATTATACCTTCAGTTAACATAAAGTCATTTACTGAATCACACAGTGAACTTGTGCACTGTCACTGTAGCACTGGCGTCCCGTTGTTCATTGGTTTGCTTGAGTGGGCACCAGTAATGTCTCCATTGAGAGACTTGTTGTTACTGTTTTGGGCATATACAATATGCCAAAAGTAGCTTGTCAGGTTGTGCCTTGCAGGCAATATACTCTCGGTAGATTGCAAGGCTCTCTGAGAGGGGCAGAGGAATTGAACCCGGGTTGGCCGCATGCAAGGCAAACGCCCTATCCGCTGTGCTATTTCTCCAGCCCAGTGAACTTGTGAGATAATATTAATATTTTAAATATTGATTCAAATTAATATAACTAATATAGTAACAATATTTAAATTAATATATTTAATTTATAATTTAGTACACCTCAATAATTTTACTGATTTCAAACATGTTAGTAAATTAATGTTACTTCTCCAGCCTCTTTTTATTTGTTAAAATAAATTACAAACTTACAAGAATGACAATGAATGAAAACTCAGATGCATTTATATACACTCACCAAATCTCAGACATTATGGAACATAGAGAGATTACTGGTGGGTATACAAAACCTCCACTTTGCTGATGGCATCTTTTCTAATAACACCAAACATTAGCCAAGCGGCACGAATGCTGGCGTACTTCGACCATGAGTGTGGAAACGTCATACTGCAGCTGAATTTCATGAAGACAGTGTTCATGAGAAACGGACTAGTTCCTAACATTCCGTTTGTTCTCAATGGAACAACATCTCCGAATGCAGCAGTTATGTGTACCTAGGTCGAGAATTCATCATGACAAACACCCTGGCACCTGAGCTGTGCAGGAGAAAGGGAACGGGGTGGAACGCCTTCAAAAGTGAGGAAGACATGGTTAAGAGGACGAAGAACCTCTGGCTCCGGGCACATCTTTTCAACTCCACCTTTCTTCCTGCACTAACATACATCTCAGAGACCTGGGCCCTATCAAAACAGGATGAGAACGCTATTTGGGTCTCCCAAAGAGGAATTGAAAGAGCTATGCTTGGAATATCACATTTCACTCAAGTGAAAGAAAGAATCCGAAGTTCCAACTGCCATTGATGATGGAGAATCAGGGACACTGTCTCGTTTGCCAAGGCGTTGAAAATCAGGTGGGCAGGACACTTAATGCGATTTGGAAACGACTGCTGCTCTAGAGCTGTTACCAATTGGATTCCACAGGATACCAAAAGACTGCATGGCCGCCCACTTACGAGATGCTCAGACTTCTTTGTCAAGACCCTGAATGAATCGCTTGAGGCTCTTCGTGGTCCTGTAGTGAGCAGATGCCATTGGGCTACACTATATGCAACAGGGACAAATGGAGATGTTACTGGTGCCTGCTCGAGCAAATCGATGAGCAATGGGATGACAAGTGACAAGTGATATATCTAGGCATTAATAAGACTGCTTTGGTGTCATTTGAATCTTACCATGCTGTTTAATCAGTTAGCCTTTCTTGGAGGATCACCTTTGCTTTTGACAAAATGTGTGACCTTACACAAGTTACTTAGCCTCCGTGTGCCTTGTAAGGTGGGGAAAATATTAATGTTATCTCACGAGTTCACAGTACAAGTCAGTAAATGACTTTATTTACATTTATAGAGCGTGAAGACTATATACCTAAAAAAGAAATCACCAGCAAGTGAGAGAACAGACTTATTGAACAGTGTAAACTTCTAACAGGTGTAGGAACCAATGCTAAAGGAGCAAGGCAGAGAGTCAGGCTAACTTTTGTGTACGTGAAATCGAGTGTTTCTCTCTTTTCCTTTCTGAGAAAATTATGCTGTGTCAATTTCGAAAATAGGCCTTGGCTCCCAGGGCCCTCATCCTAATTACACAAGAAACTCAACTCTGTATTAAGACACCTGATGTGAAAATTGTTCTTAACAACCTGCTGAATCAAGTTGAAAGTCACCCTCTCAGGTACAAGCGCCACTGCTAAAAATGCTCAGCGCGCTGGGCTTTCTGCTGCTTTGTACACACTTATTTGTCATGTTCCTTAGAGATTAAAATATAGAGTAACCAGCAAGAAGATTTCATGTACAAGCAATAATTTTGATGACTCCAGGAGACAGAAACCTTCGTTTAGAGGTGAAACAATGTTATATTTGAGATATGAAGATAATTTAAAAATGAAATAGGACACAGCAAAAAAATGATCTACGTTCCTAATATTTATACAATATCTGACAGGACTGTGCTGGAATTCTAGGAATTCGCTGTTGCTCTTTGGCTTTTTTTTTTTTTGACTTATACTTTTTGAGTAAAAGCCTTCAAAGAGGAAGGAATTTGCCCCTTAAATATTCTGAGCAACTTTGTTGAGGGACCACACTTTGGATGAAATATCAAAGTGCCATGCCCTTTGGGAGAGAACATGAATAACAATGAAGTGCTCAGGAAATTGTGGGATTCGACAAGGTGCCAACATGCTGTACCTCTTGTCCTGTTCAACTCTTCCTCTTCCTTTCCACTCCTGGGTTTGATGTGATACTTACCAGTTTGGGGACTTTGACTCTGTTAATCAGAAATCAGAGTTTTGATCTGTCACAGCAGAACAGTTGACCTTTAGCAACCTCGGTAGTGTGTGAATGAAATCCTCTATGCCAGCCACGATGAATGTCCCTTATTTTAATCATTTTCCACCTTGAACATTTCTAAGAGCCACGTAGGCAGCAGAGAGAGGGGTGAATGACCAAATCTATTGGTTTTCTGAGAACTTCATTAAAGGAAAAAGCCAGCAGAAACTAGGCTGTAACTGTATCTCATGGTGATTCGTTAAAAAGTATATAAATAAATATAATTAATGAATGAATAAAAAGAAATAGCAAATCATGGAGGACCTTTAAAAATTTTAAAAATTAAAATTAAAAAAAATAGAAACTTGGCTTCCATTTGTTTTTTTTTATTTTTTTTTAATTAGTGAATCACCATGAGGTACAGTTACGGACTTAAAAACTTCTGTGCTTACATTTCAGTCATACAATGGTCAAGTATTCATCCTTCCACCAATGCCCATTTTCCACGACCAATGATCCCAGCATCCCTCCCACCCTGTTCCCCCTTCCCCACCCTGCCTCTGTGGCTGGGCATTACCTTTTGCTCTCTCTCCTTTTGGGTGTTGTGGTTTGCAATAGAGGTATTAAGTGGCCATCATGTTCAGTCTGTAGTCTGCTTTCAGGGTGCATCTCCCATCCTTAGCAGATCCTCCTAGTACTATTTACTTGGTGATCCCTTCTCTAACTTCTCTTTCCCCCCCGACCCAGTATGTGAAGCCAGCTTCTAAGCTGTGGAGTAATCCTCCTAGTACTTATCTTTAATAATCTAGTGTTAGTCTCCCACTCTGTTACTTTATATTCCACAAATGAGTGAGATTTTTCTATGTCGGTCCCTCTCTTTCTAACTCATTTTTCTTAACATGATACTTTCCATGTTGATCCATCTATATGTGAATTTCATGACTTCATCTTTTCTAACAGATGCATAGTATTCCATTGTGTAGATGTGCCAGAGTTTCTTTATCCAGTCATCTGTTCTTGGGCACTCAGGTTTTTTCCAGATTCTGGCTATTGTAAACAGTGCTACAATGAACATACAAGTGCAGATGTCATTTCTACTATACTTTTTTGCATCTCCGGGATATATTCCCAGAAATGTTATTGCTGGGTCAAATGGGAGCTCAATTTCTAATCTTTTGAGAATCATCCATATTGTTTTCCAAAAGGGCTGAATCAGTCGGCATTTCCACCAGCAGTGAAGGAGAGTCCTTTTCTCCCCACATCCACATCAACACCAGTTGCTTTTGTCCTTTAGGATTTGGGCCAGTCTCTGTGGTGTGAAGTGATATCTCATTGTTGTTTTGATCTGAATCTCCCAGATGATTAGTGACGAAGAACATTTCTTCATGTGCCTTTTGGCCATTCGTATTTCTTCCTTGAGAAAGTTTCTGTTCATTTCTTCGCCCCATTTTCTGATGGGGTTGGATGTTTTCTTTTTGTAAAGTTCAACCAGTGCCTTGTAAATCCTTGATATCAACCCCTTATCGAATGGGTATTGGATGAATATCCTTTCCCATTCTGTTGTAAATCCTTGATATCAACCCCTTATCGAATGGGTATTGGATGAATATCCTTTCCCATTCTGTTGATTGTCTTTGGGCTTTCATTTCTTTAGTGTTGATCTTCCCCTCACTAGCCACAAGTAACTCTCTGGGTAATGGGGGAAGCTGGGAGCCACAATCACAAGATAAACAATCTTTCTTCTGCAGGCTTTTTTTCCACGTTAAGCAATGCTTAATAAATCTCATGAGATACTGAACACTTTATTATAAACTAGACTTAAGGTGAAATCATCTTGCCCAACTCAAGGCTAATGTCTGCATTATGAGTGTACTAAATGTAGGCTAAGGTAGGCTATGATGTGAGTGGGTGTGTTAAATGTATTATTGATTCATAATTTGCCCCATGTTCACCAGTAAACATGTA